>NC_137334.1:83549684-83975315 GCF_965287045.1 Carcharhinus amblyrhynchos | reverse complement strand
GAAATTACAGCAGGATCTTCCAATGCTGCCTGCAATGGTCGATCAGAAATCCCAGTCAGGAAGCCAGTGTGAAACCAATATGAATCCCACTGATAGGCTTTTGTCTGCAGTCCAACTGGAATCTTTCACCGTTCTCTAGCAGGAAAACACACTAATCCTGAACATGTCTGAATCAAACCCATGCAGAAATTGGGACTTACTTGTAAAAGGCTTTGGGATGCTTCTGGAATTTGGGATGGAGGCTACCGGTGACCCTGGACCCTGGACCCTGGACCCTGGACCCTGGACCCTGGACCACCACAGCAGTGGGTGAGGGAAGTGCCTATCAGTGGACCTTTCAGCTTCAGTGTGTTTGAGGATGCGATGACTTGAGAGCACAAACAAGGTAGCGGAATATTTTGTTTAAAAGATGGAGCTTCTTTAAGTAAATAATGAAGTTTGCCAATAACAGTAACCTAGCAGGACAGTAATAACCACCAAATCAGGAACACTAGTAAAACAAGCTTTGTTTTCAGGTCACTCTCTCTGCAGAATGAAAAGCCAGTTAAAGCCCACACATGGTCAGAATCTTCAACTGATGGCAGTAAGACAATTACGTAGGAGAAGGGCTTATAAGAATGTCCTGTACTCAAAATGACACACTGTAACATTTTCCCCATCTCCTCTCTCCCCATTTCCTTTCCCCCCCATTTCCTTTCCCCCCCATTTCCTTTCCCCCCCATTTCTCCTTTCCCCCCATTTCTCCTTTCCCCCCCCATCTCCTTTCCCCCCCCATCTCCTTTCCCCCCCCATCTCCTTTCCCCCCCATCTCCTTTCCCCCCCATCGCTCAAACCCCCGTCCCAATAAATTTCGATCACCCATCAGGAAAAAAATCTGTCTGGAGCTTTGTGGTTGCGTTGTGACCTACGCAACACCACTGGTGAATCCAGAACGGTTGATCCAGAATCATAGGTGGAGAAGTAGATTGAGAATCTGGATATGAAGGTTCCTCTTCCCCTCCCTCAGCAACAGTGATCTCGGCGAAATCCTCCACTATTCGATCAGGAATCAATAAGTTATTAATCTTCCCTGGAGTTATTTTGGGAGACATGCTAAAATGCATATCTCCCAAATAAATTCACAGCTTTTTTTTCCTCAAAGAAGGGAAAGCGACAGATATTTCAGAAAATAATCTATTCTCTGGATATCCTGGCTTATTTTCATTTTATGGTAGTGTATCTGGCCACTCTCCTCACTCGGAATGTAGAATCTTACTGTGCACAAATTGTCTGCCATTCCTGCTTACTAAACAAAAATGACACTTCAAAAGTAGTTCATTGACTGTGAAGCACATTGAGATGTGCCTGAGCATGTGAAATAAACTCGAGGAATGCAAGGTCTTTATTTCCGTATTCTGCCTCTGACAGTATCAGGACAATGAATACAGACTCTGAGATTGCAGCAACAAGAGTACAGCAGCTGAGTGTAGTCCTCAGTCGGCAGATAGCAGTTATCTCAGGCTGAAACAACTCATATATGCAACAGCAAAGATCAGCTCTCTTAAAAAGTGCTAGTATTCCATTCGTTCCAAATGCAACTGGGAGGCGATGGCTTAATGGTGTTATCGCTAGACTGTTAATCCAGGAGCTCAGCACATGTTCTGAAGACCCAGGTTTGAATCCCGCCATGGCAGATGGTGAATTAAGAACCTGCTGATGACCATGAAACCATTGCCGGAAAAACCCGTCTAGTTCACTAATACCCTTTAGGGAAGGAAATCTGCCTTCCTTACCTGTTCTGGCCTACATGTGACTCCAGAGTGACAGAGTGTGGTTGACTCTCAACTGCCCTCCAAGGGCAACTAGGAATGAACAATAAATGTTGGCCAGCCAATGATGCCCATGTCCCATGAATGAATAAAACAAAAACTGGCTGAAGCACCAGGCATTGACATAGCCACTGAAGCAACAGGAGCCCATTGATCCTGCAGAGTTCTCCTCATTAACATGTAGTGACTTGTGCCAAAAAAAGCTGGGACAGTTGTCCCACAGATTTATCAAATTATCTAACATAGACTACTCATGGAACCATACAGTGAATGTCTCAGACACTTTCATCATGAGTGCGGGGTACATCCTGCCCCATCCATCAGACAGACCCAAAAGAGGGAGGATGGCACAGCAGAATACAATCATGGGATAGTAGCCCTGGGAGTCCTTAAAATTGACTTTAGATCTCATGAAGCCTCCTGACATGGGCAAGGAAATCCGCTGATTCCCATTTCTCCCAGCTAATGAATCATTGCTCCTCCGTGTTGAACACCACTTGAAGCAGCACTAAGGGCTCAAAAAGTACTCTGGTTGGGAGATTTAAATGTCCACCACCAAGGCCTGAATTCTACGAGGTGCCAGATTATCCTCAAAGCTCAAAGATCACAGAGGAAGGGAGCACTTGGAGGAGAAGAGTGATAGCCCTACAGCACTTGAAGGCTGATTGGCCAGTAGCAGACTGTAGGCAGAGCCTCCACCCTTCTGAATCAGGAAGCCCTGCCTCCAGAGAACTGTTGGCCAATCGGTAGTTAGTAGCACTCTTGTATCTCTGTTCAGAGTTCTCCAGAGAGTGACCCTGAGTCTAATCTAGAGCTGCATCTGTCCACAGTCTGTATCTCTGCACCGGAGGATGGTGAGCACTGTGATAGTTATTTATGTGCCTCCCAGCCTTATTCTCCGATGTGCCCTAGGGGAAAAAAGAGCTGTCAATGTCAAAGCGGCCATTGCTGATTGTGCCTTATGTCATTGGTAAGCTATATAACTTGACTAACCTTTTTTTTATTCATTCATGGAACATGGATGTCGCCATGGCTAGGCCAGCATTTGTTGCCCATCGTTAACTACCCTTGAGAGGGTGGTGGTGAGCTGCCTTTCTGAACCACTGCAGTCCAGGTGATCATAGAATCATCAAACCCTACAGTGCAGAAAGGGGTCCTTCGGCCCACCAAGTCTGCACAGACCACAATCCCACCCAGGCCCTACACCTATACCCCTACATATTTTACCCACTAATCCCTCTAACCTACACATCTCAGGACACTGAGAGGCAATTTTAGCATGGCCAAACAACCTAACCCGCACATCTTTGGACTGTGGGAGCAAACCGGAGCACCCGGAGGAAACCCATGCAGACACAAGGAGAATGTGCGGAGTTTACACAGTCACCCAAGCCAGGAATCGAACTTGGGTCCCGGACGCTGTGAGGCGGCATTGCTAACCACTGTGTCACCAATCTACTGTTCCTTCACTGGACTGAACCCTGCTGAGTTATCCTGCGTTTTCTGTTTTTATTAAAATGTTGCAAATAGAGCTTTAAATTTTCAGCCGGAGTTAAATATATTCATTTAACTCTTAACAGAAAACAAATCCCAAGAAGCTTTACAAAAGAGTAGTAAGTTGAGCAGTAACATTTAGCTAGGGGAAAGATTTTATGTGGAGCAGTAGTAGGATTAGGTATGAAGATTTGTTTTGAGGATGATGTTAAAGTGGGAGAGTAAATTAAAGGCAAAGGGATTTCGGCAGAATACTAGCAACAATTTGGCACTTAAAAAAGACAAGTCTGGAGTGAAGTATAATACCTTCCACTTGCCTAGATTGATGCAACTCAAACCATTCATGAAGTCCAAGATTATCCAGAATAAAACCATACATTTGACTGGCAGCCTATCAATCAACTTAATCATTCATACCCTCTACCACCATCATGGCAGCAGTGTGTACTATCCGAATGAAGTACTTAGAAACTTACCAGGGCATCTCTGTCAATAAAAGTTTTAAAAGTTCATTTATTAGTGTTACAAGTAGGCTTACATCAACACTGCAATGAAGTTACTGTGAAAATCCCCTCGTTGCCACACTCTGGCACCTGTTCGGATACACTGAGGGAGAATTTAGCATGGCCAACGCACCTAACCAGCACATCTTTCAGACAGCGGGAGGAAGCTGGCGCACCTGGAGGAAACCCATGCATACGCAGGGAAAACGTTCAGACTCTGCACAGGCAGTGAGCCAAGCCAAGAATCAAACCCAGGTCCCTGGTGCTATGAGGCAGCAGTGCTAAACACTGAGCCACTGAAAACCTTTCAAACCAGTGACCTCAATCAGCCAGAAGATCAAGGGCAGCAAGTGTATGGGACCCCCATCAACTATATCTTCCCCTCCAAGTCACACACCATCTTAACTTACATATATCATCATTCCTTTCATCATTTGGTGACCCTAGCTGAGAACACTGTATGTACGCCAACACCATGTCAGTTGCAGTGACTTGAGAAGGAGGTTCATCACAACCTTCTCAGTGGCAACGAAGAATGGGAAATAAAAGTTAGACTGGTCGGCAAAACCCAATCCCAGGAATTAATATTCGAAAAAAAGAAAGTCCTAACAGTGGGACAAAAATGCAGGAATAGAAGGGGCAGGGTGTGGAGGGAGGGGGTGGAGGGATGGAAGATGCACAGAAATCAGGTGACCAAATGGGAAAAGTCAGTCTGCATGAGCTTGCAAAAATAGAATGGATGGAGCATGGAACAGTTTGTAGATGAGGATGAGGACTTAGTGCATTGGGACACAATGAATAAGTGCAGCTCTACAAGGACAGAAGTACTAATGTACTCCACGATGATAAGTTAGTATAAAAATGAATATCCCATGGAAAAAAAAACAGCCCTTCCATTTCTTTGAATTTCCACACAACACATATTTCATTGACCCCTGCATACATTACGAAATCCCAAGCCAATTTGATGAGATCTGGAATTTGTCCTCTGTCTTCACTTGCAAATGTGAATAATTCATTTAACAGATCTGCTAGTTCTTGGTTGTCAATGATATTTCTGTTCAGCTTTACCCTTTTATGTTCTTAACATTCTGCTTACTTCACACATTGCAGAAAAAAAATCTTTAGATTTCTACTAACAGCTGGCAATCCACCTTTCTGTCATAATCATTGTCCTTCTATGACTTATTTCATCAGCAAATTATTTTTTTTGTACCTCATTTCTCACTGTTTTAAGATATCTAGCTTTCTGAAGTGAATCTTCTAAACCCTGACATTATTCTTGATTGCTTTATTCACTCACTGCATCTTAGTCTTGTTATGATTCTCTTTTTAGTTCAGAGGTAAGCATTCCCTTCTTAATGCATCCTACACAGGTTCATTGTTTAATTTCCCTGTGTTTTTAAAAGTGCTGTTGATTTAATCCTCCCTGGGTTTCTTCTTATTTCTCTGGTGATTCATCTTCTGAAATTGGAAGCATCTTAAAATTGTTATTTTTAGCTTTAATTATGAAAGCAAATTTCACTGTACAACCATGACTCGCATTTAAATGTGAGTTCCAGATTTCCAACAGGTTCTCATGAAGTGTGAACCTGATGGAGTAGGCACTCCAGCGCCCTGCCCCTTGTTGTGTCTGGATGCTGCTTATACACTCACTATTTTGTTTTGATGGTGTCCCTTCTCCTCACTTCCCCTTCCTGACACTGGTTATTACTGTATTAAAATTCCCCGGAAACTCTCCTTGCTCAAGCAACTCATTGCTGATCAGTTTACCCTGAGCTGCTGTCTGCAGCTACAAGTAAATGCAAGTTCTGTCTCCATTACCTTTTATTTTCTATTGCATTCAACAAAATTACCTCTTTCTTGTACTATTTCACAGCAGTTAATTCATCTTTGAAAAATAAGACCAGCCTTCGTTGCTCTATTTTTACAACTTCTCCACAGTTTAGTTTCTGTTTTCCTTCAACATCATGTTACTGTGCTGCCTGTAATTTGCAAGCTGTGTGTACCTCTAATTCCATTAGATTGTTTCTAATGTGCCTTGTATTGGTATAAAGGCATCTGACGTTGTTAATGGCTTTTGGCTGTTTTTGAACTATTTTAGATTTCTGCTCCTCTTTGCTGAATAACAATCAGTACATATCTATGCATGCCAATGTCACAACCTTGCCTGCACTTTAAATCCAGTTTAAACAACTAACAGTTACTGTTTCATATTCTCGACCAATAGCTTAGTTTTTTTCAGCTAGTAAATGCAGACTATTCGTCTAAAAGCATTAGCGGAGAGAATGGAATGTCTCGCCCACTGAGAGGCGGAAACCAAAGCATCTCTTCAAGACACCTTGGATGACCTTGAATGCTGTGTGCGCTCTCTGCCCCATCAACTTGGACGTTCAGGTCATTAGGTCAATTCGGAGTAGGCAGGTCCGAAATGACTGGACCCACTGGGCCGTGTCATGTGATCTCCTGTTGCCAAACCAACCCGGCTTGATGGATTCTGGGAGCTGCCTGGTGCTGTTTCACTTCTAATGATGCGTGAACAGTAAGACCGATCACACAGCTGTGACACTGTTGGTAGTTCACTGGGGGCCAACAGGTCAAGCAAGACATCATAATAGGTAATGAAGCTTTAAGTAATCTATCGAGAGGAAGGTGAGGAAGCCATCCTTGGGACAATAATTTGATTTTTCTCAGCCCTGATTAAGGTATTACTTGGCAGTGGACGATTAAAATATGATTTTAAATAATTTAAAATATGATATAGAAAACATAAAATATGACAAAATAAAATCTGTGTGGAGTTTGCATGTTCTCCTCCACGTCTCTGTGCGGGTTTCCTCTGGATGCTCCGGTTTCCTCCCACATTCCAAAGATGTCCGAGGTAGATTCTTTACTCAGAGCGGTTGAGGTGTGGAATAAACTGCCTGCTGTGATAGTGGAGTCGGACACTTTAGGAACTTTCAAGCGGTTATTGGATAGGCACATGGAACACTCCAGAATGATAGGGAGGGGATAGCTTGATCTTGGGATTGGACATAGCTCGGCACAACATTGAGGGCCGAAGGGCCTGCACTGTGCTGTAATGTTCTATGTTTCTATGTGCAGATTAGGTGGATTGGCCATGCTAAATTGCCACTTATTGTCAGGAGGGCTAGCATGGGATTATGCAAATAGGACCTGGGTGAGATTGTGGTCAGTGCCAAACCAATGGGCCAAATGGCCTTCTTCTGCATTGTAGGATTCTATGATTCTATCAGCATCAAAGAATATGATAGTCCCCTGACTGCCTATTTGAACACATGTCTACAATGAAAGGGGGGAACAATATAATATCATTTAATGACAGGAACCTACTTTAATTGGTATTGAGGTTAGGCATTCCATTAAGCTCAAATTGTGTTGCCGTGATATTTTGAAAAATACTAGTAAAAAGTCTCACAACACCAGGTTAAAGTCCAACAGGTTTATTTGGTAGCACAAGCTTTCGGAGTGATGCTCCTTCATCGGGGCAGTGAAGGATCCCCTGATGAAGGAGGAGCACTCCGAAAGCTCGTGCTACCAAATAAATCTGTTGGACTTTAACCTGGTGTTGTGAGACATCTTACTGTGCTCACCCCAGTCCAACACCAGCATCTCCACATCATGCAAGTTGCTAGAATTATAGAACTATAGAATGGTATATTTAACATTTCATAGCTGTGCCAGCTGTTTATTTAAGCTATCCAATTATTCCAATATTCTGATTACCAGGATCTATTTTTTTTTATTCAGTCATGGGACATGGCTGTCACTGGCAGGCCAGAATTTATTGCCCTTCCTTAATTGCCCTTGTCATTTCAGACAGTATTGAGAGTCAACCACATTGCTTTGATTCTGAAATCACATGTAGGCCAGACCAGGAAGGACAGCAAATTTCCTTCCTTAAAGGATATTAATGAACCAGATGGGGTTTCCCTGACAATTGATAATGCTTTCATGGTCATCAATAGATTCTTAATTCCAGATTTTCTTTACTGAATTCAAATTCCGCAATTTGCCACGGTGGGAATCGAACCCAAGTTCCCAGAACATTAGCTGAGTTTCTGGATTTAGAGTGTAGCGACAATACCACTAGACCATCACCTCCCTCTGAAGTGAAAACTAAGACATACACCCTTTTCTTGCTGGTAGAATTCATTGCCTTTGTTCAGTGACAATATTCTTCAACCACACCCAATGCCCCAACTATCCCCTATTTATGTGTGTTCAAGCACCCATCTAATTGAAATTAACAGGCTTTAACAATGTAATTGATAAGGTTTTGACAATCCCTGCCCTTACCTCAAAGTGCTGTGAATATTCGTTCTTCAAGCACACAGCCTATCCCATATTGAAAGTTTTTTCATATATATTAGAACTTATTGCAGTGGTAATGTCAGCCTACTTGTGATACTATGAAAATCCCCTAGTCTCCACACTCCGGCGCCTGTTCGGACACACTGAGGGAGAATTTAGCGTGGCCAATGCACCTAACCAGCACGTCTTTCAGACTGTGGGAGGAGACTGGGGAACTTGGGGGAAATCCACATGGATGCAGGGAGAATGTGTGGACTCCGCAGAGACAGTGGCCCAAGCCAGGAATCGAACCCAGGTCCCTGGCGCTGTGAGGCAGTTGAATCGGCCAAAACCCTTTCTTGCATGAATTTGGTATGTAGATTTTATTTTCCTTACGTTTCCTCTATTTCTTTTGCCATTCACCTTAAATCTTTGGCCTCTGGCAGCAATTCCAATTTCAGTCTTCATATTCAAAAGCAGTTCAGATTTCTCTGTGCATTATGTGTACACAGGCATTAACCTCTGGGAAATAATACATCTGCAAACATAGAAGTGTATAAAACACTGGAACTTTTACACTTTATATATTCAATATCCGCAAAGTGCAGTTGCAATGGAAGCGTGACATACGATCATTTTCCTAAGTGAGAATTATCGAGCATAAAGGATTAAAATGTTTAAAATGATTGTCTGAGAGATAATGAAAATACATGGAAAAATATCAGCTGAACTTATCTAAAAAAAATACACTTTTAATGTTCTCTGAAGAACGTCATTGAAGTATCACCTATCTGCAATGTTTTATTCATTTTTTTGAAGCTTTAATTCCCCTTAACGTATTGCCAATGTCTTTATTTTCATCGCTGTTAACCAATGCATTGCTACTGCCACTTATCCAAAGTTGCATTTATCAGGAAATTGTATTGGCAGAAACAGAATTTTTCCTGAAAAAAAGTAGCTTATTTAGGTAAAATTGTTTCTGAGATAGAAAAGTGGCAGGTTGCCTGACTAAATTTCAAATGATTTTTAAAAATGTTATTTCTAGCCACTGTATTACATTTAAGAAGAACAAATTTGACATCTCTTCTTGTTGAATTTTCAGTTCAGTGCAACCTACACACTTCCTTAGCTATATTCCAGGCTTATACAGGGTCTGTGCCTGTATAGTGAAGTACAGATTATATAAATAGTTGGTCGAGTGGTATTATCACTAGTTTATTAATCCAGAAACTCAGCTAATCTCCTGGGGACCTGGGTTCAAATCCCACCACGGCAGAATTTGAACTCAGTTTAAAAAAAAAATCCCACCATGGCAGAATATGTGGAATGCAGAATATCATAAAAAATATCTGGAATTAAGAATCTACTTATGACCATAAAACTATTGTCGATTGTCCGAAAAGAAAACAATCTGGTTTACTAATGTCCTTTAGGGAAGGTAATCTGCTGTTCTGCATGTGACTGCAAAGCCACAGCAATGTGGCTGACTCTTAACCGTCCCCCAAGGCCAACGAGGGATGGGTAATAAATGCTGGCTAACCAGCGACGTCCATTTCGCACAAATGAATAAAACAAAAGCTTCTGGGTATGCCTTGTGCTGAGGTTGACAGCTATGGAGCATTGCACGTGCATGATTGGACATAAGAGGGCAGGCCACCATGTTTTTTATCCATGAAGGGCATTGCTGATCGCAGTCAGACTCCGATTATAGTGCACTTAACCCAAACTAGGGTGTTTGGTTGGCTCAGGTGGCTGAATGTCTAGAGTGTAACAAATTAACATCAACTGTGTCAGTTCATGGAAACGTACAAAATAGAAGCAGGAGTGGGCCATCCAGCCCTTCCAGCCTGCTCTGCCGTTCATTATGATCATGGCTGAACATCAAATTCAATATTCTGCCTCCCCACCTTATCCCTTGATCTCTTTAGCCCCATGTGCTATATCTAATTTCTTCTTGAAATCACACAACAATCAATTCCTGTACCGGCTGATGGTGGCTGGGAGTCTCCCAAAAAAATTCTAAGTGCCAAGTTAATTTTAAAATGGGAGTAAATCCCGCGGTTTTTGTTAACAGGATTTTCAAATTGAATCTCCACCTTCGGTGCGCTGCAGAGTACACTAGCGTGAATCTTGATAGAAATCAGTAGGCAGGGCCTATTTCCACAAGAGAGGCCAACAGTACAGCACTGGGTGGAACACTGTGCATGCCTGATCTGTCATAGTGAAGATCGGCAAACGTGCAGTAGGTCGGCACTGCTGGCCTCCTGGTCGCTGGCCAGCTTGATTGCTGGTCAGCCCCACAACCCCCGTATCACTGCCCCTCTGAACCCCGTCCCATTGGCATGTCTCCAGGCCAGCCTCAATCCCACTCTCCGGCCAGCCTTTTTCCCCATCTACGCACCCACAGTGGTCCCGATCTCCCAATTTCAACGCCAAACCCCGCCCCCCCCTTACCCAACACCCCGCAGTCCCGACCCTCCCTACAGGTCGACCCCAATTCCACCCCCCCCCACCCCAGTAGCCAGCTCCAATCCTCCCATGATTAATTCCAAGTGGATACCCCACTCCCACCGACCTCCCCCTCCTCACATTGGCCCAGTTTGCCTCTTGGACAGTGCCGGGGGGCCGGCTGGTATTGCCAAGCCGGCAATGCCCAGGGGGGTACCCCCCTGACCCCCAACCTCTTCAGTCCAGCGGTGTTGGGGCACCAGTTCCCATGAGTTTGGAGCTGTTGCAAACCCTGCTGGAGTGGAACATTCTTGGTGGAGCAAGGGGAGAGGCTAGCGGTCCCAGAGATGTTAGTCCCATGCCCGCTGATGACATGTAAATTTGAATTTCAATATTTTAAAAATCGGCATGGAGTTAATGACGCCAGAATTCTGGTGGCCGGAGATGTGCAGGGGCCGGGGTGCCTATCAAAAGGCCTCCGCTCATGCCTCCCAGCTGTCTGTGCTGTTAGAGCAGTGCAGCCGGCTGGGACAAACACCCCCATTGTTGTTGGAGCTCACATCCTTGCCTTGTGTCATGGCATTACCATAATGTAAGTCATGTTTAGCAACTTTGGACCATAAGGGCACATTGTGAAGAGTCATCATTAATTGGCAGGAGACTATGGTTAGCGTGCAGGTTCAGTCGGCAGTTAGGAAGGCAAATACAATGTTAGCATTCATGTTGAGAGGGCTAGACTACAAGAGCAGGAGTGTACTTCTGAGGCTGTATAAGGCTTTGGTTAGACCCCATTTGGAGTATTGTGAGCAATTCTGGGCCCCGTACCTAAGGAAGAATGTGCTAGCCTCGGAAAGGGTCCAGAGGAGATTCACAAGAATGATCCCTGCAATGATGAATTGGTCATATGAGGAACAGTTGAGAACTCTGGGTCTGTACTCATTGGAGTTTAGAAGGATTGGGCGGGGTGGGGGAAAATAGGATCTTATTGAAACTTACAGGAAACTGTGAGGCCTTCATAGAGTGGACGTGGACAGGACGTTTCCACTAGTAGGAAAAACTAGAACCTGACGGCACAACCTCAGGCTACAGGGATGATCCTTTAAAACAGAGATGAGGAGAAAATTTTTTCAGCCAGAGAATGATGAACCTGTGGAACTCTTTGCTGCAGAAGGCTGCGGAGGCCAGATCATCGAGCGTCTTTAAGACAGAGATAGATAGGTTCTTGATTAATAAGGGGATCAGGGGAAAAGGCAGGAGAATGGGGATGAGAAAATTATCAGCCATGATTGAATGGCGGAGCAGACTCGATGGGCTGAGTGGCCTAATTCTGCTCTTATGTCTTATGGTCTTATGGTCTACCTATTTTTGCTGGTCTTGCATCGTGTTTTTGAGCACATTCTAGTCAGGCTGCCATTCTTGGATTAAGATAGAGCCAAAACTGAATTCCATTGATGTGGATATGGCTATTTAACCACATCCTCTTCTTTTGTTTTCCCTATGGACTCAGGGCATATTGGAAGGTTGGGATGGGGGGGGGCAGGGCAAAGAAGCCTGGGGAAGAAATATTCTGGAATCTGGTTCAGTGAAACATTCATGCTGCAGTCAATTTTCTAATGAAAATTTCTGCTATATTAAGTGGCAACTTCACCAGTTTAACCATGTATTTAATCTGTAGCAGTGATTTTCTTTATAAGCAATAAAATTATGTTTCATTTGATTTTTGTCAAAGACCCTTTGCAAAAAGAAACATTTAGACATTACACAGGAAAAGTCCTGAGGTTTCCAAAAAAGGATATTCAGAGTAAATGAGACAAAAAAGATCATTTTCAGCTGATACTGGTTAAGTCCTACTCAATGTGCTATCACACAACAAAGCTAATTTCAAAACATGAATAGTCGAATTGAATAGATGGTTGTCATGTGTTAGTTTATTTTAAAGGAGGTTTATTAGCACCCCCAGGTGGACATCTGCTGAACATTATGTTCTCCACATCCTTCCAGCCAACTATGAATGTTATTTGTGAGTGTCAGAAACGCGCCCTATTTTTTGATTAATTCTTAGGATGTATGTGTTGCTGGCAACTGGCCAGAATTTATTGGCTATTTCTCTTTGTTCTGCAAAGATGGTGACTGGTCACCTTGAAGTGGTGATGGGGAGGTGATGGCCTTGACTATTAATCCAGAAACTCAGCTCAAGTTCTGGGGACTTGGTTCAAATTCCGCCACAGCAGATGGTGCAATTTGAACTCAATACAAAACATCTGGAATTAAGTATCTCCTGATGACCATGAAACCACTGTTGGTTGTCAGGAAAAACCCATTTGGTTCACTGATGTTCTCAACAGAAGGAAATCTGCCATCCTTACCTGGTCTGACCTACATGTGACTCCAGAGCCACAGCAATGTGATTGACTCTCAACTGCCCTTGGGCAACTAGGGATGGGCAATAAATGCTGGCCCAGCCAGTGATGCCCATGTCCAATGAATGAATTTGTTAATAAAGGCTGTGTATCTTGCTGGGTCACTCAAGAGGGCAGCGAAACAGTTACTGCGGGACTGGAGTCACATATACATCAGAATGAGACCAGCTTCTTTAAAGGACATTAGCAGACAATCAGAAAACTTCATGGGCATGTCTTTATTTCCAGAAAACCCAAATTCAAGTTGTCTAATTGCTGAGGTGGGACCCGAGTTCAAGTCTGGCCTCAGTGACTGTGCAGAGTTTGCACTTTCTCCTCGTGTTGGCATGGGATTCCTCCAGATGACCTGGTTTCCTCCCACAGTCCAAAAGATGTGCGAGTTAGGTACATCGATGATAAATTGACTCTTAGTGTTGTAAAATGTTTAGATTAGATGGATTAGCCATGGTAAATGTGTGGGGTTACAGGGATAGGGCAGGATAGATCACCTGGATAAGGTACTCAGTTAAAGTCACTGCAGACTCGATGGACTGAATGGCTTCCTTTTGCACTGTAGGAATGTTATGACTCAATGAGTAAATTAGTGTCTGTGATTATATTATTTGTAATTTATATAAGTTAAGGGGGGGAGGTGGGGTTGACGACCCCAGTAGTATTATCGCTAAACCATTAATCCAGAAACTCAGCGAATGATCAGGTGACCTGAGTTCAAATCCAACCATGGCAAATGGTGGAATTTGAATTCAATAAAAAAAATCTGGAATTAAGAATCTACTGATGACCATGAAACTATTGTTGATTGTTGGAAAAACCCATCTGGTTCACAAATGTCATTTCGGAAAGGAAATCTGCCGTCTTAATCTGGCCTGGCCTGCGTGTAACTCCAGAGCCATTGCAACGTGCTTGAGTCTCAACTGCCCTCTAAGGGCAACTAGGGATGGGCAATAAATGTTGGCCAGCCAGAGGTGCCCATGAATGAATAAAAAATATCCACGAAAAAAACAATCCTTAGGCCTGAATTTTACCACTTTGCCCGTCACAGGAATGGGAGCGAGCGAGGGGGCGGAACATGCAAAGCCCTATTGACCTCAGGCAGGATTTCATGGTTTTGTGACAAGCGTGACTGTAAAATCCCATCTTCAATGTTTTGCAAAAGTAAGTACTCAACTTGCCATTTTAGGATTGTACAGATCTTAACTCAGTGACGATTCTCCTGGATTAAATTTGATTATTTATTAAATGTTCCTTGATTCACAATTGCTTTGGGCCGGAGTGAGTTTACATTTGAAACCACTTTTACTTGACAAATAATAATGATCTGAATCTGTAATTTGCTTTGAATGATTTTTTTCACAAAAGCTTAGAACTCTCCTTTCAAATTCTCTCCCATCTATTTTAACTGGGCTAACCTGTCCATTTTAAGTAGGCTATTACTCCTTTGACCACTGATGAGGCAGGCAGATTATAAATTAGGACTGCACGATAGCACAGTGGTTAGCACTGCTGCCTCACAGTGTCAGGGACCCGGATTCAAGTCTGGCCTCGGTTCACTGTTTGTGTGGAATTTATACATTCTCCCCATGTCTGCACGGGTTTCCTCTGGGTGCTCCGGTTTTCCTCCCACACATCCAAGGATGTGCAGGTTAGGTTGATTGGCCATCCTAAGTCGACCCTAGTGTCAGGAGGGTTAGCAGGGTAAATATGCGGGCTTATGGGAATAGGGCCTGGGTGGGATTGTGGTCAGTGCACACTCGATGGGCCGAATGGTGCGCTTTTACACTGTAGGGATTCGATGATTCTGTGAAATGGATCTCTCGATGTGGCTAGGCTGCCTTTGTCAGCACAACAGTCCAAATGATCAAGGTGAAATACGAGGATCAAGTTTGGGTGTTCTTTGGACTAGTCCCCTCTGACTCCATTTGCCCCATAGGGTTCACTTCCAGAAGCAAAAACTAATCAACTATTCAAGAGTGAAAATCTCTCCAATCCGATATTGTCAGAGCATTGTGAATAATACACAGTAGCTTTGTCAGGATCTAATGAGAGAACAGACAAGTTCATTTCTCAAATGTTGGGCTATCGGAGATTAAAGAGGAAGATGGCTGGCCTTTTCATGAGGTGGAAATCGTGGAATCTGAGGCTTGGAATTGTTTCCTGCTCTTCACCAAATCTTTAGTGGATTGGGTGGGGTGGAAGGGGGGATGTAGGGGTGGGGGTGGTGAAGTTGAAGATCGGAACATTGGAATATATTGATTAGAAGCAGAAGTAGGCAAATTCATTCCCTCAAACCTATTCCACCATTCAAACAGATCACGGCTGATCTCTCCCTGGTCTGAAATCTAACTCCCCACCTGTTTCCCATCTTTCGCTCCTTTTTTTTATTGCAAATATGTCTACCTCCCTCTTGAACCATTCAACAGTTGGTGTTAACAAATTGTCCCTAAATTAGTCTTCCCTCAATCTGGTTATGGTTCCTTTATTGTGGAGTCCAATAGGCGTAGACAAAGATCATAGGTAAAAGAGGGCACTCACAATGTTAAAATGGCGGCGCGGGCTTGTTGGGCCGAAGGGCCTGTTTCCCGTGCTGTGTTGTTCTTTGTTCTTTGATTCAGGCTCCACTGCACTATGGACCAGAGAGTTCCACAAATTCACCACCCTCTGTGAGAAATCGTTCCTCCTCATCGCAGTTTGAAATCTACTGCCTCGCAACCTACACCTGTGACCTCTAGTTCGAGATTGCCCCGTAAGAGGAAATATTTGGTCTACGTTTACTTTATCAATCCCTTTTAAAATTGTATATACCTCCCTCAGATCCCTTCTCTTCACTCCAGCCAGTACAAGCCCAAATTCTCCTCACATAGCAACCCCTTTCTCTCCAAAATCAATTTATTGGACAGCATTCCTATCTCTTTCAATAATCCATTCCCCATTCTTTGGCTCTGGAAGCAGCTAGGATTGGCAGTCGTATTACAGTGAAAGGCAAATCCTGACAACACGGCTCACTACATATCCCCAATGACTTGTATCGTTTACATGCTGCACTCGAGGGAGGCTTGTTCGGGCCATGCATGTGAAGGACAATAAAGGAGACAAAACTGGATATTTCTTTCAAAGATAAGGCCTGACGCGAACGTTCCTGCAGAAAAGTTTCAAACCCAACGTGTTGCTGATTAGTACAAGGGCATGATTAATTATCATTAAGAGCTTGTGAACAGATTCTTCTTTAAAGGATTGAAAGAGACGAAAAGTGCTCTGTGATATATAAATATCACATCAGTCAAGCATAGTTTTCTTTCTTTAATTGGACAATTAGTCTTCGGAAGTAATCGACCTGGTTGGTAAACAGTGGAAAGAGCAGACATGTAATTACATTTTCATGGGCAGTGCTTAAAAAACCCCTATTTTTTAATCAAAACACAAAATTTTAAGAAGGAAAATCTATAAATATCTTGTGTGTTGTTTGTGGCAATGTGAACTTACAGCTTAATTAACTTGCATTAATCAGAGTTAGTAAGGAATAAGAAGGAGTGCTAACATCCCAAGTTTGCTTTTGAGTCTCCAAAGTTGCTCACAAGACAAGTTAGCCGTGGCATCCTTTTTCTTTATTTAAAAGCTCGTATGCCATATGGAAAATTCAAAACCGACAGCATACGTATTTGATAGAGTAATTTTGGAAAGACTATTATCTCTCTTTGGAGCCTCAGAGACAAAGGATCATCAATTTAACATCATCATTAAGAGGCTGAGAGAGACTCGGAGACATTTCTCGACACAGAGGGTGGTTGGAGTGTGGAATATTTTGCCAAGGAGAATATTCAAGGCAGTTGCCTGTTTTAAAGGAAAGTTTGTTAAATATTTGCAGTAGAGGAAAGCTTCATGGAAATCAGGAGTGTGTGAGAGATGGGATTAGTGATGGATTGCCCTTGCAATATGGGCTGGCCTGGGAACAAATGGGCTGAATGGCCTGCTTCTGCACTATCTGTGCTTAAAATTCCCCTTGTAAAGTGTGACCATTAAAGAAGATCACAACAAAATTGAAATTCACGTGTTATTGGTTGTTCCTGGGACTGAGCCTGATCTATATCATTCTAACATGGAGAGTACAATTTTTTAAGGCACTTCATATATACTGGGTGGGAGTTTCAGCTTCCTTCTCAGCCCCTGAGCATGTTTTACATGGGTGGAGGCCACTTGCCGTTGGCTGCTGGTAGGATCTTCCAGTCCTGCCCATGCTTGCAGTTTTTTTCATGGCTTGCCCGTACCTACCCATTGCCAATCTCACTAGATTGATTCCAAGTTTGAAGGGGCTGTCATATGAGGAACGGTTGAGTAGCTTGCGCTTGTATTCGCTAGAGTACAGAAGAACGAGGGGGGGATTTGATTGAAGTATATAAAACACTCTACGAGATTGATAAAGTAAATGTTAACCAAATGTCCTCCCTTCTAGAACAGTCTAGGGCAAGAGGGCATAGTTGTAGAGTAAGAGGGGGGAGGTTCAAAATAGAGATGAGGAGAAGCTACTTCTCACAGAGGGTTGTGAATCTATGGAACTCACTGCCCCAGAGTGCAGTGGATGCAGAATCAATCAATAGATTCAAAAAAGAGACAAATGGATATTTGATCAAAAGTGGGATAAAGGGCAATTGGAAAAGATTGGGAAGTGAAGTTAGGATAAGATGGAGATCAGCTATGACCATATAGAATGGCAGAAGAGGCTCGAAGGGCTGAATTGTTACTCTTGCTCTGAATTCCTATGTTCCTATTCCTATATTCCAGAGGGACACTGCCGTGGAAAATCACCTATGGTGGGACTTGAAGATCTACTGGTGGGATGGGCTAGGTAATCCTGCCCACTGTATGGTATTAGCCCTTTGAAAGGTTAGTGAAACCTGCATTTCAATTTATTTTCAAAAGAGAAAATGCTGGAAAATCTCAGCAGGTCTGGCAGTGTCTGTAAGGAGAGAAAGGAGCCATTGTTTCGAGTCCAGATGACCCTTGGTCGAAGCTGAACTCATCTGGACTCAAAACATCAGCTCTCTTCTCTCCTGCCAGACCTGCTGAAATTTTCCAGCATTTTCTCTTTTGGTTTCACATTCCAGCATCCACAATAATTTGCTTTTACTTCAATTTATTTGATGTATTAAGGCGAAAAAAGCAAAGTTGCTGCAAACAAACTTTGCGATCTCCACCAGTGTGTCGAAGAACAGACCTTGAAGTTTGTTTCAAGGACGTAACACAACTTGGGGTTCAGGTGACATTGATAAACTGCTTCAGCGTCACGTTTGTGCTTTTTGATGTCAGGAGATTGCCTCCCAGTCTCGTTGCCAAGTTTCCGTTAGCCTGCATGTACACACCGGTACACAGAACAAAAAAAAATAAAGATTTCCTGATGGATTCATATAATGTTAACAATCTATTTAATGCAGCAGGCAATAAAGGTTGCTTCAATAGCAGTCCTTCATCCACACATGCACAGAAAAAGGGAAAGAAATTCCAAGCCAGAAGAAGATGGATGAATATCATTAATGGACTTGAGGGAGTTCAATACTGTTCATTTGAGGATAGCAGTGTGGTACTAATCATTAGTCTGATCAAGCTCAATCTACATAATTACTGTTGAGTTGCTAGAAATATATCTGCACATATATGCCATCCCTTAGCACCATTGTAGTCTGATTGGTTTAAAAAAATGCATGCAAATACATTTTGTTGTTTGAAGATGACCTATTGGCAGGTTTTGAAGAAGGGTTATTTTTCAATTGACCCACTGCAGTCCAGGCAGTGAAAGCACCCCCACCATACTCTCAGGTTTACTTCCAGAATTTTGTCCAGCATTGATGCATGTACACCCATACATTTGCAATTTACATGATGTGAAGGTGGCAGTGTTTTCATGTACTTGCTGCTGTTATTATTCTCGGTGGTAGAGGTGGTAGGTTTGGGAAATGTTGTCACCGGAGCCTTGGCGCGTTGCATCTTGTAGATGGTGCACACTGTTGCTGCTGTGTGCTGGTGGCGGAGGGAGTGGATATTTCAGGGCAGTGGATGGCACACCAATCAGTCGGGTTACTTGTCCGGGTTGTGTCAAGAGGATTGTTGCAGTTTCACCCAAAGGGCCAAGTGGAGAGCATCACTTCACGACACAGTGGCACAAGTGGTTATTACTGCTGCTTCACAGTACCAGGGACCCTGGTTTGATTCCCGGCTTGGGTGACTATCTGTGTGGAGTTTGCACATTCTTCCTGTGTCTGCATGGGTTTCCTCCGGGTGCTCCAGTTTCCTCCCTCAGTTCGAAACGCCTACTGGTTAAGTGCACTGGCCGTGCTAAATGCTCCCTCAGTGTGCCCCAACAGGCACCAGAGTGTGGTAACTAGGGGATTTGCAATGTTAATGTAAGCCTACTTGTGGCACTAATAAACACACTTTTAATTTTAAACTTCACACTTCTGACTTGTGCCTTGTAGGTTGTGGAGGGGTTTAGGAGTCGAGAGGTGCTTTATACGAGCTTATTGGAGTGCAATCAACAGTAAACACAGCTTATTGTGCAATGGATGGAAGATTATTGATGAAGCAGCTCAAGGACTCTGCACTGAAGAACCTCTGGTACTGAGGTAACCTTCAACAATTTTCTGACTTTGTTAGATATGACTTCTGTCACTGAAGAATTTTCCACTTGATCCCCATTGACTCCTGTTTTGCTCTGGTACCTGGTGTTGCATTACATCAAGTACTGTCTTCCTGTCATGTCACCTTGGGAATTCAGGCCTTGTGACCATGCATGGTTCAGGTCTGCAGCGAGGTCCAGGGCTAAATATTTCTGGTTTAATCGGTGAGGTAGACTAACATTGAGTGACACTGATTGCACTGCTGATGACCCCTTCTATTAGTTTGCTGATGATTTGATGTAAGCTGACGGGCCCAATTTAGATTTGTTCTTTTCATGGTCAGGAAGCACCTGGGTAATTTTCCTCACCATGGAGCGAATAGCAAAGTTTTAGCGATATCAGGACAGCTTGGTTAAGGGCAAAATTAGCCCTTAGGCTTGGAAATGAATTATTGAATGATCATACCTCACAACAGCAACTTGTACTTATATAGAACATTTAGCATAATAATGCATCCCAGGGTGCAGCACAGAGTCCATTCTAAAACAAAATATGCAACTGAAACACACAAAGGGATCTAAGGGCAGATTACCAAAGATTTGATCCAATTGGTAGGTTTTCAGGAGTGTCTTAAAGGAGGAAAGAGAGGTGGAACAGTAGAAAGGTGTAAGGATGGAAGTCCAGAGTTTCAACTGAAGGCACATGAAGGTTGTAGCGATGAAGATGATTACAGAGGTCGGGAGGGGCAAGGCTATGGAGGGAGCTCTAAACAATGATTAAAATTTTAAAATTGAGGCATTGCTTAACCAGAAGCTGGATGTATCAGCAAATATTTAACTGGCTGTTGAGTATCTGACTTGTTTCTGAATATCTGACTGGTTGATGGATATCTGAATATTAATTGGGTATCTGATAGGTTGTTGGATATCTGATTAGTTGCTGAATATCTGAATATTAACTGGGTATGTGGCTGGTTGTTGGATATCTGACTGGCTGATGGGTATCTGCCAGGCTGGTGTGTATCTGACTGGTTGGTGGGCAAGTAGCATTTAGTGCATGTTAAGACACTGGGAGCAAAGATTTAGACGATCTCAAGTTGATGGAGGGTAGATTGTGAAAGGTTGTCAGTAGTGCATTCGAATAGTCAGCCCTGAGGTACAAAGCCGCGGACAAGGGTTTCAGTAGCGGACGAGCTGAGGTAGGAGCAGAGACGGGCGATGTTAAAGTAAGCAATTGTTATGGCAAAGAAGAAAATCAAAAAATTTTCTTTGAAAATCCTGATTTCAAACGAAGATAATTAATGAAAAATATTATTGGAGGAATCACAATAAGTTGGTGGATTAATTTGTTGTCCTGTCACCATTTTGACATGGCTTTCAATCAACTCAGCCTGGTGGGAGGCAAGTTTGGCTTTCTTTGATAGTTGAAAGTGCCTCAGATACAAAGAGTTTAAACAACACTGGAACACGGGAGTGCTGATTTAATTTACTTTGTTTATTTATTGTGCTGGCCTGTTTGTTTTTAAGTTCTGAGCTGGGGGTTCTTTGTGCTGACTGCGATACGAAGCATTCTGAAATACAAGTTATTTTTGTTACTTTTTGAAATTTGCCATGGAGTGGTAATGACAGCAATATTAATTCAAAGCCGTTTGCTGTAAACATGCTGCTGCTTTCTTTAATGGATTCATAAAATGTTACAGCACCAGAGGAGGCCATTCTGCACAGAATGCTGTGCTGCCTCTCTGTCTTTTGTTATTTAATATTCATCCTATTTCCTTTGAGGAGGGATTATAGATTCTGCTTCCATCACTGTTTCTGGGCAGTTTAACAATTCCTGGCATAAGATGAATTTTAAGTGTTCTCATTGCTTCTGGTGATGATCCTAATTTTATGCCTTTTTAGTTACTGACTCACTTGCTAAGTGCAATTTTCTTTTTCTGATTTCTATCAGCTAAAGTTCTCATAATTTTAAACGCCTCACGTAGATCTCCTCTTCACCCCTCCTACTGATAGAAAGCACCTCTGTTGCTTTAATTTCTCCTCACCCATGCACTCTTTGAATGTTTGCCATTGTCTATCCACTGTCATCGCTTTAAGTAACATTCCTCAAACCATCATAGCTAATTCACACCTCGTACCATATTCAGATTCAGGGCTTCAGTCATAGAATCAACTACCTGAGTCTCCATAATGAAGAATTCTACCTATTATGGTTGCTCACCATCAACGGGCCCCACATAACTACATTGCCAATTATTCCCCCCTCGTTGGTTTACTAAGCTGGTTCTGAGAATGGCGGGATTGGTGTGTGAGGGAAAATTGACTAGGTTACGATTGTTTTAGCTGGAGTTCAGACGAATGAGGGGAGATTTCATAGAGAATTATAAAATTCTAATAGGACTGGACAGGATAGTTGTAGGCAGGTTGTTCCCGATGGTCAGGGAGTCCAGAACCAGAGCCTGAAGATTCTAGGTGGACCACTTAGGATGGAGGTGTGGAGACATTTCTTCTCCCAAAAAGTGGTGAGCCTGTGGAATTCATTACCACAGAAAGTAGTTGATTGCAAAACACTGAATGTATTCAAGAAGCGGATGAATATAGCACTTGGGATCAAAAGTTATGGGGAGAAAGCAGGATTAGGCTATTGGGTTAGACAATCGGCCATGGTCATAATGAATGGCAGAGCAGGCTTGAAGGGTCAAATAGCCTCCTCCTGCTCCTATCTTCTATGTTTCCATGTTCTATTCTGCATTACCCAGTCTAAGATGAGATATTGATCCAGAAAACCATTCTGTACATAAAAGGAATGAATTAAAATTGAGAGAATGGTAAAAAGAAGAACAGTGAAGTTCCTCCTCAACTCTGTTCTAAACTGCCCCCCTCCCCCCTTATTTTGAGGCTGTGCCCTTTAGTTCTGTTTTCCTTTCTAAGTGGAAAGAATCTCTCTACCTCTGCCCTATCTAGCCCCTTCATTATCTTGTAAGTCTCTATAATATGCTCCCCTCAGCTTTCTAAACACCAATGAGTACAGGCCCAGTCTATTTAATCTCTTCCCATAAACTAACCCCCTCACCTCCGGCATCAGCCTGGTGAACCTTCTCTGTACTCCCTCCAAGGCCAATGTATCCTTTCGCAAATAAGGGGACCAAAACTGCACACAGTACACCAGTGGTGGGGGGATGGGGGACAGGAGTCAGCTGCCACTCTGCGGGTGATTAGTGAGGGAGTGGGGGGGGGAGTGGGCAGGGATTCGCGATCAGTCTGGTTAGCCGGAGGTGGGGGGACGGTGGGGTGGGGGGGACAGTCATGTCTGTGGATAGTGGTGGGGTTGGGTGGATAAGAGGGACAGTGATGTGTGTTGGGACCATCGCTCCCGCTTTTCGCTCCCGAGCCGCTTTCTCCACTTTCTGTGTCCCTGGAGCGATCTGACATGGGCGCGCTTTTTCAAATTATTTTCTAACTGCACATGCGTAGTTCAGAGCTCCGATCATTTTGGGCGTGCTAAGCTCCGCCCACAGCACGATTCAGACCCACGATTTTTTTTCAGGCTGAGTGCGTATCGGTGCGTCTGAAAGCAGTCTTCCAGATCAGATCTGAATTGCGCCCAGGTTCAGCACTTAGAATCAAAATGGTAAAATTAGGTTCTTTGTGTCAGAAAAGGCAGGTGAGCAGTGGTGACTTTTGCCAGGGGACAATGCCAAGTGGGTAGTGCCAAGTAGGTACATGAAGAGGCAATGCCAAAGGGACTCTGACAGAGGGGCTTAACCCTTCTCCATTGGGGTGGGGGTCTCCTTATGTGTGGTGTTGGAGGAGAATGAAGAGCCCTGATGACAGAATGGGATTGGCGAGAGGGGAGAGCTCTGATGACAGCACAGGGGTGAGGGAAGTTGACCTCCTGGATATATCTATTTTTATTTAGAATAGACAAGATGACTGGGCGGCATGATGGCACAGTGGTTAACACTGCTGTCTCACAGTGCCAGGGACCTGGGTTCAGTTTCAGCCTTGTGTGATTGTCTGTGTGGAGCTTGCATGTTCTCCCCGGGTCTGCGTGGGTTTCCTCCAGGTGCACTGGCTTCCTCCCACAGTCCACAGGTTAGTGGATTGGCTCCTTAGTGTCCCAAAATGTGTTGGTTAGATGGATTAGTCATGGTAAATGTGTTACGGGGATAGATAGGGGAGAGTGCCTGGGTAAGATAATGTGTCAGAAAGAAGTCTGACAACACCAGGTCAACAGGTTTATGAGGAAACACGAGCTTTCGGAATGGTGCTTCTCCAACAGGTGAGAGGAGAGGTAGGTTCACAATCATGGCAAACCTGTTGGACTTTAACCTGATGCTGTGGGACTTCTTAATGTGCCCACCTTAGTCCAATGTTGGCATTTCCACATCATATTCTATCAGGGAATTAAGAACATAAGAACATAAGAAATAGGAGCAGGAGTAGGCCATCTGGCCCTTCGAGCCTGCCCCGCCATTCAATAAGATCATGGCTGATCTGTCGTGGCTCAGTTCCACTTTCCCGCCCTCTCCCCATAACCCTTAATCCCCTCTCTTATCAAAAACCCATCAACCCGCTTCTTAAAAATATTTAGCGAGGCAGCCTCCACCACTTCAACGGGCAGAGAATTCCAGAGATTCACCACCCTTTGAGTGAAGAAGTTCCTCCTCAACTCCGTTCTGAACTGCCCCCCCTTTATCTTGAGGCTGTGCCCCCTAGTCCTACTGTCTTTTTTGAGCGGGAAGAGTCTTTCCACCTCTATCCTATCCATCCCATTCATCATCTTATACGTCTCAATGAGATCTCCCCTCATTCTTCTAAACTCTAACGAGTACAAGCCTAGTTTATTCAGCCTCTCCTCATAGCTCAACCCCCTCAACTCCGGTATCAGCCTAGTAAACCTCCTCTGCACTCCCTCCAAGGCCAAAATATCCTTGCGCAGGTGCGGCGCCCAAAACTGCACACAGTACTCCAGCTGCGGCCTCAGAATTGGTACAGACTTGATGGGCCAACTGGCCTCCTTCTGCACTTCAGAAATTCTATGGTCATATGATCTCTGAGCTCCTCTCAAGAAAAAAATTATGTGCAGAGGTGACTGGTAAGGGATGTTATTTATTTATTATTTATAAGTAGGCTCACATTAACACTGTAACTAAGTTACTGTGAAAATCCCCTAGTCGCCACAATCCGGCACCTGTTCGGGTACACTGAGGGAGAGTTTAGCCTGGCCAATTTACCTAACCAGCAAGTCTTTGGAGTGGGGGAGGAAACCAGAGGAAACCCACACAGACACGGGGAGAATGTGCAGACTCCACAGAGCCGGGAATCGATCCCGGGTCCCTGACACTGCGAGGCAGCTGTGCTAACCACTGTGCCGCGGACTCTTAGTTAGTCGGGAAGTTTTCTTCTTGAAGAAAGGGCTTGGAGCTTTACCAGATGTTTCATCAGGCTAATTGAGTTGGATTGAGACTGCAATGGATTGGAAAGAATAGCAGCTTTACTTGATCTGAGCTTCCAGAAAACATAAACACGCGGAGACAGACTGCAGCTGACGGCTGTCAAAAATTACAAGCAAACCGTGTTATGTGGTATCAGTCTGACACAACTCCAGCTGACGGATTTCACCTTCTACAAGGCTAAAATTGAATTTAGTTCTGCCGGCGGTGAAAGGAATTCACATTAGTTCTGGCTGAAAGGACATCACGATCAATCCATCAATCCAGGTTCAGACGTTTCGGTTATTTAGTTGAAAAGGTGTGCGAATAAATATTTGCATCAAAGTGAAAATAAAATGTCGCGGCATAATAAAGGATCAGCTTAGTAGACGTCGTTAGCGCAATTCCATTTCATTGTGTCAATTCCCACCGCAACAGCCATTTGCATTTATTTTACCGCATTGAATGCAGTAAAACAGCCACAGGAATTACACAGGAGCCCTGACACAATGTGCAAGCCATAGAAATATGTATTGGACCAGATGACCCACAGTGGTATTGTTACTGGACTGCTCTTTACCTTGAGGGTTGGGGGGAGGTTTTGACATTTTGAAAGTGAAGTTCTGGTCCTGGCGCGTCAGTACCTCGCCTCATCTATCCACTCCTCCAATTACTTTCTATCCACCCCTGACAAAGGTTGCAGGTCACACGTTCAGCCTCCAGAGAACTCATTTTTAGAGTGGAGTCAAGTCACTCTCAGCTCTGAGCGGCTGCCTAAGAAGAATCCAGTCAAGTTATATAACCAATGACATAAGACACAATTAGACCAGGATTTAATCATGACATTAAATAAACAATGGCTGCTTTGACATTTACACGTTTTCTTTTGTTCTTTTATGGGACTTTGGACATCGCTGGCTGGTCCAGTATTTGTTGCCCATTCTTAATTGGCCTTGAACTGAATGACTTGCTACGCATTTCAGAGAGCAGTTCAGAATCAAGCATATTTCTGTGGGTCTAGACTAGACCAGATCAAGTGAGAACGGCCGATTTCATTCCCTAAAGGTTATTAGTGAACCAGATGGGTTTTTATAACAATTACCAATGTTCGGGGCCCTGAGTTCGAATCTCACTATGGACGCTTGGTAAAGTGTGACTCCAAGCAATGCTGGAATTCAAAGTCTAATGTCATAAAGCCCATCTGGTTCATTAATAACATTTAGGGAAGGAAATCTACCATTCTCGCTTGATCTGGCCTACCCCAGACGCACAGAAATGTACTTGGTTTTTAACTGCTTCCTGAAATGGCCAAACAAGCCATTCAGTTCAAGGGTAATTAAGGATGGGCAACAAATATTGGGCCAGCCAGCGATGTCCAAATCCCATGAAATAATTTTAAAAAGCTTGCCAGTGCCAAAGCAGCCATTGTTTATTTAATGCTGTTATTAAAGCCTGATCTAATTGTTTTATGTCATTGGTAAACCATATAACTTGACTAACCATTTTAATCCCATGAAGGAGGGAAAGGGTTAATGAATTTTGTCCTTACAATATAACCCTTCATCATGGCTGATCTTCCCAGGCTTATATTGCTCCTGGCGTTAATGTAAATTACTTGTTCGTGCCTTTCATTCTTTAACTCTCATAAAGACAAATGGTCAGATGTGAATATAGATGGTCAGATGTGAATGTTATTTTGCAGACATTGCAAGTCTTGCCTGTTTATGTTAACCACACAAGTAACTTCAAAGACAGAGGTGCTGAAACAGTTGCAGGCATGGTAATCGAAGAAGAAAGATTCAAAGCCAGAGCTTTGAAATGAAAATCACTGTATTTTGACTTACTAACAGTCTCAGAGGTATTATTTTACCTACAACACCCCATACCCTTGATTCCTCTACTGATTAAAAGTCTATCCATCTCTGATTTGAACATAATTAACAACCTAACCTCAGTGGAGAAGAATTCCACAGATTCACTATCCTCTGAGAGATGAAATTCCTCCTCATCTCTGTTTTAAATGGGCGACCCCTTACTCTGAGATTACGGTCTCTGGTTCTAGACTCTCCCATAAGGGGAAACAAAGGCTCAGTATCGACCTTGTCAAACCCCCTGAGAATTCTGTATGTCTCATTAGATCACCCCTCATTCTTCTGAACTCTGAATGCAGGCCCAAACTGTTTATCCTCTCTTCATCAGAAAATCCCTCTACACCTGGGATCAATCTAGTGAACCTCCTCTGGACTGCTGCCAGCACCACAATATTCTTCCTTAGATAATGGGACCAACACTGTTCACAATATTCCAGGTGTGATCTAACAAGTGCCCTGGATGGTTTCATCTAATTATCCTTCATCAGACATTGTCCCACCCAGCCTGCTAACTTATGCCCTCCTGAATTCCTCAGTTAACCATTCTTTTGTAACCTGTACGTTCTGATACAGTGCAAACGTATGCAAGTCCTGGTGATGAGCTGAGACTGAAATAGTTTCTGAATATAATGTCCAAATATCTTAAGAATATTGGAAGGAATACTATCAGTTTCCACACAGCACTGGATCCGAATGACAACTTGAGTATATAGATTTACAGGGATTATTTTGCAATTCTGGTCAAATACTGTGAATCTTCCTCAACAAAACCCTCCAGGTCACACTCCTACATAGAAACATAGAAAATAGAAGCAGGAGAAGGCCATTCAGTCCCTCAAGCCTCCTCCACCATTCATTATGATCATGCTGATGGTCATAATTCCTTTCCCCTCCCTATCCCTTGATCTCTTAAGACCCAAGAGCTGTATGTAATTCCTTCTTGAAATCACACGATGTTTGGCCTCAGCTACCTTCTGTGGTAGTGAATTCCACACATTCACCACTCTCTGGGTGAAGAAATTTCTCCTCCCTTCAGTCCTAAAAGGTTTACCCTTTAACCTCAACTATGACCTTTAGTTCTGGACTCCCCCACCATCAGGAGCATTTTGTTTTAACCTACCCTGTCTAATCTTGTTAGGATTTTATAAGTTTGTATGAGATTCCCCTCTTCTAAACTCCAATGAATATAATCCTAACTGACTTAGTCTCTCCCAATATGACTGTCCTACCATCCCAGGAATCAGCCTGGTAAACCTTCACAGTGCTCCGTCTATAGCAAGAAAGTCGTCCCTCAGATAAAGACACAAAACTGCACACAGTAGTCGAGGTGTGGCCTGATCAATGCTCTATAGAGTTGCAATAAAACTTCCCTATTCCTATACTTAAATCCTCTCAATATGAAGGCCAACATAACATTTACCCTCTTTTCAAGAGAAAGATGAGAACAAAGGCCACCTTTCTCTTTTGAAGAGCTAAATGTCATGTCAGCTGAATGGAAGAGGGATGGAAAAAGGGATTTACAGAAGCTGTGACACATCGGATTAGGTGTTGAAAGAACAGCAACTGGAGGGACAGGAAGCCAGCGGTTAGTTTCTTTGCACAAAATAGCAGTTCAAGCACTAAAACCAGATTTATAAAATTACAAGCCTCAAGCTGAGCCGGAGCGTGGTGGGCAGAAGTTCCACAGGGAAACAGAACAACAGGCGTGATACGTGGTAGCTGTTCCTGTTCAGGTATTTTTTAAACAATCCAATGAGTGGATTGCTTACCTGCAAAAATCTGAGCTTCTTTACTCATGCAGAGTTAATATTTGATTTGATTTATTATTGTCACATGTGAGAAGTATTGTTTCTTATGCATTATACAGACTAAGCATACCATTCATAGGGAAGGAAAAAGAGGGTGCAAAGAGGTTATATTGCCCGAATTTTACCACCTTGCCCATCCGAGGCTCGTAAGATCCCCACCCGAGGTCAACAGAGAATGCTGTTCTGTGAGCCTTGCCTGCCCTGAATCTGGGACAAATGAGCCAGTAAAATTCCGGCTCAGAACTCAAGTCTAACAATCAACTGTGATTATATTAACCAGCATTATATAACTTCATGTGAGGATCCCAATATTCTTCAATCTATCTGATACGAAAGAAATATTAAACACTAAGCCTGGTTTGGATAGGCAACAGCACATCCGTAACATTTCTTTTTGCAGTCAAGTACTACTTATAATAAAATATATTCAATATATATTATAAAGTGGAAAATAATGAACAAATACAGAGAGTTTATTTGGAGTTCTCATCGGTTATGCAGTTGTATCCCTTGAAATTTCACTATGTTCTGGAATAAACAGCATTATATTGTTTCAGGTAAACCAAGGAGGCAATGGTATTATTGCTGGACTATTAATCCAGAAACTCAACTAATGTTCTGGGGAGCTGGGTTCAAATCCTGCCATGGCAGAGGGTAGAATTTGAATTCAATAAAAAAGATCTGGAATTAAGAATCTACTGATGAACATGAAACCACTGTTGTAAAAAGCTATCTGGTTCACTGACATCCCTTTGGGGAAGGAAATCTGCCGTCCTTACCTGGTCTGGCCTACATGTGACTCCAGAGTCACAGCAATGTGGTTGACTCTCAACTGGCCTCTGAAATGGCCTGGCCAAGAGCAACTAGGGATGGGTAATAATTGCTGGCCAACTAGCGACGCTCAGGTCCCACAAATGATTAAAAGAAGTGATAGTGGAGCTGAACAGTCATATAGTTCTTCCATGTGAAAGATCGAACAAGAACTCAAAAACTTCTTAATTTCTTTGAAGAAGGAAGCCTCAGAAAATTCTTAATTTCTTTGAAGAAGGAAGCAATTGCTGTCAACACCAGACGTCGCATAATGTTATTACTCGCCAATGGGAGGGCAATTTCTCATGGAATCAGAGCTCACTGCATGTAACTGCAACAAGCTGATGTCAACCATTTCAGCAATTAGGAATCATGTTCCTGCTTGCCAACAAACTGTAACAATTTACTTCTGTGCAGCGCTCCAGACGCACACACATTTGCTAGTTTTTATTGGACTCAAGATTTCACACTGGTGAGGAAATTGTTTTCAAATGAGGACCATTATGTCAATTAAAAAGAAGCAGCTGGGCTCCTTTGAAATATGGACAATGGGTTCATCTTGACTGCTATCATCAACCGCAACCCAACACAAATCATTGTCATATGCCAAAATGCAGAGACCAGTCATCAACAAGGAAAGCTGAGCATTCTCACTGTCCTGAATAGCTGCCTCATTTCCTTTAGAAGATCAAAGCAGACTGCTTTTGAGGTATTCAAAACAAAATCCATTTGCAAATCCCAAAATGATATTTTTGTACTCACATTTGAAAAAAAAAACATGGGCCTCAGCCATATATATTTGCAGTGCCATTGTGGCTTCAAGACGATATCTGGGCCACACGCACGCACACACACACACACGCGCGCACACACATCTGCGCACAAATGCATGCACACACACACACTAGGATTTTCTAGCCCCTCCCTCCAGTTGGATCTTCCAGTCTTCCAGTCCTGCCGAACTGAATGGAAATTTGAATTGCCCACTGCATCCACCACAACAAGGGTGGAAAATCCCAGCAACACATCTGGTCTGGTTTAACTTAACATTTCAGTAAATGTGCGAGTATGAGTGAAGGAAGCATGTGGTGAAGGTATGCAGAGTAGATGGATTGTGACATCTGTCAATGTACATTGCTAACTTGACACCATTGCTGCTAGCCTACCACCCTGGCCAGCTAGATAGATGCATCCTGGAGCTGGCAGGAGCCCTAGCCATTTAACACCATCAGATACTTCCAGGTTGCTGCTACTTATTGATTGCTATTGGCTGCTGCTGAGTGAGTGGGAATGTTTGGGTTTTTGTACTCAGTTCAAAGTTGCTGGAGTCTGCAGGGAGTGGTGTGGCACATGTTGAAAGCATTATTTTTAACTTTGAGTTCAGCTCAGATCACTTGCTCACAGGCATGGATGCAGTATTCCCCTTGACCTACCACCTGATTAGGAGAATGAGCAGAGTTGACAATCAGGAGGAGAAGAGGGAAAGATGGTCGAAGGGCTATCAGCTTGAGGCTTGTAATAAGTATCCATGAGGCAGGAATCCTTTCATCAAAATTCCTTTATTTACAATTCCAACAGCAGTACACAGAGTCCTATCAGACAGCAGTCTACCTTCAGGAGTGCCAGAGGAACTGACACTCCTGGTTAAATACAAGAAAAAGATTCCCTGATTGCCCCATCAATTGACTCCTTAATCAGAGACTTCATATTTCAATAGGCCAACCTCAATGGCCTGACTGAAGTAATTACAAGGCTATGTGCAGCCGGGGTCTTCAGGGACCAATTAATGACTTAGTCAAAGAGATGGAGAGAAATGTATCTAAATTTTCTGACAATAAAACTAGGTGGCAATGCTGTGAGGAGGACACAAAGAGGCTGAAAAGAGATGCAGATAGGTTTGGTGACTTGAAACTGTTACGAGGGGGCATAACTATAAGGTTCATGGTGGGAGATATAGGACGGATGTCCGAGGTAGATTCCTTACTCAGAGTGCTTAGGGTGTAGATTGCACTGCCTGCGTTATAGTGGAGTCGGACACTTTAGGAACTTTCAAGCAGTTATTGGAAAAGCACATGGAGCACACCAGAATGATAGGGGGTGGGATAGCTTGATCTTGGGTTTGGACAAAGCTCAGCACAACACTGAGGGCCGAAGGGCCTGTACTGTGCTGTACTGTTCCATGTTCTATGAAATACTGGACACATGTTAATTGCACATTCTGATCCCCATGTCTCTTTTTAGTCCAAACCAAATTTCACATTCTTGCTTTTTATAGGCCATGAAACTAAAAGGACACTCTCCTGATTTGTGGCAGTGGCAAGATAGAAGGCACTTCTGAGAAGGAGAAATGCCTTACAGCATTACAACAGCAGCCATCAAATGTTAATATTCAAACGAGGATCACAATATCTCTAAGTGCAGTTAAAAAGCCCTTCACAGCAAATCTCTTGTTAATCACAGAGCAATTCTTATTGTAAGCATTACAATGAATATATTGCTGTATTTGATCAAAGATACAATGGGAAAATGCTAATCCACTGAGTGCATTTGAGATGCATTCATGCTTCTATGCCAGAGTAGCTTTGTCTCAAATGTTCGGTTCTGATTTTTATCATGAGTGCCGTTGTTTGCAATGGATGTGTGTATTATGTAACTGATGAGCTTTTCATGAGAGATAGGTAGAAAAAGAAACAAAGAACTGAAAGATACATGGTCTAGTAAAAGAAAAATAATATTGACTATTCAATCAGCCAGCATGTGCTGCCGTGCCAGAGAAAGGACTGAGTATTTGACAAATGTTTTCCTGGCTCATTAAGGTGAGAGATGTTACTGCTTCAGAATGAATGGAGTCCTTTTCTGCACTGTCCAACTTATTGATAATGTTGTGCTAAAATGCGGTGCGATCATGGTTCCTGCCTAAATCCAAACCTGTAACCTTGCTTCACCTGAGCAAAGAAGTAATTAAAAATTTATACAAGGAAATGATTAGGCTAAGATTGGAAGGCCGTGTGCAATCCTGAGCACAACATCGATATTAACGACTTGGACTAGGGACGTGAACGTACTATTGCCAAGTTTGCAGAAGACAAAAACAATAGCCGGCAAGGCAAGTGGTGATGATGACACAAAGAGTGGAATTTTCCTGTCCCGCCTGCCACGGGAATCGTAGTAGGTGGGACGGCATCATGCAAAGGTCCCTCGACCACAGCGAGATTTTCTGGTCTTGTGACAAGGGCGACCAGAAAATCCCACCCATAGGCCAAAATTTTACCGCATGCCCATCCCAATTCCAGGAGCAGGTGAGACTTGGAGGACAACATTCTCCGTTGGGCTCGGGCGGGATCGTCTGAACCTCAGGCAGAAGTGCTGGTAAAATCCTGTTCATAGAGTCCACAGAGGGAGATAGTCAGTTTAAGGGAATGGGCAAAAACTTAGCAGGTGGGAATATAATGGAGCAAATGTGAAGTTATGCATTTCAGTAGGAGGAATAAAGAAGCCAAATATTATTTAAATGGAGAAAGACTGCAGAAAGCTGCAGCTCAGAAGGATTTAGAGGTTTTCATGCATAAATCACAAAATCCAGGCATGTAAGTTAGCAGATAATAAGGTAAACAAATGAATGTGGACCTTTATTTCAAAGGGAATAGAGTGTAAAAATAGGGAAGTCTTGTTAAAACTATACAAGGCACTAGTTAGACCACATCTGGCATACTGTGAACAGCTTTTAAGGAAAGATATACTGGCATTAGAGGTAGTCCAGAGAAGATTCACTAGATTGATCCCAGGTATGGAGGGATGTTTTTATGAGGAGAGGTTAAGTAGGTCAGGCATGTACTGACTGGAGTTTAGAAAAATGAGAAGCGACATTGTTGAGACATATAGGATTCTCAGGGAGCTTGACAGGGTAGATGCTGAGAGATTGTTTCCCCTTGTTGGAGGATGTTGGACCATCATCTCAGAATAAGAGGCCCACTTAAGACCAAGATGAGGAGGACTTTCTTCTCTTAGAAAGAGTGGTGTAATTCTGTGTGTAGGGTGAGGGGGCAGGGGTGTAGGGTGGGAGTCAGGAATGGAATCTGTTATTCTTGATTTCTATGAGAAGATACACTTGCATTGGAGGTGGCACTGTGAATGTTCACTAAATTGGTCGCTGAGTTGAGGGGTTCTCTCACGAGCATATGAATTAGGAGCATTCAGCCAGTCAAGTCTGCCCTGCCATTCAATAAGATCATGGCAGATCTTTTCTTTAACCTCAAATTCATATTCCTGCTTAGCCCCAATAGCATTTCACCCCCTTGTTTATCAAGAATCAATCTACTTCTGCCTTAAAGGTATTCCAAGACTCTGCCTCAAACATTACTTGTGAAAGAGAGTTCCAAATACACCAGGATGCTCCCAAAAAAATTCTAAGTCACCAATGAACCTCTTCCAGCATTGGACAGAACCTTCTGGAACTCTGCTCTTTGATCAATACAAAAACACATCTGGAAAATATGTCTCAATAGTAGATACTTAATATGAGTCAATCTTATTTAGTTAAAAAGACAGAAGTTGCTGGGAAACACGTCGTATCAGTGAAGGAAGAAACAGAATTAATGCTCAGGTTTGCGACCTTACATCCGAATTAACCTTTCATCGGAGTTTGCTATTTAGGTAATATCTGGCTAATCCCACTCAGAGAGGCAGTAAGGACAGTAATTTTATTTGTGCTATTTATATCGACATTGGAGCTTAGTGCTAAAATTCGATTCTATTCTGTGGCACTTAAGCACACTTGTGCCGTTGAATTATTTATTACTTAATTAATTTAATTTCCAGCTTGCTTCTCTCTAGATTTACAGCAATTACAACTGAGTAGCCAGCGAAACGCAATTAAAAATGGCGACAAAGATTTAAAGGAGCCACAGGAAGAAAACAGAGGAGGGGGAAGGTTGGGGGGAATAGCCTTCAAGTGGTCCAATGCTTGAGAAGACAGAAGTTTGTTTTTATGTATGGCCGCTGCTTCACTTGGAAAAGTGAAGGGGATGGCACAGTGACACAATAGTTAGCACCGCTGCCTCACAGCACCAGGGACCCAGGATCGATTTCCAGCTTGGCTCCCTGTCTGTGTGGAATCTGTATGTTCTTCCCGTGTCTGTGTGCGTTTCTTCTGGGTGCTCTGGTTTCCACCCAAAGTCCGAAAGGCATGTTTAACTGGACCTGCTGTGTAAATACAATGGCTGAAAGAAGAGGTTATAGACACGTACAAACTAGAACCAGGAGTAGGGTATTTGGCCCTTCAAGCTTGCTCTGCCATTCACTATGATCATGGCTGTTCCTCTGCCTAAATTCTAGCCATGGTCAAGTATGAGGTATTCCAACTCCCAACTTCCCAAAGCCACCATCTGCAAGGCACAAGTCAGGAGTGTGGTGGCATAATCCCCACTGGCCTGGACCAGTATGGCTCCAACAACACTCAAGAAGATCAACAAAATCCAGAACATCAGCCATGCTAAATTCTCCCTCAGTGTACCTGAACAGGCACCAGAGGGCATTTTCACAGTAACTTCATTGCAGTGTTAATGTAAGCCTACTTGTAACTTTAATAAATAAGCTAACAACTTTTAAACTTTAAACCTCTCTATCGTCCTTTAAGACATTCTTAAAACTTGTCCCTTTGAATAAATTATTGATCATTGATCATCTTTAATGGCTCCACGTTGGATAACACTCTCATGGATGGACCTGGTTATGTTATTACTTTAAAGGTGCAGTGTAAAAGAAAGTAGCTGGAGTTGGGGTGACAATCAAAACCTCCTACAAAATATTGTTGTATACAGCCTGTTTCTTCAATGCTCTGTACCTTTAAGTTCTCCTCTGTGGCTCCAAGGACATGTAATAACAAGGGAGAAGGCCTGAGCAATGCCTTATAGACATCACAGATGTACAAATCTTAGTGGGAACATTACTGATAATTCTTTACCGCAAAACATCATTCTGAGTGGGTGTATTTACAGCTAAATTAAAAGTAACTTTACAATAATCAGAGCTTTGATTTATTTGCATAATTTCTGCATGAATGTTCCAGTTGCTGAAGATATTCAATTCTGAAGTTAATAGATTCTTTTGGGATACCAAGGAATCAAGGAACATGCAGATATCCAGAGCAGCATAGTGGAACAGTGGTTAGCACTGCTGCCTCACACTGCCAGAGACTCGGATTCAATTATGACCTCAGGTGACTGTGTGGAGTTTGCATGTTCTCCCCGTGTCTGTGTGGGTTTCCTCCAGGTGCTCCAGTTTCCTCCCATAGTCCAAAGATGTGCAGGTTTGGTGGATTGGCCCTACTAAATTGTGCCCGAGTGTCCAAGATGTGTGGGTTAAGGGGTTAATGTGTGGAGTTAAGGGGACAGTGTGGGGGATGGGCCTGGGTAAGATCCTTTTTGAGAGAGACAGTGCAAACTCAATCGGCCAAATGGCCTTCTTCTGCACTTAAGGATTCTATGATATTTTGCCTAGTAGTAAATGGCCTACTCCTGTTACATCCTCCATTTCTTAAGCACTTATATTCTTATAAACCCCCCACATCAGCATCCTGGGGTCAACATTGATCAAAAAACTTAACTGGACTTGCCATGTAAACACTGCAGCTGAAAGAACAGGTTATAGAAACTAGGAGCAGGAGTAGGCTATTTGGCCCTTCAAGCTTGCTCTGCCATCCACTGTAGTCATGGCTGATCCTCTATCTAAAATTTTAACCATGGTCAGATGTGAGGTATTCAACTCCAGACTTCCCAATGCAAGACACAAGCCAGGAATGTGATGGAATGCTCTGCACTGGCCTGGACCAGTGCAACTCCAACAAACCTCAAGAAGGTCAACAAAATCCAGGACAAAACAGCCAGCTTGATCGGTTCTCCATCCACCATCTTAAACATTGACTCCATCCACCACCAATACAGTGTGCTGCAGTGTTCTCCATCTACACAATGCACTGCAGCATTTTGTTTGGGCATCCTTCAACAGCACCTTGCAAGCCTGCAATCTCTACTAACTAGTAAGACCAGCGCAACACTTGCATGGACATATCCCCACCTCCAGATTCCTATCAAGGCACATACAGCCCTGATGTGGAACTGTATCATTGTTTCTTAAAGGTTCATCTGGCCAAATTCTTGAAAATCCATAGTTATTTATTGGTCACAATTAGGCTTACATTAACATTGCAATGAAGTTACTGTGAAAATCCTCTAGTCATCACACTCCGGTGTCTGTTTGGGCACACCGAGGGATAATTTAGCATGGCCAATCCATCTAACCCGCATACCTTTGGACTGTGGGAGGAAACCGGAGAACCTGGAGGATACTCATGCAGATATGGGGAGAGCGTGCAGACTCCACGCAGGCGGTGAACCAAGCTGGGAATCAAACCTGGGTCCCTGGCATTGTGAGGTGGCAGTGCTAACCACTGTGCCACCATGCCCCCCTGTATCTAACTGCACTCTGAGGGTATCATGACCCCTTAGACTGCAGCAGTTCTGATCGCCACTAGACAGGGCAATAAATGCTGGCCTTGCCAACAACACTCATGTCCCATGAATTAACATAATTTTGTTTCTTCAAAACCTTACAATCAAACCTTGAAGATGTGGTAATATTGAATGATACCATATAATCATGCAGTATTTTCGACACGTGCAGTTTGGCAGATTTCACATAATTATACAATTCAGGGTTACATTTTAAATTCTGCCATTGATGGAGCTGTATTCAAGTCTACAATACCACTTCAAAGGTTTTCAGTTTAAATTGCTGTAATCAAACCAGATTTTAACAAAACCTTGCTAAATATTATGAGATTGTAGCACTGCATTTCAAAAATTGTGTCTTATGAAAATGATTCTAGCTACTTCTACCTGTGTAACAATCAAAGAGAAAATGCATTCTCTCAAATTAAATGCTATTATTTACAGTGGTACTATTGTGCATAAACCTGTCTTAAATGCGCTTAAAATACTGTTGACCCCCAGGCATTATGTGAAGTAAGATACAGTGTTTGCTCCATTCAGTCTGATGGCTGTGAATTTGAACATGTTCTTCCTGATCTGGTGAGTTTGCAATGTAAATTAAAACTCAACAATGCTAAGATAGAACCATACAGATGAGTAAAAATGCTTGAAGTCATGGTCATTATTCACAGAACCTGACGGCATAGAAACAGGCCATAATTAATAACAGTTATACTCTACATAAGCATTCGCTTCCTTACTTCATCCCACCCTATTAACATCTCCTTTTATTTCTTTCTCCCCTCATGGGGGTTTCATGTTGGCACAGTGGTTAGCACTGCTGCCTCACAGCACCAGGAACCCAGGTCCAACTCTGGCCTTGGGTCACTGTCTGTGCAGAGTTTGCACATTCTCCCCGTGTCTGCATGGGTTTCCTCCGGGCGCTCTGGTTCCCTCCTTTTGCCCAAAGATGGGCAGGTTAAATGGAATAGCCAGAGTAAATGTGTAGAGTTACGGGGCTAGGATGGGGGAGAGGACCTGGGCAAGATACTCTGTCAGAATTAGTGCAGACTCGATGGGCCAAATGACCTCCTTAAGCACAGTAGGGATTCTATGCGCCTACCCGGCTTTCCTTTAAATGCATTTACATAGAACATAGAACCCTACAGTGCAGAAAGAGGCCCTTCGGCCCATTGAGTCTGCACCGAACACAATCCCACCCAGGCCCTACTCCCATATGCCTACATATTGTACCCACTAATCCCTCTAACCTACGCATCTCTGGATACTAAGGGGCAATTTCTTAGCATGGCCAATCAACCTAACCCGCACATCTTTGGGCTTTGTTTGCTCCTTTTCTGATTTTGGTTTGACTGCTTCCACTTTGCAGGTAGTTGATGGATTGGCTGGAGGTCTCATAGTCTGTATGAGACGTAACAAATTACTGATGAGTGAATCTGTAAACTCAGCCCCATTCTTCACCAGTGCTCCTTTAAAAGTATCAGAAGTAATATTCTTTGTACTGTTCACCCCAAGCACTCCATGTAGCAATGTTTCACATTCTAATCATTCCGTGGATATTCTCCTGAGTTCCTTATTGGTTTTATTTTTTATTGGTTTTATAAGTGACTATCTTATATTGATAGCCCAAGCTTAGGACTTCCCAACAAGAGGGAACATTTTCTTTTGGTCCAAATGATTGAAAACCTTTACAATTTTAAAGACCTCTATCTGGTCACCTTCCAGTCTTCTTTTCCCAGAGAGAGAAGAGGCCCAGTCTATTCAATCGTTACCTAACAAGAGGAAATATTAATAACCGCCTTCAGTTCTCTGGATGATATCGCTACAATGGATACAGATCAACCCAAGGGAAGTGAAAGATTGATGGGCTAGAAATGTTATTACAATGTCTCACAATGACATTCAGATACAAGACGTACCTGCTCTGTGCAATTGCCTGGGTTACAGTTGACTCTTGTCAATGGGCTAGGAAGGGGGATTTGAATTAACCCAGCATCCTGTCCTCAGTCATTAACATACAAGAATTCTTATTAGAAATGCCTTGGTCACGATACATCTCCACAGTTGTCCGCATGTGGCTGTATGCATGAGATCACTGTACCCATTACACCTTATGATCTTGCGATTGTTTAATTAGATCTCAGGCAGTCAGGGTGCAGACCAGATTATAGCGAGTGTCAGGTCTGCTTAGGGGAATGAGCATTGATGTCGAGTTTATGAGAATATCCACTATAGACCTGTAAAATTTGTAATTGTGATTCTCCTCCCTTTATGGAAACTCACTTCATAATACATCTCAGTTTCTCCTTCTTGTTCAAAGCAGACTGGAGTGGCAGGCTTAAAGTTTATTTATTAGGGTTACAGGTAGCTTTATATTAACATGCAGTGAAGTTACTTGAAAGTCCCATAGTCGCCACACTCCAGTGCCTGATCAGGTGCACTGAGGGAGGTTTTATCATGGCCAGTGCACCTAACCAGCATGTCTTTTGGACTGTGGGTGGAAACCGGAGCACCCGGAGGAAACCCATGTAAATAGAACATTACAGCGCAGAACAGGCCCTTCGGCCCACAATACGAGGAGAATGTGCAGACTCTAGCCTCCACAAGTCTCCGGTATGGAGCTGCATAATTAATGCAAATGTCCATTTAAATATATTTTAAATCTCATTAGTGGGCCCAGGACTGAAATCTCCTGTAAGGGTGAGGGGGGAGGTCTGTTGCCACTCTGCATTTGGGCTGAGTGACAGAGGGAGGGAGGGCAGCGATTGGGGCTGGGCGTCAGTGTGGGGGAAACGGCAGGGGGGGTGGGGGGTCAGCCTGCTGAGGGGGGTGCCGGGACTGCCAGGATAACATGAGGCTACTGGGGGGGGAGATCAGGAGATTGGGGCTATGGGTAGGTGGGGGGGGGCAATGGAGATCGAGGCAGACCAGGCCACAGGCAGCGGCAAGGCTGGCCCATGCAGATCCGGGTGGTCAATGATTGGGCCATGTGGGGGGATCACATGGCCAGCAATATAGGGGTCACTGGGGTGACCCGCGACCGGGAGACCAGCAGTGCGGGTCTACAGTACATGTGCCGATCTCTGCTCTCAGCTCTGACAGATCGGCGCATGCGCAGTGGCCCACTCAGCGCTATGCTGCCGCCTTTCCAGCGAGAACAGGACCCACCCACTGAATTCCAGCGTGACTCAGGCTGAGGCACTCTGCAGTGTACAGAATGTGAGAGATTCATTTTGAAACTCACGCTGAAAAAACCAACAGGATTTACTCCAGTTTTTAACACAAATCCAAAAGTTAGAATGTTTTGGGGGGGTGGAATCGGCCCCCGATGATTTCACCGAGCCTTATCCATTCAAAGCTCTGGTTTTCTTCTCCTTCAGTTCTGGTTCAGTGTCAGGGAGGTGCCGTTACACACCCATATCATCTGGCAGCCCCAGTGTGAAGACCGGCCGGCAAGGAGGGAAGTTGAAATGACCGATGCTATGCCGAACTTGTTAATAATATGGTAATTGTGGCATTAATATTTAAATTGGCTTTGCGCCCTTTCTGAGCACAAAGTCGATCCTGTCAGCAAAATTGACAAAATAGGGTCAGTATGCTTGTGTGAGGCGGGAAACCAAGTATGTACCCGGTTTTTCGCCTCTCATGCAACTTTACCGGCTCGCTGTGCCAATCGACTGGCACAGTGAACCAGTAAGATCACGCCCTAAGCGTCATAATGGCAAGAAAACTTGAGTGATCCACAGCAGTTCTGTCTGATCTCATGGTGCACTGGAAACCCACCCCCCCCCCCTTCACTCCATGGACATCAGGACCCCCCCTCATGGGTGCCATCTTTCCCCACCCCCACCCTGACACGGGTGGCCAGCACTGGGGTATTGAGACCCTCCCAATGACATCGTCTTCATGATCCCTGAGATGACCCCCTCCATACCCCACCCATTCATGACCTCCCCCTTCATTAGCTCTCCTTCATGCCCCACCCAATCACTCAGGCCCCACCTCCACTCAGGCCCCACCCCCACTCAGCGTCTTGGCACTGCCCAAGGCACACTGGCAGTGCCCACCTGGGCATCCCAGCCATGTCCCCGAACACCTGGGTGCTTCACAGGCTTCCAAGCCCCCCTGGTTGTGACTATTGCTCCTGGTCTCTGCTAATGGAGACAAATAGAAATTCTCATCTGTTTCTTTTCACTCTGAGAGTTGGAGGATCCCTGGAGTTAGAAGAATGTGGCTTTGAACAGGCGAAGGCTACTTTAAGTATGCTGGTTGGCCTTGCGCCTTTTCTGGGGAAGATCTGATTTGTGCCATTAGCAAGGGACCAGGCGATTGCAAACCATTTGACGTTGGGCGCAAAACCTATATTTTGGCCAGGAAGCAATTTTCCCAGATTAGTATGATCTGCACCCAGTGCAGCAAGACCAGAAAATCATGACAACCGCAACAAGGAAGAAATACTAAAGACTTATAAAACACTGGCTTGACCTTAGCTTGGGTATTGTGTCCTATCCTGAGCACAGCATTTCAGCCAAGGCCTTAGACAGGGTGAAGAAGAGATTTAGAACAAAGAACAAAGAAAATTACATAGAACATAGAACATAGAACATTACAGCGCAGAACAGGCCCTTCGGCCCACGATGTTGCGCCGACCAGTTACAAAAACAATGACCCACTAGCCTATACCAATCCCTTTTCGTCCATAAACCTATCCAGAGATCTCTTAAACGCCCCCAAACTAGACGCATTTACAACTGCAGCAGGCAGGGCATTCCAATCCCTCACCACCCGCTGGGTAAAGAACCTGCCCCTGACATCCGTCCTGTAGCTACCCCCCCTTAATTTAAAGCCATGCCCCCTCGTGCTAGCTTTCTCCATCCGAGGAAAAAGGCTATCACTATCCACCCTATCTAAACCTCTAATCATCTTATATGTTTCAATAAGATCCCCTCTTAGCCGCCTTCTTTCCAACGAAAACAACCCTAAATCCCTCAGTCTCTCCTCATAGGACCTCCCCACCATACCAGGCAACATCCTAGTAAACCTCCTCTGCACCCTCTCCAACGCCTCCACATCCTTCTTGTAATGCGGGGACCAGAACTGCACACAGTACTCCAAGTGCAGCCGCACTAGAGTAGTGTACAGTTGCAACATGACGCTGCGACTCCTAAATTCAATCCCCCTACCAATAAACGCCAAGACACCGTACGCCTTCTTAACAACCTTAACAACCTTACGGCACAGGAACAGGCCCTTTGGCCCTCCAAGCCTGCACCAACCATGCTGCCTAACTGAACTAAAACCCCCTACACTTCCGGGGACAATATCCTTCTTCCCACCTCGTTCCTGTACTTGTCAAGACGCCCTTTAAATGTCACTACCATACCACTTCCACTACTTCCCCTGGCAACAAGTTCCAGGCTCCCACCATTCTCTGTGTAAAAATCTGCCTCATACATCTCTTTTAAAACTTACCCCTTGCAACGTAAACCCATGCCCCATAGTAATTGATTCTTCTATCCTGGGAAAAAGCTTCTGACTATCCTATCTATCCATGCCTCTCATAATCTTGTAGACTTCTATTAGGTCTCCCCTCAACTTCCGTCGTTCCAGTGAGAACAAACCAAATTTCTCCAACCTCTCCTCATAGCTAATGCCCTCCATACCAGGCAACATCTTGGTAAATCTTTTCTGTACCCTCTCCAAAGCCTGCACATCCTTCTGGTAATGTGGCGAACAGAATTGAACACTATATTCCAAATGTGGCTTCACTAAGGTTCTATAAAGTGTCAACATGACTTGCCGATTTTTAAACTCAATATCCCGGCCGATGAAGGCAAGCAGGCCGTATGCCTTCTTGACTACCTTCTCCACCTACACTGCTACTTTCAGTGACCTGTGTACCTGTACACTCAGATCACTTTGCCTATCAATACTCCTAAGGGTTCTGCCATTTATTGTATATTTCCTGTCTGTGTTGGGCCTTCCAAAATGCATTACCTCACATTTGTCCAGATTAAACTCCATCTGCCATCTCTCCGCCCAAGTCTTCAACTGATTTACCAGAATGTTACCAAGGATGAGGCACTCAAACTTGATGGTGATACTTGAGGAACTGGGGTTGTTTTCCTTAGATCAGAGGAAATTAGCCAGAGGGCTGGTGCAGTGGCTAGCACTGCTGCTTCACAGCGCTGGGGACTGGGTTCAATTCTGGTCTGTATGGAATTTGCATGTTATCCTCATATCTGTGTGAGTTTCCTTCGGGTGCTCTGGTTTCCTCTCACACTCCAAAGATGTGCTGGTTAAGTGCTTTTGTTTCAGGGGAACTAGTAGGGTAAATACATGGTGTTGTGGGGATAGGGAATAGGTGGGATTGTTGTCACTGCAGGTTCAATGGGCCTAATGGCCTTCTTCCATACTGTGGGCATTCTATGATTTAGTTATTACAGTGGAAGAGCAACCTCATCAAAGGCGAGATTGAAGGTCATTGCCAAAAGCACCAGAGGTGAAGTCATTAAGCAAGATTTTATTATTTAGCACATTGTCATGATCTGGAGATGTGCTGCCTGAAAAGGTGATGGAGGCAGATTCACTAGTCACTTTCAAAAGAGAATTGAATAACAGTACGTGAAGGGAAAACATTTTAATGTAGCAGTATTTTTAGCATTCCTGTTAGAAAATACACAAAAATCATGTTGAAATGCAAATCATGCAATTACAATTTACCATTGCTTAAAATCCAAGGCAAAAAAAAAACCTATTTAGGAATAAAATGTCCTTTTTGTGTATTAATGTGTGCAATTTGCAACTGAATTACTGCATTGCAAACACTCTTTCTTTCGCACCTTTAATCAAAGATCAATGTTCATGAACTGGAGGATAAAGAAAGAAAACAAACCCAAAAAATAAATCAAGCCAGACTTATTGTGATTGACGTCTGCTTGTAAATCTTGTCTTCAATAGGAGAAACAAAGCTTGTCCTCAGGCTGGATATTACATTCTGGTGAGGGGACAAGGTGATGGCGGGCATGAGAAAATGTTTCAGGTGGCTAGCACACTCCAGACTTGTTCCTCACAACACAATTGGTGGGTTCATTGCCCAATAGTCTACTAGTTCTTTGGCCTGTGGAGACCCTTAGTTACTCAATTAAGAGAGTTAAAGGTCTCATCCTATTTCCTCCATAATATAGTTACATACCCATATAGTTTGTGACTAACTTTTCTACCAGGGATGGGGGATATTGGGGATGTGACATCAGTTCCCCTTTGAGATTTTATTTTAAGTCATGAAATCTGCAGCTCACAGTCTTGGGTGATATCATTGTTCAGAGGAGGGAAAAAAACTGTGAGTAGGTGACAAGGGTCGCTTTTGGTTTTGTTTTGGCTGCAGTGTTATAAGCAAGCTGGAAAAGAAGTCTCTTTCTCTCTCTGTTTTTTTTTTGAAAATTATACCCGTTTGCTGAAAACACATCTTGCTTACCATTCTGCATCAACAAGTCTGTGTTTTGGTGAGCTGAAGATCATGAGCTGCTCTGAGTTTTTAAGATCACTTGAAATCGACAGTCAACCCAGGGGAACTGGATTCCAGTGTGATGTGAGCTTTAGCCTGTGCAGTGGTACATCTGTTTAAAGGATTTTGTTTATTGGACTTTTGTTGTAACTTGAACTTTAGAGATCTTCATTAAGAGTTAGACATTATAACGGTTGTTTTTTTTTCTCTTGTTTGTATTTGATAAAAGTTGTTGCTAACTTACTTGCTATACATGTCAACTATATTCTTAAATAAACTTTGTTTGATAATGGCTCCCTGATGGGTCACTTGAATTATACCTGAACTGAAACATCTCATGCTTATCCTAGCCAAATTCAATGCAAAAAAACTTATGCTTCAGTCAGGCTCCATAAAACACTTTGAAGTTTCTAACCATAACAGGGACAATTATAAAAAAATCCTCTTATCGCCCTTTGTATATATATGTATGTAAACAAATTCAGTTGGAAATGGTACAAGTTGGATTAGAGTGAACAGGTTGTTTTTTTTCCATCAACTGTGCTAAACAAAGGGGAAAATGGGGACTTCCTTTGGGACATGCCTTTGTACATCAGGGGTGGAAACCATCCCTCATGCCTTCCCCTCCTACCCCTTCTTCTGGCTTCCAAAATATTACCACCCCCATACACCTCCCACCCTTCCCTTCAGGTGCCTGACCCATCCCAGCACAAAAATCCCATAGTTATCTTAGTCTCGTGTCCATGCTGTCTTCTTCTTGGCAATGCTTAGCGGCCCAGCAGCACCCACCAATGACTTCTGACATAGCTGGGATTGCAAGATTGGCCGTCGGCACCTGGGAGGTGGGACTTCCTCCACTGAAGAAGCAGAGATTGCACATTAAGTACCCACAGCATAGTATCACTGAAGGACAGCCTTTTTTAAAGTTGGCCTGTTCATGGCTAAATTTTCTACCAGTGCTGGGGGATGTTGGGGCAATTGTAAAAGCACCCTCTTGTAGCCATTTGTGTATGTATGCATATAAACTAGTTCAGTTGGATACTTGAGCCTCATGCGCTTGCATCTTAGAAACAAGAAGCAGGAGTCAGCCATTCGGCCCTTCGAGCCTGCTCTACCATTCATCTTGATCATAACTGATCATCAATTTCAATATCTTGATGTCCCCTTTCTCCCATTTCCCTCGATCCCTTTAGCCCCAACAGCTATATCTAATTACTTCTTGAGTTCAGACAAAGTTTTGGCCTCAACTACATTCGGTGGTAGTGAATTCCATATGTTCACCACCCTCTGGGTGAAGAAATTTCTCCTCACCTCAGTTCTAAAAGGATTACCCCTTATCCTCAAACTATGACCCCTAGCTCTGGATTTTCCCAATCTTGGAAACATTCTTTCTGAATCTCCCCTGTCTAATCCTGTTAGAAATTTATAAGTTTCTATGAGATCCCTTCCCACTCTTCTAAACTCCAGTGAATATAATCCTAATTGACTTCATCTCTCCTCATATGTCAGATCTGCCATCCCAAGAATCAGCCTGGTAAACCTTTGCTGTACTCCCTCTGTAGCAAGGACATCCTTCCTCAGATTAGGACACCAAAACTGCACACAATACTCCAGGTGTAGCCTCACCTATGACCTGTACAATTGCAGTAAAACATCCCTTTCCCTATAAAGAACAAAGAACAAAGAAAATTACAGCACAGGAACAAGGCCCTATGGCTTTCCAAGCCTACACGAACAATGCTGCCTGAATTAACTAAAACCCCCTGTCCTTCCAGGGACTGTATCTGTCTATTCCCATCCTATTCATGTATTTGTCAAGACGCCCCTTAAAAATCATTAGGGTATCCGCTTCCACTATCTCCCCCGGCAACCCACCACCCTCTGTGTAAAAAATCTGTCTCGTACAGCTTGTTTAAATCTTGCCCCTCTCACCTTAAACCTATGCCCCCTAGTTGACTCTTCCACCCTGGGAAAAAGCTTCTGACTATCTACTCTCATAATCTTTCATCAGGTCGCCCTTCAACCTCCATCGCTCCAGTGAGAACAAACCAAATTTCTCCAACCTCTCCTCATAGCTAAAGCCCTTCATACAAGGCAACATCCTGGTAAATCTTTTCTGTACCCTCTCCAAAGCCTCCACATCCTTCTGGTAGTGTGGCGAACAGAATTGAACACTGTATTCCAAGTGCGGTCTAACTCAGGTTCCATAAAGCTGCAACATGACTTGCCAATTTTTAAACTCAATGCCCGACTGATGAAGGCAAACATGTCGTATGCCTTTTTGACCACTTTCTCCACCTGCATTGCCACTTTCAGTGACCTGTGTACCTGTACAATCAGATCTCTTTGTCTTTCAATAGTCTTCAGGGTTCTGCCATTTACTGTATATTTCCTATTTGTATTAGACCTTCCAAAATGTATTACCTCACATTTGTCTGGAGACTCAAACCCTCCCACTATGAAGGCCAACATAACATTCAAGTAATAACCTGTCTTCCTATTATTGCTATCAAAGTGGATAACCTCACATTTAGCCACATTATACTGCACCTGCCATACAGATACCCACACACTCAGCCTGTCCAAATCACACTGAAGCATCTCTGCATCCTCTTCACAGCTCACCCTCCCATTCAACTTTGTATCATCTGCAAATTAGGAGATAATACATTCAATCCCCTCTTCCAAATCATGAATATATAATATGAACAGTTGGGGTCCTACCACAGATCCCTGCAGAACCCCACTAGTCACTGACTGCCAATCAGAAAAAGACCCATCTATTGCCAACTCTTTTCTTCCTATCTGCTAACCAACTTTCTGTCCATCTCAAGACATTACCTGCAATTCCATGTGCTTTAACTTTACGCCAGTCTCCTTATGTCCCACAACGATGTCACAGCAAGTAATGCACACCCCTTCCCCCCACAATCTTCACCTTTTAATGTACAGAACCATACTTCTCACCTGTAGCAAGGCCTGGACTGTGTATAATACATAAGTAAGTCAGTGAAATTGCATCCAAAGTGCCTCTGTTACATCCCCCAGATTGATTGGGAGGACCCATTGACCATTGCCAGGCACAAGCATTCAGGCAAATCCCCTACAAGTTCAATTTTTATGTACTGAATACTGGATCTGAATGAGCAAGAATTGCCTCCTCCCACTTGTTTTCTCTTCTCTCCACTCAGTTCCTATTTTCCCACTTTGTTGTATGTCTGGTGTCTACAAATTTAGGATACCAGCCCCATCAGTGTTATAGGGCAGAATAATTAAGAAAAGAAGAATTGTAGTTGTCGTACCTTCCATAATATCCCAAAGTGCTTCACAGTCAAGATAATACTTCTGAGTGTTGCAGTATAGGAAATGAAACAGGTAATTTATACACAGCGCATCCCACAAAAAGTAATGTATAGTTCAAGAAGACCCTATATAAACGTGAGTCCTTCCTTTCTTCCTCCCTTCCTTTCTTTAAGTCCACCACATCACCCCTCTGGCCAATGCCACCTGCCTCTTTTCATCTCCCTTTCTTTCTTTTTCTCTTTCCAGTTGTTTTGTTCCAGAGAAGATTCTGTTATTATAATCCCCTATGCTCATAGCCAGAAGAAAACAGAGTAATAATTTTCCCCTGAGACTATGGGGCTAGAGATTTTCCAGTGCAATGGGCAGGAGGTCTGTATTGATTACTAAGACAGGCTGACAAGTTGCTTATTGTTTTCAGTCTTTACGGAAAGCAACTCCAATCTCCAGTCTATTAACAGATCCCAACGTGTCTGTTCCCTAAGGGGGCTGTGAAAAATCGCATGGCATTATATTGAGCGGTGGGGTTCAGGGAGCATTGCTGTGCTTATTTTAAACTTCTGTGTACAGTCTACTTTTTTAAAACAGTTAACAGTAACTCCTTCAAATACTTCCTGCAGAAAATTGGTCAAAAATATTGAAATGTGATGGTTACACAAGAGAATCCTTAATGCTTTGAGACTCCAGTCTTCTTGCAAATCTTCTCATCTATGGTTGGCTTTACGCTAACTGATCTGTGAGTGAAAATATGTTTGCAATCATTGCCTTGGACATGTTCAAAGAAGACACGTGGGAAAAATTGGGCTCTTTGACTGATGCTTATGATGACTTGAGGTGACTGTGCGGAGTTTGCACATTCTCCCCATGTCTGCATTGGTTTCACAGAATAGAATCATAGGGGTGACATGGTGGCACAATGGTGGGGTGGCATGGTGGCACAGTGGTTAGCCCTGCTGCCTCACAGCACAAGGGATCTGGGTTCGATTCCTGTTGTGGGTCATTGTCTGTGCTGAGTTTGCATATTCTCCCCATGTCTGCATGGGTTTCATCCAGGTGCTCCAGTCTCCTCCCATGGTCCAAAGACGTGCAAGTTAGGTGGATTGGCCATGCCAAATTGCCCCTTAGTGTCTGGGGGACTAGTTAGGGTAAATGTATGGAGTTATTGGGTTAAGGCACGGATAGGATTGTAGTTGGTGTAAACCCAGTTGGCCAAATGGCCTTCTTCTGCACTGTAGGAACCTATGAACTCTATGAATCCCTGCAGTGCAGATGCACCGACCACAATCTTCCCAGGCCCTATTCCTGCAACCCCAAATATTTACTCTGCTAATCCCCCTGACACTAGGATCAATTTAGCATGATCAATCAACCTAACCTGCACATCTTTGGACTGTGGGAGGAAACCAGAGCACCCAGAGGAAATCCACGCAGATACAGGGAGAATGTGCAAACTCCACAAAGACAGTAACCCGAGGTCAGAATTGAACCCTGGTCCCTGGTACTGTAAAGCAGCAGTGCTAACCACTGTGCCACCAACCGCCACATTTCCTCCTGGTGCTCCAATTTGCTTCCACATTCCAAAGATGTGCAGGTTCGGTGGATTGGCCATACTTAAAAATTAGCCCTTAGTGTCCAAAAATGTGTAGATTACTTGGATTAATCATGGTCAATGTGTGAGGTTGCAAGGATGGGATGGGGGACAGGGCCTGGGGAAGAAACTCTGTCAGAAAGTCAGCACTGACATGATGGGCTGAATGGCTTCTCCTGCACTGTGGTAATTCTATGTTTAGACAGGGCAAATTAATTTTGTCACAAAACCCTAATACCTTTAAGAGATTGAAACTTTTATTTATTTTAGGCTTAGTATAAATCCAAGTTTCATTGTTCCACTCAATTCCCCTTTCCATCACTCTCTACCAACATGTTACATAAGAGAATAGGTAACTATTCAACAGTAGCTTTGAGAGACTCGGATTGATATTATAACGGGTGATGTTATTGTTCAAATGCTTAATATTTTACATTTCATCAAAAAAAAATCAGAGGAATTTGGTACATCAAACATTCACAAAATTTACATTGTCCAGAGTAATATCTATCCATTGATGTTTTTGCATGGAAAGATGTGGGGAGAAGCCAGATCACAGAGGTGATAGAAATGAAAGGTTAACGGATTACTTTTTAAAAAGCCATTGATATATAATCACTTACGCACCTTTGAGAATCATTAACATCAAACAGAAATTGTGCTTACTTCCACATTTGTGTAACTTGGAAGTATTGCAAAAGACAGATTGTGCTTTTGATATTCTTCCTGGCAATATTTCAAGGTAAAAGACATTGAACTGTGATCTCACAATGTATCTTACAAATGCATCAGAAGCAAAGAGTGCCAGAATTTCAATAACTCCATTCAGAGCAATTTAACTTCTCATTGCTATTCGTGAAGGAAAGACTTGCAATCACATTACTGGGGGCAGGATTTTCTGACTGCGCTTGCCAAAGGCTGGAAAATCCTGCCTGAAGTCAACAGAGCTTTGCATGGTCCATGTCCTGCCCACCTACACCTCCAGGAAAGGAAGATTCTGCCCTATCTCATTTGTGAACTAAGGACATCCCAAATCACAAGGCAATGGCTCCCTAAAGCCTGCCCATCATCTACGAGGTCCAAGTGTGAAGTGTGATGGAATACTCTCCACTTGCCTGGATGAGCGCAACTCCAACAACACTCAAGGTCATCTTGATCAAGGTTAACATCATCCAGAATAAAGCTACTTGCTTGATTGGCACTCCGTCCACCACCTTCAATGTCCATTCCCTCCACCACTGACGTTCAGTGGCAGCACTGTGTACCTTCTACAAGATACACTTCAGCAACGCATCCAAGATCCTGCAACAAAGCTTTCCAAACCTACAACCTCGACCGACTAGATGGACAAGGGCAACATACAGCAGGTGCATTCTAACATCACCAGCTGCAAGGGAGGTGGTGGCATAATGGTATTGTCATTTGACTGGTAATCCAGAGACTCAGGATAATGCTTTGGGGACCTGGGTTCGAATCCCACGACAGCAGACGGTCAAATTTGAATTCGGTACAAAATCTGGAATTAAAAGTCGATGATGACCATGAAACCATTGTCAATTGTTGTAAAAACTTATCTGGTTCACTGATATCCTTTAGGGAAGGAAATCTGTCATCTTTACCCAATCTGGTCTACATGCAACTCCAGACTCTTAAATTCTCTCTGAAATGACCTAGCAAACTATTCAGTTCAAGGGCAATTAGTGTTGGGCGATAAATGTTGGACTGGTCAGCGATGCCCACATCCCATGAATTAATAAAAAAAGTTCCCCTGCAAATCACACCCCATCCTGACTTGGAATGATATTGCCTTCACTGTTGCAGGATAAAAATTCTGGAACTCCCTTTCAAACAGCACTGTGGGTATACGAGCATTGCATGGCCTGTAGCAGTTCAAGAAGTTGGCTTACCATAACATTTTCAAAGGCAATTAGGGATGGGCAATAAATGCTGGCCTGTGACGCCCATTTTCCGTGAAAGAGTTGAAAAAAAAGGAAAGAACAAAGAACAACATAGCACGGGAAACAGGCCCTTTGGCCCTACAAGCCCGCGTCACCCATTTTAACATTTAGTGAGTGCCTCATTCCCATCCTTCTTCTACCTACAACTTTTGTCTACGCCTCTTGGACTCCACAATAAGGGGTGCACCAGATTAAGGGAGGTCTAATTTAGGGACAATTTGTTAACACCAATCAGCCTAAAAGCACTTTTTTGGGGAGGAGGATGTAGTGTTGGGGGATGGGATGGTTAGAGGAATAGATAAGCGGTTCTGTGGACAAAAGCGAGACTCCAGGATGGTAGTGGTGCAGGGTTACAGGATGTCCCAAAGAGGGTAGAAGGAATATTGAAGGGCGAAAGGAATCAAACGGACATGATCTTGCATATTGGAGAGAAGGATGTAGGAAGGAAGAGCAGGGGGGAAATACGCAAGCGATTTAGGGAGATGGGTGCTAGACTGAAGAGTAAGGCCTCCAGGGTGGCAATCTCTGGACTGCGACCAGTGCCTAGTGCCAGTGGGGCTAGGAACAGTGAGATCCTTCAACTTAATCCATGGCTGAAGGATTGGTGCAAGAAGGAGGGTTTTAAATTTGTTGATCATCGGGAAATTTTCAGGAGAGGACAGCACCTGTATAGGAAGGATGGGGAAAACTTAAATGGGAAGGGTATATATATCTTAGCTGGGAGGTTGGCTGGTGTGTTTCGGCAGGGTTTAAACTAATGTGGATGGGGGCTGGGGATGAAACCAATAGCTTGTATAGAACTTTGGTTAAACCATAATTGGAGTGCAGTGTTCTTGGCTTCCATATTGTAAAAATAATGTAAGAATGTGGAAAACAGATTCATTAGAGTGATACCAGGTCTGTCTCTCAGCTGACGTAAAAGATCTCATGGCAGAATATCAAAGGTGAACATAGGATTTACTCTCGGTATCCTGGCCAATATTTATCCCTCAATCAACAACCCTAAAAATAGACTATTTGGTCATCATGACATGGCGATCAATAAGGACACTTCCACAAGGTGATGCATCTATTGGAAAATAAATATTTGCTGGCAGCTAAGATAATTAATTCATTGACAAGATAATAGAAGACTGAGGGTGAGCTGAGTGAGATTTTTAATATTCGGAAAAGTTTTGATATAGTAGACATGGGGAGTTGTTTCCCCTGGTGGGCAACATCAGAACTTGATGCATAAATATGATAGTTGTTAAGAAATCCAACGTGTAGTTCAGAGAAAACATATTTACGCAGAGAGTAGTTATAACATGGAAGTTTGTACCACGGGAGTGATTAAAGTAAGCAACCATAAAGGGGATGCTATATGAGTATGTGAGGAGAAAGGAATACACAGCGATGATGATATAGCTAGATAAAGGAGGATGGGCAGAGCCTCGTGTCTATCATAAACAGCAGCATGCACCATTGGGTTGGATCACATGTTTCAGTGCTGTAAATCATGTGACTGAAGGATGGTGAAATAGTGTGTTTGACTTTACTGTATCCCAATGTCTCCTAATCCAATGGTCTTATCCTGTCTGCTTTTATTCATTGTTTGTGGGCATTCTACTGCTTTGAAAAGGAAAAAAAAATCTCAGATTTAGCACAGTTCAAACCTTTACATTCCCAACCCCATCAGTGAATCATTGAATCCCTGCAGTACGCAAGGGGACCATTCGGCCCATCGAGTCTACATCGACCACAATCCCACTCAGGCCCTATTCCCGCAACCCCATGCATTTATTCTGCTAATTGCCCCAACACTAGGGTCAATTTAGGATGATAATCCACCTAACCCACACATCTTTGGACTGTGGGAGGAAACCGGAGCACCCAGAGAAAAACACACGCAGACACGGCGAGAATATGCAAACTCCACACAGACAGCAACCTGAGGCCAGAATTGAACCTGGGGCCCTAGTGCTATGAGGCAGCAGTGCTAACCGCTGTACCACTGTGTATTTAGAATTTTAAAGAAACCAGAATTTCTCTGGTTTTCAGTGAAAGCAATATTCAAAAAACTCACACCTGTACCTTCACCACTGCATTTCAAACCCTATTCCATCCCCAAAAATGTAGGAGGCAATCTTTCCAGAATTCAACAGAGAGTTGGGTGTGATGATACTGTGCCTTTATGAAATGTATTTTTATCATGTTTCTTGTAAGGGTTATGTTTGAACGCCAGCTCAGTTTTAAATTGTGCCGATTTGTCTGGTCAGCAGGCAACTGAAATGTTGAGAATGCAGGATAATGAGTGATTTTAGCTAATAGTGTGTTTGCCTAAACAGAGTTAATGCATTTTTGTTCACTTAGGTTACTCTTGGTGTTTCAGGGTAGGGTTTTGATTAGGCTGATTAACAGATCAATGTGATTAATGTGAGGAGCTAAGCTTGCAAGAAAAACAGTATTTTCGTTTTATTTTTAAAATCAAGAGCAGTTGCTGAATGGAGCTGTTTAAAAGAGAAGTGCCTCTCTCTGTCTGAATAGATCCTCTTTGGAGGTGTTAAACAAACTCTAGGATATTTAACACATACAACCATGTAAGCCTATGTTTGTTAACTGATTTTGAAGAGTAGTTTTATGTATGTAAGAGGAATATTACTTGAATTGGAACTAATGGATGTAGATCAGCAATTAAGAATTATACCTTGTCATGTTCAAGTATTATTCAAGTGTTAAACGTGAAGCTAACTCATTTTTTATAGTTAAACTGAATAGCTGAATAAAGTCTGTTTTGATAAAAGCTCCCTAGTTTGTCAATAGAATTACACATGGAATGAAAGATAATATCCTCACACTAATACCAAACGCGAAGAACTGAAATGCATTTTAGTATGAAGAGTAACACTGGAGAAAAGCAATGGAATTGAAACTTGATAAATCCACTGAACCTGATAATTTATATTCAGGAGAGTAGAAAGAGATGGCTGTAGGGCAGGCTTGTCTAATATTTTTACTTGGAGCAGTAGTGGGGGGGAGGGGAGGGCTAAATTTGCATACTTTTCTCACACGAGGGGATAAGCAAACTTTGGAGGGATAAGGTTTGGCAAAACAATAAAATGAATTTCAAAACAAAAGTTGCGGTTGTAAGGAAAGAAGCAATTGCTGAACAAATGTGACACGATGATGCAGCAATAAGCTATTGAGTTAGAAAGGAGCAAACAATTAAAATGACCAGAATGTTGGAGGGTCAGTGTATGTGCGTGGGAGTATACGGGCACATTTGACTCTGTGTGTGTTGGTGTGTGGTGGTGAGAGTGAGTGAGGAAGCTAAGACTAGACATAAGACAGAGTCATACATCCTGCACACCCATTCAATCCAACACACTTACCCCCTCACCCACTTAAGCACTCACAACTCCATCCATCACTCACTAACTCACTCCAATTCAATCACTTAATCAATCTTTCTCACTAACTCACTCCAATTCAATCACTTAATCAATCTTTCTCACACACACACACACACACACACAGACACAGACACACATACTCTCAGTCACCGTCTCCACCCTAGTCCTTTAATAATGACAGCCTCATTGAGCCCAATTCGACTTTCCTCTTCCTGGATTCCAAGGCTTCACCCTTCCTGGCCCAGCCCTGCCTGTTTTCCTCCCGGGCTCAGACTCTCCCAAGGCTTTATCCTGCCATCCGTGTTTCCCCAGAATCCAATCCCACCCACCTATCTCAACCTGGCACCAGCCCTGCCCCACCTGTCCCCTGGGCTGCAGTCTGACTGTGCTTGTCTCCCTGGGCTCCATCCTATCCACTTGTCTCCTCATCTCGAGCCCCGCTGCGCTTGTCCCCCTGAGCTCCATCTCACCATGCCTTGACCCTTGTTCTGGTATTTTATGTCCTCACCTAACCCAGAATTGGGGCAGAGAAGGCTCACAAATTGGCATTCTCCATTGAGCAAGGGCAGGATCTTACGAGCATTGGGTGGGCAAGGTTGTAAAGTACCGGGAATCTGCAGCCACATCCCGTCTGTTTCCCCATACTCCAGCCCTGCCATGCCTGTCTCCCTTGGTTCCAGCCCTTCATATTTTGGCTCCTAGGACTCCAGCTTTGACATATCTTAGCTTCCCTTAGCACACTTCTCGCTGCTCCAAAATCAGACACTGCTTCTCTCCGTCATTTGCTGCTGATATACTCACTGGTTGGTCTATTAGGAGCGATATACAAGCCAGTAATTGAAGGATGTAGAGGGCTTGGAATGGGTAAGGATAGGACAGTAGAAAGTCTGACAACACCAGGTTTTAATCCAACCGATTTATTTGATAGTAAACGCACAAGCTTTCGGGGTTAGTCCCTTCGTCAGGTGAATGGAGAGTTCTGGCCTCAGACAGAGCATATGAAGCACAGACTGTTTAGAGATTACTGATTAGAATGCGAATCCTTACACCTAACCTGCTGTTCAAGACCTGAAGTGGTTGACAATGTGAGTGGAAGGAGCACTGATCACAGGTTAAAGAGATGTGTATTGTCTCCAGACAGTACAGTAAGTGAGGTTTTGCAAACCCAGGCAAGTCACGGGGGTTACAGATAGTGCGACATGAACCCAAGATCCCTGTTGAGACCGTCCTCATGTGTGCGGAACTTGGCTATCAGTCTCTGTTCAGCGACTCTGCGCTGTCGTGTGTCGTGAAGGCCGCCTTGGAGAATGCTTACCCGAAGGTCAGAGGCTGAATGCCCGTGACCACTGAAGTGTTCGCCAACAGGAAGGGAACAGTCTTGCCTGGTGATTGTCGAGCGATGTGTTTACGCCAGTCCAACGCCGGCATACCCACATTAAGGATAGGACAGCAGAATACTGTATAAGCTAAAATTTACATGATGTGGAGATGCCAGCATTAGACTGGAGTGGGCACAACAAGAAGTCTCACAGATAAAGGCCCAATAGGTTTATTTGGAATCATGGGGTTTCGGAGCACTGCTCCTTCATCAGGTGAATCAATTTACAAGCATGGAAATTGTGGAGTTGGGGGAGGGAAGAGAGGACAGTCTTTAGAAGACTTGGGTCTGGAGACATCAATATCAATGTGAATCACGATAGTTTAATTGTTAGTTACAGCACAGATTAGCTGAACTCAATTGTGACAAGCGCAATGAATGGGATTCATCTGCATTCTCCAGATAGCGCTGAGAATCAATACTCTGATCTGTACATTTCTATTCCAGCGACAATCTAGCCAGGGTACAAGGCAATAAAAAAAACTCACACATGATTTATTGCAGTATTTGCATATCTTGCCACTTGCAGTTTAAATCCAAATCCACTGATCTAGCTGAACTATCTGTGTTTTTTGTAGATTAAGGAGTGGATGTTAAATATGAAAACGCATTTTCTATATATAGATTGAAGGTCAGAGGGACAGGGGATTTAGAGGGGATTTGAGGAAAAACTTTTTAACCCAAAGGGTGGTGGGAATCGAGAACTCACTGCCTGAGAAGCTGGCGAACTGCCAGGGGAGATTTGGCAACCCAGTTAAAAGTCCATTAATGTTCAGTACATAAGAACATAAGAACATAAGAAATAGGAGCAGGAGTAGGCCATCTAGCCCTTCGAGCCTGCCCCGCCATTCAATAAGATCATGGCTGATCTGTCGCTGCTCAGTTCCACATTCCCGCCCTCTCCCCATAACCCTTAATCCCCTCGCTTATCAAAAACCCATCAACCCACGTCTTAAAAATATTTAGCGAGGCAGCCTCCACCACTTCAACGGGCAGAGAATTCCAGAGATTCACCACCAGTGAAGAAGTTCCTCCTCAACTCCGTTCTAAACCGCCCCCCTTTTATCTTGAGGCTGTGCCCCCTAGTCCTACTGTCCTTTCTGAGCGGGAAGAGTCTCTCCACCTCTATCCTATCCATCCCATTCATCATCTTATACGTCTCAATGAGATCTCCCCTCATTCTTCTAAACTCTAACGAGTACAAGCCCAGTTTATTCAGCCTCTCCTCATAGCTCAACCCCCTCAACTCCGGTATCAGCCTAGTAAACCTCCTCTGCACTCCCTCCAAGGCCAAAATATCTTTGCGCAGGTGCGGCGCCCAAAACTGCACACAGTACTCCAGCTGCGGCCTCACCAATGCCCTATTTGAGAAGGTGACCAAAGGGGTGGATGGGGGCAAGGCAGTTGACGTGGTATATATGGATTTTAGTAAGGCGTTCGATAAGGTTCACCATGGTAGGCTTCTGCAGAAAATGTAGATGTATGGGATTGTGGGTAATCTAGGAAGTTGGATCAGGAATTGGCTATCAGATAGGAGACAGAGGGTGGTGGTTGATGGTAAATATTCATCATGGAGTTCGGTTACGAGTGATGTGTCTCAGGGATCTGTTTTGGGGCCACTGTTGTTTGTAATCTTTATTAATGATCTGGATGAGGGTATAGTTGGGTGGATTAGTAAATTTGCTGATGACACCAAAGTCGGAGGTGTGGTAGATTGTGAGGAAGGGTGTCATAGTCTGCAGGGAGACTTAGATAGGTTGCAGATCTGGGCCGAGAGGTGGCAGATGGAATTTAATGCGGAGAAGTGTGAGGTAATTCACTTTGGTAGGAGCAACAGATGTGTCGAGTATAGGGCTAACGGGAGGACTTTGAATAGTGTGGATGAACAGAGGGATCTAGGTGTATGTGTACATAGATCCCTGAAAGTTGGGAATCAAGTAGATAAGGTTGTTAAGAAGGCGTACGGTGTCTTGGCGTTTATTGGTAGGGGGATTGAATTTAGGAGTCGCAGCGTCATGTTGCAACTGTACACTACTCTGGTGCGGCCGCACTTGGAGTACTGTGCGCAGTTCTGGTCCCCACATTACAAGAAGGATGTGGAGGCTTTGGAGAGGGTGCAGAGGAGGTTTACTAGGATGTTGCCTGGTATGGTGGGGAGGTCCTATGAGGAGAGACTGAGGGATTTAGGGTTGTTTTCGTTGGAAAGAAGGCGGCTAAGAGGGGATCTTATTGAAACATATAAGATGATTAGAGGTTTAGATAGGGTGGATAGTGATAGCCTTTTTCCTCGGATGGAGAAAGCTAGCACGAGGGGGCATGGCTTTAAATTAAGGGGGGGTAGCTACAGGACGGATGTCAGGGGTAGGTTCTTTACCCAGCGGGTGGTGAGGGATTGGAATGCCCTGCCTGCTGCAGTTGTAAATGCGCCTAGTTTGGGGGCGTTTAAGAGATCTCTGGATAGGTTTATGGACGAAAAGGGATTGGTATAGGCTAGTGGGTCATTGTTTTTGTAACTGGTCGGCGCAACATCGTGGGCCGAAGGGCCTGTTCTGCGCTGTAATGTTCTATGTTCTATGTTCTATACAGCTGCAGCAAGACCTCCCTACTTTTATATTCAATCCCCCTCGCTATGAAGGCCAGCATCCCATTCGCCTTCCTGACCACCTGCTGCACCTGCAAGCTGGGTTTTTGCAACTCATGCACAGGGACCCCGAGGTCCCTCTGCACCGTCGCCTGCTGCAGTTTTTCGCCACGTAAGTAATAGTCCTTCCTACCATTCTTCCTACCAAAGTGGACCACCTCACACTTGCCAACATTAAATTCCATTTGCCATTTCCTGGCCCATTCGCCCAGATCCTGGCAACGGGCAGGACTGAAAATCCCATCCAGAGTTCCAATGAGACTGGTTGACTCACGATGTGCCAAGTATCTTGGGCTTGATGAGAAACCCATTAAATCTACTTTGATAGTTTCAAACTCGTTAGTTTTAGAATGTGCTTTGTCCAGCCAGAATTTGATTTAATTTAATTTTTTATTGTCACATTGAGGAGTGATCTTGTAGAGATCTGCAAAATAATGAGAGGTATAGATCAGCTGAATAGTCAATATATTTTCCCAAAGGTAGAGGAATCGAAAACCAGAGGGCGTAGGTTTAAGGTGAGAGGGGAGTGATACAAAAGGATCTAGAGGGGCAATTTTTTCACACAGGGGGTGGTGAGTTTCTGGAACAAATTGCCAGAGGCAGTTGTAGAAGCAGGTATAATTTTGTCTTTTAAAAAGCATTTGGAAATTTACATGGGTAAGATGGGTATAGAGGGATATGGGCCAAATGCGGGCAATTGGGACTAGCTTAAGGGTTTAAAAAAAAAGCATGGCATGGACAAGTTGGGCTGAAGGGCCTGTTTCTATGCTGTAAACCTCTATTACTCTATGACATGTATTAGCATACAGTGAAAAGTATTGTCCCTTGCATGCTATACAGACAAAGCATACCATTCATAGATAAGGAAATGAGAGAGTGCAGAATGTAGTGTTACAGTCATAGCTAGGCTGTAGAGAAAGATTAACGTAATGCAAGGTAGGTTCATTCAAAAGTCTGACGGCAACAGGGAAGAAGCTGTTCTTGAGTCAGTTGGTACGTGATTTCAGGCTTTTATTTCTATTTCTCGACAGAAGAATGTGGAAGAGAGGACGTCCGGGGTGTGTGAGGTCCTTAATTATGCTGGCTGCTTTGCTAAGGCAGTGGGAACTGTAGACAGAGTCAATGGATGGGAGGCCGGCTTGCATAACATTTGTAGTTACTTGTGGTCTTGGGCAGAGCAGGAGCCATATCAAGTTGTGATACAACCAGAAAGAATGCTTTCTACAGTGCATCTGTAAAAGATGGTGAGAGTTGTAGCTGACATGCCAAATTTCCTTTCTGTTCTGAGAAAATAGAAGCATTGGTATACTTTCATAACTATTGTGTCGGCATGGGAGGACCAGGACAGGTTGTTGGTGATCTGAACCATCTAAAAACTTGAAGCTCTCGACCCTTTCTACTTTGTCCCCATAGATGTAGACAGGGACATGTTCTCCTTTATGCTTCCTGAAGTAGATGGCAATCTCCTTTGTTTTGTTGACATTGAGGGAGAGATTATTGTTGCCATATCACTTCACCAGATTCTCTGTTTCATTCCTGTACTCTGTCTCGTCATTGTTTGAGATCCGACCCACTATGGTGGTGTCATCAGCAAACTTGAAAATTGAATTGGAGGGGAATTTGGCCACCCAGTCATCAGTGAATAAGGAGTACATTAGGGGGCCAAGAACAGAGCTTTGTGAGGCTCTGGTGTAGAAGATGATCATGGAAGAGCTGTTGTTGCCCATCCTTACTGATTGTGGTCTGTGAGTTTGGAAATTCAGGATCCAGTTGCAGAGGGACGAGCTGAGGCTCAGGCCACTGAGCTTGGAGATGAGTTTAGTGGGAATAGTGGTGTTGAAGGCTGAACTGTAGTCAATAAATAGGTGTCTTTGTTATCTAGGTGTTCCAGGGTTGACTGCAGGGCCAGAGAGATGGTGTCTGCTATGGACCTGCTCCGGCCTTTCGAAGCACTTCATACTGATGGATGTCAGAGCCACCAGTCAATAGTCATTAAGGCTCGCTGCTTAGTTTTTCTTAGGTACCAGGATGATGGTCATCTTCTTAAAGCAGATAGAGACCTCAGATCGTTGTAAAGAGAGGTTGAAGATGTCTGCGAATACCCCCTCCAGCTGACCTGCACAGGATCTGAATGCTTGTCCGGGCACCCCATTTGGGCCAGTTGCTTTCCATGGGTTGACCTTCGAGAAAGCTGCTGACCCCCAGATACAGGTTCATCCAGGGCTCCCAGAGTGGAGGACATGCTTTCGCTGACCTCTTGCTCAAAACAGATATGGAATACATTGAGCTCATCAGGAAGGGGTGTGTTGGAGCCGGTGACTTTACATCTTATAGCCTGTTATGCCTCGCAGATCTTGCTGTAGAGGACGGGGGTCAGTGTGGCTAGTCTGGAACTATAGCTTGGTCCGGTACTGTCATTTGGCATCTTTGATGGATCTCCTTAGATCAATCTGACTTTCTTGTATAGGTCAGGATCACCTGACTTGAACGCTTCAGACCTGGACTCCAACAAGCAGTGGATATCCCTGCTCATCCATGGTTTCTAGTTGGGGAATATGCAGATTTTGCTTCTTTGGCACACAGCCTTCCACTCACTTACTGATGAAGTCAGTTACAGTAGTGGCGTACTCATTCAGGCTTGTCACAGAGTTTTTAAATACTGACCAGTCCACTGACTCCAAGCAACCCCGTAGGAGATCATCTGATTCCTCAGGCAAACTTTGCACAACTCTCTTTAATGGATTCTCCCACTTCAGATTTTGCTTGTAAGCCGGGAGCAGGAGCACAGCCTGTGATCTGATTTGTTGAAGTGTGACCGAGCGATAGAGCAATAGGCATGTTTGATATTTATGTAGCATTTGTCTATGATGTTTGGGCCTCTGATGGAACAGCAGACGCGTTGGCGGTAACTTGGTAGTACGTTCTTCAGCTTGGCCTGATTGAAGTCCCTGGCCGCAATGAACAAGGTTTCAGGATGTTTCGTCTAGTAGTTTGTCTAGTAGTTCACTTGTACTATATCCTTACGCTGAGTGTTTGAGTATAAGATAGATATTGTAAATTGTGTTATCTTTACACATTTTTGCATATATATCAACAAAGAATCATAGAATCCCTGCAGTGCAGAAGGAGGCCATTCGGCCCATTGAGCCTGCATCGACAACAATCCCATCCAACCCTATCCCCGTAACCCCATGCATTTGCTCTGATAGCCCCTCTGACACAAAGGGGCAATTTAGCATGGCCGATCCACTAATCTACACATCTTTGGACTGTGGGAGGAAACCGGAGCACCCAAAGGAAACTCACACAGACCAGGGGAGAATGTGCAAACTCCACACAGACAGTGATCCAAGGCCAGAAATGAACCCAGATCCCTGACACTGTGAGGCGTCAGTGTTAACCACTGTCCCACCATGCCACCAATAGAGTGAAGGAAAAGTGCGATTTGATGCATTTACTGGTGGTTCTGGTGAAATCTTTTCAACATTTTTGTCTAGTGTGATATAATTTTCTTTGTTTACTAAATGTTTTATTCTTTTGCTAAAATGTCACTCGCAGACTCCTGTGAATGTGTTCAATAACTGCCCTCCACAGTTTCTAAAACAAGGGTTAGGAACTAGCTAGCCAGGTTCACGCTACAGTCTGACTTCTCCAGTAGCAGGGATGCTTTAGTCATTCATTTTGTTGCTCTTTGTAATATTTTGTGGTATTTCTGTGCTTTGCTTATGAAACAGCGGGGACCAAACTTCAAATATAATTTGTTTGCTAAGGATGTGGAAGATGCTATAGAAATGCAAAACCATTCCTGATATCCTTTGGAGAAGGTGATGAAGAAGGTATATGGTATGCTTGCCTTTATAGGGTGGGGTATAGAGTATAAAAGCTGGAGTCTGATGTTGCAGCTGTATAGAACGCTGGTTAGGCCACATTTGGAGTACTGCGTCCAATTCTGGTCGCCACACTACCAGAAGGATGTGGAGGCTTTAGAGAGAGGGCAGAGAAGGTTTACCAGGATGTTGCCTGGAATGGAGGCTCTTAGCTATGAGGAGAGATTGGGTAGACTGGGGTTGTTCTCCCTGCAAAGACTGAGAATGAGGGGAGACCTAATAGAGGTGCACAAAATTATGAAGGGTATAGATAGGGTGAACAGTGGAAAGCTTTTTTCCCAAGTCGAAGGTGACGATCATGAGGGGTCACAGGCTCAAAGTGAGAGGGGCGAGGTATAACTCCAATACCAGAGGGACGTTTTTTACGCAGAGGGTGGTGGGGGTCTGGAATGCACTGCCAAGTAGGGCAGTGGGGGCAGACACGCTGGCATCGTTTAAGAATTACCTGGATAATCACATGAGCAGCCTGGGAATGGAGGGAAACAAACTCGTCTCGTTGGACAAATGTGCGGCACAGGCTTGGAGAGCTGAAGGGCCTGTTTCCTGTGCTGTACTGTTCTTTGTTCTTTGAAACCCACAGGCTAATTTTCAATCTGTTTCATATATCTCTAAATTATTTACTTATCTGAATTTTTGAAATAGATAACCATGTGCAAGGCAATGTTTTGCAAGCAAGATCCGTTTTACTAATGCTCTTGTTTCTATAATCATTTATTATTATTACTATTCTGCTGAGTTACTGTTATTATTCAATTTCATTGTTTCTTTTTCTAAAGAAGATCTTTCTTTTAAACAACGCATCTGTCCACCTTTATTGTGATCTCAAATTACCACACCGGGCAATTGCCTTTTATTGCTGAGAAGAAACTTACGTTGTCAAAGGTGGAGTCTATTTCTTGACCACTCAGCACCTGTTTCTCATGCACTTCAAATTGTTGCTCCCTTTGAGATTTGGTATTCTTGCGATTCTGGCCTGATGAGTGCAAGATGAAAAGCTTCGACAGCATGTCTCTTTTCACAACAATACTCGAACTCTGTACTATCAAGCAACCAATTGTCTTTAGTGTGAGGTACACAAAATATTCTGAGTATGTGAATTTGATTGAGAACCTTGCTAGCTTGATAACGAGGGATGGATGGTAAATGCTGGCCAGTCAGCGTCGCCTATATCCCATGAATGAATAATAAAAGCTGATACAATTCACACAAATGGATCTCACTGCCCATGTCAAACAGAATTGTTTGCTCATCAGATAATGGACTCGGAAGGTGAATCTGCTGGTGTGAAAACACCTTGATCTACAAATGGTCATTTTATGAATGAAAATGTGAATTCTGCCAGCGTGGTTTTTTTATAGATTTTAGTTTATATATTAGTGTTGCAAGTGGCTTACATCAACACTGCAGTGACGTTACTGCGAAAATTCCCTAGTCACCACACTCCAGCAGCTGTTCGGGTACACTGAGGGAGAATTTAGCACGATCAATGCACCCAAATCAATTTGGTTTGATTCGATTTATTATTGTCACCTGTATTAGTATACAGTAAAAAGTATTGTTTCTGTACACTGTTCAGAGACAAATCTGCTGTTTATCCATTAAATTGCACAGCTACTTCAATGCGGCACTTCAGTGGAACCACTTCACCCGCGTATGTCTTCAACACCGTTCTTGAAGCGTCCAAGGGAATATGTCTGAGTTTTCCCTTATACACAGTCTCTGGCACCAGTAAGACTGCTGCTCCAGTGTCGATTCCCATTCTTACTGGCTGACCATTCAGCACTGGAGTGACCCAGTGTCTATTTATGGCAGCAACACTGGTTAGCACATTCAGTCATAATTTGTCCTCAGATTTTGAATCACTTCATTTCTTGCGAGCCTTTTACACAGTAAGAATACTTCTTTTATTCTGTTTACATGCTGTTTTGGTTTGTTCTAATTTATTATTTTTGCTTTCTTTCTCTTCCAACAGGCATGCTTTATTTATCATTTTTCCCACAGCTTCTGCATACCCCCTTATCTCATACCAGCATCCTGCGGCTAAACACCCTGGCTTCGTACATTGGTGATATGCCCAAGTTTCAAAACTCGATTCAGCTGACTTCTTGTTTATTTGCATGCACAAATCCAATTGCTGAGATTCTTTTGCAGCCAGCTCCATCAAACAGAACTCTCCATGGCCTGTTTCAGAGAGTACTCTTGTTTAGCAAAGTATTATTTCACTTTGCACACCACACGCAAATCTGTCCCGCATTGTGTCACTGAGCACATCACCAAGCTCACAATATTCTGCGAGTTTTTTTTTAATGCAGTTACGAATTGCAGAATTTATTTGCCCACTTCTTGATTTCTTTTGTGAAATCTGAAGTTCTCCACAAACATGAAATGCTTCTGTGAAAAATATGCTTGCAAAATATCAACGATTTTTCATATGTTTTAAAGCTTGGCTTCTCCAGTTGCTCTAAACCACTGAGGACTTCAAATGTTTTTTCGCCCCATTACTCTCAGGAACATGGGCACCCTAATATCTTCTGCTGTTTTGTTTGCCTGTATAAAATAGTTTACATGCCCAGTATAGGAATTCCATTGCTCTACATTTTCATTAAAGGGTCACACATCGAAAACCCCTACCATTTTCTTACAGGATGTTCCCTGTCTGTGCACTTTGCCACGTGTTTGTAACAGCTACCATAATATTTTTTTAAAACAAGGCAACATCCTGCGCTTCAGCCTTTTGCTAAACACACCCAGCTCTCTAATTGCCCTGCAGAGGATCATTACTCATGTCCACCTTGCCTGTAATGTCTGGAGCATATACAAATAACTTCTCTTTGAAATCTTCACTTCCTGATTTTTGGCTAATTTCCTTCCATTCTGTTGACTAGCCAACACCATTCAAATTCCTCATTACCAGTTTTTACGTTGTAAGTTGGAGAATTGACACTAGGAAGCACAAAGGGTTAAAAATAACGGAGCTTTATTTAGCAGTTGGTGTTCACTACATGGTTGCTTATTCACTCAGGCAGGTTTCCACACGAGTGACATGTGAGGTCACTTCTGGTGAATACACAAATATATTAACACACACTGCTTAGTGCAGCTACCAAGAATCACCATTAATACATAACAATCTGTATTTCCATAACTCGGAGGATTCTCTCTCTCCCTATTTCAGAATTCTTAGTCTTCACCCTGACTGGTTCCAGCACTCCCTAGCCACCATAACCAACTGACCATTTTGGATTCTGCCATGTGTCAAAATTCAGTTTGCAACAAACTCAACTGTGCATGGGGGTTAGCGACCACGGTAGCATTTAAGACTATCACAGGCGTACAGTTTTCTGCAAAGGTTGGTTTAATTGCAAATAAACCATCTCAATAATTAATGGAACAGTTCTATTGACTCATTGCACGCTTGAATCCCCAGGCAAAACCCAGTAAAAAAAATTCAAACAAAATTCCTTTAGTGAAAAGGTTATGGATGTCATATTGTTAGTTTCCATGGTATTACTTTAATCGTAAATGTAAGAGATATCTTGTAGATGCAAAATACAAGGATAAGGACAACAATTGTCTGAAATTACACTTGACCACTTGGATTTCATTATTAGTATTAACATGGTTTTAAATGTTCTTTTTCTTACAAAAGAGTTGTAAAATCTTCACACAAAGAGGTACTTCAAGAATCAGAACACGTAACAAGACTTTACAAAGCACTTTTATAAATATATGTAAGGCTGCAGCAGTCATTTTAAATTCATCGTAGTACTTCAGTCACATTCTAGAAACAAATTCTTATTTCAATTCTTATAAATTGGTCTGTTGTTGGTCTTAAATGTCAGTGATAGTATTTACCAAACAAAGACAAACTGCATAATAAAGGGTGGATTATATATTATAATGTATGAGTTTAAATAGAAAACTATCTACTCAGAGTGGACTACTGCACTCGTTAACTCCTGACCATATTATTAACAATCACAATTTTATAACAATGTCACATTTATTTGCAAGATTTTAGTATTTAGGGATGTGAACACTTTCCATTTGAGATACCCAGCATTCGCATTAAGCACTCAGAGCTCAGATACAGGATCATTAGGTTTAAGACCCGGTTCCCTTCACCCTGGGACCTGCACTGTGTGAAACAGCCCCTTCCTGCAACAAGTGAGATTTGTTTTTAATTCCCGCACAAATCTATTCTGTGGCTTCTCTGATAAGGTTGCCAGCTTGGCACCAATTAGAATTGCAATGGGGCAGCTTTGTGATACGCAAACTGCTTTGAGACAGCCAAGAAGCTGTCTCAATTATTCCGACCGAGTGGCGCTCCACAAGCCAACTCTCTGATGGTGAATTGAGCTGTGAACAAAATGCACACAGAATAGGTCCACGTTTGTCTAATGTCGTTTGGGTCACATAACCAGTTGTCGTTGGTTATCTAAAACGTGGTTTGACTGCTCCAGAAGTCAGATTCAGTGGAAAATAGAACCTAACCACCTTCCTGTCTCTTGTGCTAATTGGAATCTAATTTTCCCTGGTGTATCTCTGCGCAGTTGCCAGCGTGTGCAGAAACAATATGGTTGCAATTTTAACTTGAACACAGGAAGGAAGGGTGGTGGGGCGGGGGGGGTGAAATACAATGGACCCTTCTGAGATGAAACAATTGGAGCAGATCACTGAATAAAATAAGATCAACATTGAAGTTCCAATGATCAGAATCTCAGAAGGCTGTGATTCAGTCCGAGTTTCTTTATTGTATCACTCAACTGTTTCAATGGAAATGTGCACCATTTTTCCGCAATCGGCTTTTAAAATAATGCTACTGTAATTAACAGGATATCTGCTTTGTACCACTAAAATGAAAAGATTTCACCTTTCAATAGCTGCTTCTAAACACTTGTTAAATTCTATAGAATTTGCATGTCTAACTCCCCGAGCTCACCCACAGCTAACAGAAAACAACAAATTCCGCACCATCTGATCATGTGAACCAGTTCTACGCCATGTACAGTACTGTGACCATTTAGTCTGCAGAGTCTGTGGCTAACTCATTGTACAGTCAGTGAGTCCCAGCTTGGGTGTTGTTAATCTTCTGCCGTGAGGTAATGAGGAGAACCTTTATCGCTGTCAGATGAAATACTCCTTCTTGCCTTCACGAACAGAATCCTGGTAATTGGCGTTGTTCTTCAGCGTGGCATCAACGTTCTCAGCGTAGTCCGCTCCCTTTCTTTCGTTGGTGCGGTAGGTGCCTTTGTGTCTGTACAACAAACGTCCCGTTACAGCCACCACACAGAGGATGACAAAGATCACAATCGCGATCACGCCTGCGGATGAGAAGAAAGAAGTTGAGCAGGTGAGATAGGGCAGGGATCATAGAATCCCTACAGGGCAGAAGAAGGCCGTTCAGCCCATCAAGACTGCACCAACAACAATCCCACTCAGGCCTTATCCCTGTAACTCCATGCGCCTAACCTGCTAACCCCCCTGACATTAAAGGACAATTTAGCTTGGTCAATCAACCTAAGCTGCACATCTTTGGACTGTGGGAGGAAGCTGGAGCACCCAGAAGAGACCCACGCAGGGCAAATATGCAGACTCCACATAGACAGTCACCCCAGGCCAGAATTGAACCTGGGTCCCTGGCGCTGTGAGGCAGCAGGGCTAACCACTGTGTGCCACCGTACTGCCCCCCCAGCAGTGTTGGTTCCAATGACAAAAGGGGAACAGGTAAAATGCTAGAATCCATTATTCAGGATGTTATAACAACATATTTAGCAAATTATAATGGCATCAGGCAGAGCCAACATTGTTTTGTGAAAGGGAAACCTTGCTTAACGAATTTGTGAGTTCTCTGAGATGTAACAAGCAAGTTGGTTACAGAGGAACCTGTGTAAAGTAAGAGATAAAATTTCTAAAGACGTGCAGGAGCAAAGGGACCTGTGTATACATGTGCACAGATCATTGAAGGCGGCAGGACAGGTGGCGAGAGCAGTTAACAAAGCATGTAATAGTCTGGGCTTTATTACTGAGGGCATTGCCCTCCCTGTGCTTGCGTGGGTTTTCTCCGGGTGCTCCGGTTTCCTCCCACACCCCAAGGATGTGCTGTTAGGCTGATTGGCAGTAATAAATTATCCCTAAATCAGTTTCCCTCAATCTGGATAGCCATAAAACATTAGACAAGGGTCATGGGTGGAGAGGGGGACTGGTGGTATTGAGATGGCGGTGCGGGCTCGTTGGGCCGAAGGGCCTGTTTCCCGGGCTGTTTTTGTTCTTTGTTCTTTATTGAGTACAAGAGCAAGGAAGCCATTCTAAAGTTATGCAAGACACTAAATAGATCTCAGCTGGAATTTTGTGCACAGTTCTGGACACCTCACTATCAGAAGAACGTGAATATATTAGAGAGAGCACAGAAGAGGTTCACAAAAATGATTCCAGGGATGAGGTGGAGAGACTCTTCCCGCTCAGAAAAGATAATAGGACTAGGGGACACAGCCTCAAGATAAAGGGGGGGGCGGTTTAGAACGGAGTTGAGGAGGAACTTCTTCACTCAAAGGGTGGTGAATCTCTGGAATTCTCTGCCTGTTGAAGTGGTGGAGGCTACCTCGCTAAATATTTTTAAGACGCGGGTTGATGGGCTTTTGATAAGAGAGGGGATTAAGGGTTATGGGGAGAGGGTGGGAATGTGGAACTGAGCCACGACAGATCAGCCATGATCTTATTGAATGGTGGGGCAGGCTCGAAGGGCTAGATGGCCTACTCCTGCTCCTATTTCTTATGTTCTTATGAGAAACTTCAGTTATACAGATAGGTTGGAGAGGTTGGGACTGTTCTCCTTAGAGAGAAGGCAGCTCAGAAGAGGTTTTGCTAGATATGTGCAAAATCATGAGGGGGCTGGACAGAGTAGATATGAGGCCTTGGATGGTATTTAGCAATGAAAGATCTTCCTTTTAAGATTAGGAATGAGGAGAATCTTTTTTAAAGTTTATTTATTAGTCACAAGTAAGGCTTACATTAACACTGCAATGAAGTTACTGTGCAATTCCCCTAGTCACCACATTCTGGCACCTGTTCGGGTCAATGCACCTAACCAACACTTCTTTCGGACTATGGGAGGAAACCAGAGCATCTGGAGGAAACCCACACAGACACAGGGAGAATGAGTAAACTCCACACAAACAGATGTCCAAGCTGGGAATCGAACCTGGGTCCCTGGTGCTGTGAGGCAGCAGTGCTAAATACTGTTCGACCATGCCACCCAATCACAGTGAATTGTTAATCTGCACATTTCTCATTTCCAGAAGGCTGTGTCATTGAATTTATTCAAGGACGAATTAGATTGATCTTTGATGGGTTTTGGGCAGACAGACAGGTTAGACCATAGTCAGATCAGGCATGATATTGAACAGAGGAGAAGTTTTAAATGGATGATCATTTCGACTCCTGCTCCTAAGTACTAGGCCAGAATTTAAAGAATGATGCAGACTTGACCCCCAACATCCAAAGAGTCAGCAGGGAGTGCATCATGGGACATTATACCATGTAAACCATGCTACAGCAATCATGTTCTTGTAATCAAGTAGATTGTACCATCTTTTAACATCAACTGACATGCCAACCGACTCAAGAACACCTTCTTCCTTGCTGCCATTAGACTTTTGAATGGACCTACCTCGCATTAAGTTGATCTTTCTCTACACCCTAGCTATGACTGTAACCCTACATTCTGCATTCTTTCCTTTCCTTCTCTATGAATGGTATGCTGTGTCTGTATAGCACGCAAGAAACAATGCTTTTCACTGTATGCTAATACATGTAACAATAATAAAATCAAATCAAATCAAATTATATCTCCCCACCATGTCTTGCTATGTGTCTCTTTTACTTTTTTCTCTCAACTCTCGGCCTCGCAAAGCTCCTTACGACATCATTCACCTGTAAGGGTGGTGTATATGTGCTTGTTATTGTTGGATGAGATGCAGAAGCCACCCAGTTACATACATCATTTCAGATTCTAGAGTGTCAATCAATAAAAAATGACCACCATCAGAAGCCGCTTACAGTGTAGATAGAGAGTTTTGATCCTTCAGGTCCAGGATGAAGGATCTCAGAAAGAGAGGAAAGGGATTAAGAGTAGGGAAATCTAAAAACACCACATCCACCGGTTCCCCTCTGTCTGCCACACTAGTCACATCCTCACAGAAATCCAATAAATTTGTTAAACATGACTTCCCCTTCACGAATCCGTGCTGTGTCTGCTTGATCAAACCATTCTCTTCTAGGTGTCTTGCTATTTCTTTGATGAGGGGAGGAGGGGGCCTGCAGATTGGGGTGCTCAGGGACGCGGGAGGAGATCGGGGCTAACCCGTGAATGGATGGGGGGGCCCATGATCGGGCCGTACTGTGAGGGTTCAGGCCTGACCAGCGATTGAGCTGGCCGGCAAATGGGAGGCTGACAGTTCGGGGCCACTGTGCATACGCAGAGGCCCGGAACTGTCTGCCTCCGGCATGAATAGATCCCACCCCTGAAATTTTAATTATCTTCACGATTGTGGCCTTTGCATTGCACAGAGTGTGAGAGATTCTAGTCTGAACTCCCATCAAAAAAAAACAATTGCAGTTTGCACCAATTTTTCCATGAATTCAACACTTTGAACTTTGTGGGAGAAACACAGTCTGAGTTTCACAGTCATCAGTAAATTCTGAATTCCAGATTTTTTTTATTAAATTCAAATTCCATCACCAACTATGCCAGGATCCGAATCCAGGTATCCAAAGCATTAGCTGATTAGTAGTCTAGCAATTTGTTCTTTATTCTTTGATAATGTCACTGTGCCATTGCCTGCTCCATTCAAATCCAGCCCTCACCTCTTAAAGGGCTGATATATTCTGGAAATGGTTAAAGATGACTTTCAGACCAGCAAAAAGTCTTTGATAAACAGGTCAAGCAAATGTCTGCAAAGAGCAGCTTCTTTGTCATTTTTATTGTGGAAAAGAGGCATTCGCCGGACAGGACACATAGAATTGAGTTGCAGTTTCCTTCCAATTTATAGTGTCATATTAATGCCAATACTCTCATGATCAGGAAGAAATATGGAAGTGAGGAATAACAATCAACTTGTTACAGACCCTCAATTTGTACTTGTCCTCATAAAAAGTATAAAAATATATGACTGAATGCCAAGTTGACCTGCGTTATATGTTTCTCATAACTCAAACCAATTGATAAGGAGTAATTTTCCTTTGACATTTTCAACAGCACATCTTAAAATACTTCAGTTCAATTTAGATGTATTTGTCTTTCAGTTACACAGAATCAACTTTTTGTAACGTCCCACTGTAATAATATTACTTGATGATAAGACATGATCATGCTGAAAGGCAGAGCAGACTCGAAGGGCTGAATAGCCTCCTCCTGCTCCAATTATAAACAGTTCAAATGCTGATTCAAAGCAAAGGTGGGAATACAACAACCGCAATTTTGATGTAATTCAAGAAAATAGCCATCTGTTCAGGGTAGCGAGCTTTGGGAATAAAATCCAGTCTTGTCCCAAGAACAAATTAAAAAAAAAATTAAATTCTTATTAATTCGCGCTGGTCATCTTTACACATTTATTTGGATGTGTTATGTACACTGGTTTAAGAAGTAGTTGACTTTTAAACAATATGTCATGGAGTGTAGGCGTGATTGGCTAGACCAGTATTTATTGCCCATTTTTAATTACCCTTCAGAGGTGATGGTGAGCTGTCTTCTTGGAATTGCTGCATTCCATCTGGTATAGGTCCATTCAGGGTGTTGTTGGTGGGGAGTTCCAAGATTTTGGTCCAATGATAGTGAAGGAATGACAATATCATAGAATCATAGAAACCCTACAGTGCAGAAGGAAGCCATTCGGTCCATCAAATCTGCACCAACCACAATCCCACCCAGGCCCTATTCCCATAACCCTTCACATTTACCCTGCTAATTCCCTTGGGTTAATTTAGCATGGCCAATCAATCTAACCCACACATCTTTGAATATATTTCCAAGTCAGGATAGTGAGTGACCTGGAGGGGAACATGATGGTGTTCCAATGTGTCTGCTGCCCTTGTCCTTCCAGATGGCATCAGTTGAGGATTTGGAAGGTGCTGCGCAAGAAGCCTTGATGAGTTCCAGGAGTGCATCTTGCAGATGGTACACACTGCTGACACTTTTGTTGGTGGAGAACGTTTGTGGATGGGGTGCCAGTCAAGTGAGCTACTTTGTCCTGAATGGTGTATTGGAGCTGCACTCATCTAGGCAAGTGGAAAATACCACTGCGCTCCTGACTTGTGCCTTGTAGATGGTGGACAGGCTTTGGGGAGTCAGGAGGTGAATTAATTGCTGGTGGATTCCGAGTCTCTGACTTGCTCTTGTAGCCACAATATGTATGTCCAGTTCAGTCTCTGATCCCCCAGTAATGTAAATAATGGGGAATTCAGCTATGGTCATGCCATTGAAAGTGAAAGGATGTTGGTAAGATTCACTCTTGTTGGAAATGATTATTGCCTGGCACTTGAGAATGCTATTGCCATTTGTCAGCCCAAAGCTGGATATTGTCCAGGTCTTTAGACATGGACTGCTTCAGTATCTGAAGAGTCACAGATGATGCTGAACATTGTGCAATCATCAGTAAAATTTCCCACTTCTAATCTTATGATGGAAGGAAGGTCATTGATGAAGCAGCTGAAGACAGTTGGGCTGAGGACACTAGCCTGAGATGATTGACCTCCAACAACCACAGCCTTGCACATCCTTTGTGTTAGGTATGACTCCAACCAGCAGAGAGTTTTCCCCTCATTCCCATTGACTGCAATTTGGCTAGGGTTTACTTGATGCCACGTTTAATCATATGTTGCTTTGATGTCAAGGGCAGTCACTTCCACCTCTTCTCTGGAGTTTAGCTCTTTGTCCATGTTTGAACCAAGGCTGTAATGAAGTCAGGAGCTGAGTCACCCTGGCAGAACCCAAACTGAGCATCAGTCTGTGGTAATTGCAAAACAAGAGTCACTTGATCGCACTGTGATGACCCCTTCCTTCACTTTACTGAGGATTGAGAGTAGACTGATGGGACTGTAATGTCCTGCTTTTTTGTCGGCAGGATACCCGGGCAGCTTCCACATTCTTGGGTAGATGCCAGTGCTGTAGTTGTATTGGAATAGCTTGGCTAGGAGTGCAACAAGTTCTGGGGCACAGCTCTTCAATAATGTTGCCGGAATGTTGTCATGGCCCATATCCTTTGCAGTATTGGCAATAGTATATAGTGTTGAGCTTCTTGAGTGTTGTTGCAGCTGCAGTCATTCAAGCAAGTAGAGAGTATTCCATCACTCTCCTGACTTGAACCTTGCAGATAATTAGATGAGCTTTTGATAACAGCGGAAGCTTGCAATTATTTTACACCTTGAACATAGTAAGACATGCTGAGGCATGTTTCAAGAGTGATTATCAAACAAAATTTGGCACAGAGCCACATAAACAGATATTAGGATGGGTACCCAAAAGTTTGGTCAAAAAGTTAAGCTTTACGGAATATCTTCAAGGAGAAGAGAAACATAGAGAGGGAATTCTGGAGCTTGAAGCCGAGGCAGCTGGAGACATGACTGCCAATGGTGGGGAAATGAAGTGAGGGATGTCCAAAAGGCTAGAATTGGAGGAGGGTAGGCATCTTGGAGGGTTGTACATCTGGAGGAGGGTACAGAAGTAGGGAGGGGCAAGGTCATAGAGGATTTGAAAACAAGGATGTGAATTTTACAAGATTTAAATGTTATAGTCTTGTGACCAGTTCATGCGCTTACCTCCAATGACGGCTGAGTCACTTCTGACTGAATTTTTTAATGGTTGTCCCACATCTATTGCCCCAGAATGATCTGTGGTTGGAAAAAAAAGCATTAGAATTATCAGAGGTTAATGCATTGTAACACTTATATTGGTATTTTGTTTGTCCCGTCTATAAATAATGTCTACTACAAATCATAGAATTGCAGAAGTGGCCATTTGGACCATTGAACTTGTAGCAACAATGATCCCATCCTAACCCTGTAATCCCATGTATCTACCCTGCTTGTTCCCTCTGAAACTAATGGGCAATTTAATATGGCTAATCCTGCTAAGCTTCACATCTTTGGACTGTGGGAGGAAACCGGAGCACCCAGAGGAAACCCATGCAGACATGGGGAAGAATGTGAAGACTTCACACAGGCAGTCACCCAAGTCTGGACCCCTGATGCTATGAGGCAGCAGTGTAACCACTGTGCCATCCCTTATGCTCTTACCTACTCAGTCCACAGCAGTTAATTTTCTTCAGGTAACTTCTGGAAGCTTCAAATTTCAGTTTAAATGCCATCACTATTCTTCTCTTTTCAGAAGAGAATGGATCAACTATGATTGGCAACCTCTGGGTTGAAAGTACGTGGCATAAATGCCACAATCCAACCATTCATCCAGTTGCAAAGTGCAGGGAAAGAGCTACAGGTAATGTTGGAATCTAAATGTATGGAGTCCAGCCTTTCCTGGTAATTTGAACAGGCATTTATTGAGGGCAAAATCTCCATTTGTTCCAAAATTGGGAATACACCTGGAGACTGATGTACCCAGTTACAGAAAGAGACGAACCAATGGACAGAAAATCCATTTTGAGTTGGGAGAGCGAAGTCTTCCACATATATTTGGATCCCTTCCATACCTGGCAGATGGGTCGCAAACTATATATCTCCTGCAGGTATCCCATCACATGGAGCTCTCCAGAGCAAGTCATGCCTGCTATATTTTGTGAGATAGCCAAACTAGTTGGCACCTCAGATATGGCAGCTGGTGGTACAGTTCTGGATTCCAATTACTATCAGGGAAACTTTCCCAAGTTTTCAAACTCTGGCGTTGCATTTACACAGCAATATTCACAAGCACACAATACTCAAAAGACTATTTTTTAAGTGCTGTGATCACCAATTGTAGCAACTGAGGTGGTTCACCAAACATTTAAGAGAGGTGATGAACATATTGAACGATCAGATACAATTTTTTTTTTATTCATTCATGGACCATCGACATTGCTGGCTGGCCAGCATTTATTGCCCACCCCTATTTGCCCAAGGACAGTTGAGAGCCAACAACATTGCTATGGCTCTGGAGTCACATGTAGGCCAGACCAGGTAAGGTCGGCAGATTTTCTTCTCTAAAGGACGTTATGAGCCAGATGGGTTTTTTCTGACAATAAACATTGGTTTCGTGGTCAGCAGCAGATTCTTAATTCCAGATATCTTTATTGAACTTATGATGGGATTTGAACCTGGGTCCCCAGAACATCAGCTGAGTTTCTGGATTAATAAGCCATCAATAATACCATTAGGCTATCACTGTCCCAAAAAGTCTAAATGTGACATAAAGGACTTTATCCATTCTAATCAGCAACTGCTTTTCAAAACACTTTTCCCCAGTTAAGGTAAAAGACTGATTAAAGGGGTTGTGTTTTGCTGACCAGTTGAGGGGGGGAACAAAAACTGATGGGTCCACATGCCGCCTCTGCGCATTCAATCAAGTGTTGGGTAGCTGAGATAGCAACAGTCCTGTGTAAAATTCAATCCCACTGTACCAATAGGTTGGTGGTCTTTCATGGATTTTCAATGACAATAAGAATCCATTGCAGAGAATAGACAGAAACCTTACAAGTGAAGTAGTAAATATGTCAATAAATTTAACATATATAGGATTAATAGAGATGTCACAACAGGCTTGTGAATGGTTAATTTCAAAATCATATGACAAGTTGCATTGATAGGATCCTCCCCTCAACCATAGGCTAATGATGCCATCTCTGAGCGCTAATAGAAAAAAAGGGAGAGGCAATGGCCTAGTGGTTATTATCACTGGACGATTAATCCAGAAACTCAGCTAATGGTCTGGGGACCCGGGTTCGAATCCCGACACAGCAGAGGGTAGAATTTGAATTCAACAAAAGAAATCTGGAATTAACTACTGATCAGTCTACTGATGATCGTGAAGCCATTGTTGATTGTTGTAAAAAACTCATCTGGTTCACTAATGCCCTTTAGGGAAGGGAATCCACTGTCCTTAACTGGTCTGGCCTACATGTGACTCCAGAGCTATAGCAATGTGGTTGACTCTCAATTGCCCTCCCAGGGCAATGAGAGATGGGCAGCCAGTGACGCCCATGTGTGTCCACACAAAATAATTATACGGGACTTAAACAATTGCCCACCTACTCAGAAATTTGAGATCAGTTGGTTCCTAACTCTTGATGGTCGAATGTTCTCATCTAGCACCAGTCTGTGATAGATGAGGTGATTCATTGAATGGTAGCAATTTGACCTCAAAACATCAGTTAAAAATGGGCCTAATCACAAGTCTCCTATGATTACTGGGATTGCTTGTAGGGAAGAAGGTTGAGAAGTGATCGTAATGAGCTGTTTAATAATAGAGGAACTTGATAAGATGATTGCAGAGAAACCATCATCTGGTGGGGAAATCCAGAACAGGATTGCAAATCTAAAACTAAACCATTAAAGAACAAAATCAGGAGGCAATCTTTCCACACAAGGGGAGTGGATGTTCGGGACCCTCTCCTCCAAATGGCTGTGGATAGTGAAATGAATATTCAAGATGGATGTCATTGTGGTTTTTGTTAAGAACAGATTATGAAACAAGATCATAGAACTATCGAATCCCTACAGTGCAGAAAGAATCCTTGAGTCTGCACTGACTGTAATTCCCTATCTCCGGAACTGCACATGTTTACTCTGCTGATCTCCATGGCACTAAGGGGTATTTTGGCATGGTCAATCCACCTAACCCACACATCTTTGAAATGTGGGCGGAAACCAGAGCACCCAGGGGAAACCCACATAGACACGGGGACAACATAGACAATCCACCTGAGGCCGGAATTGAACTCGGGTCCCTGGTGCTATGAGACGTTAGTACTAACCACTGAGCCACTGTGCTGCCCATGGATGAATAGAGCTAAGGCACAAATCTGCGCTGATCACATTAGTTGGAGGAATCGGTTCATGGGGTTGAAGAGGATGTGTTCTTACACGTAGAATCCGAACTTCACTAAATTGTGCAGATGTACATGTTCCAACAAGGATTAGCAGATATGGATTGGAATTAGGGGAATGCAAGCATCTTTCCTTAATGTGGAGCCTGGAAACAAATTGAATTTATCCGATTTTGTTCCACTGATACCGACTCACTTAGCAAAGCTGTGACATTTCTGATCTGTCAATAATAATGAAGAACCTCTCTGAATTACTCATGAAACCCTTCAATTTGCTAATTTTAGTTGCGTAGGGTTAAAAGCCAATTCCTGATAATTGAATTTTTTCTTGTTCACGCTAATTATTAGTGTTTTTTTCTGAGATGCTACACATGTTTCGACTTGACTATTTCAATGCATTCCTGGATGATCTCCCACGTATTACCCTCCAAAAGCATGAGGTCATCCAGAATTGTGCAAGCCATGTTTCCCTTTCCCCTGTACTTGTTGACCTATATTGACTCATGGTCAAACAATGCCTTGACAATAAAATCTGCATGCTTATTTTCAAATCCCTTCATGGATTTGTTCTTCCCTCTCTCTGTAATCTTTTACAGCCTCACAACCTTCCGAGATATCTGTGGTTATACAAGCAAAATTCTGCAGATGCTGGAATCTTAAACAAAAACAGAAAATGCTGAAAAATCTCACTAGTTCTGATAGCATCTGTGGAGATAGAATATAGATATATCTGGGCCTTCTGTCCTGGGCCCTGGGCAGCCCTGATCTTAAGAGCTCCCAACACTAGCTTAAAGTCCAACAGGTTTATTTGTAGCAAATGCCACAAGCTTTCATCAGGTGGATGAAGGGACGGCCTGTTCCGAAAGCTTGTGGCATTTGCTACAAATAAACCCGTTGGACTTTAAGCTGGTGTTGGGAGACTTCTTTCTGTTTTTACCCCAGTCCAATGCCAGCATCTCCACATCTTAATCGCTCCACCATTAGTGACAGTGCCTTGAGTTGCCCTGAACTTAACCTCTGGAATAGCCTCCATAAACCTCTCCCATTGTTCTACCTTGTCTTTCATCCTTGTAGACGTTCCTTTAAAACTAGCTCTTTGACCAAACTTATGGTCATCAGCCCTGATATCTCCTTATGCTACTTTGTGTCATCTCTTGTCTTATAATGTCTCTTTGAAGCCTCTTAGGATGTTTTATTGTATTGACACTGCATTAAGCATTCAGCAAAGTTGCTGTTCTTGTGTGAATAGCTATGCATTATTTTCATAGCTTGCGGGAAAGGATATGTTGAAATTCCTGCTGCAGGAATTCTAGTTTAAAGTTTATTTATCAGTGTCACAAGCAGGCTTACATTAACACTGCAACAAAGTTACTGTGAAAATGCACTAGTTATCACACTCCGGTGCCTGTTCGGGCACATAAGGGAGAATTTAACCTGGCAAATGCACCTAACCAGCATGTTTTTCAGGCTGTAGGAGGAAACCAGAGCACCCGGAGGAAACCCACGCAGACACACGGAAAAGGTGCAGATTTTGCAAAGACAGTGATCCAAGCTGGGAATCGAACCAGGTCCCTGGCACTGTAAGGCAGCAGTGCTAACTACTGTGCCGCCATGCTGCCTTCTACTCCACTCTGTGAGTGGAAACTGTATGGTTCTGGAACAAACAGAAACCTAAACTATAATCGTGATGCAAGGAGACTTTCCTAGCATGAAGTATGAGGGTAGAAAGCATTTTAGTGCTGCACTAATATTCCTTTTCACTCGATCATTGTAAACAGAAGAGGAATCTGTTAATTGTTAAGTATGAGGATTTGTCAACTGCCTGGAGATTTTAAGTGGTGGAGTTTAAGGCACTTTATTGGTTTCATGGACGAAAGTGACTCCAACAAAAGAGTCTCATCTGTGTTATATCATGTGTGAGGTTCAACCGTGAAATAACGTTTCATCTCAGTGGTTCTTTCTCTACATGAGGGGAGAAAAACAATGACCCAGTTCAGACAGGGAAGTATACATGTAATGTATCATATCGCTTCTCTGATGTTGTCAATCATCCTTGATGCCACACAACAAATTGGATTCTCACTTTTCCTGTTCCAGCTGTAATTAAGTTCATTTTTAGATTCTCCAGTTGCCATCCTTGTTGCAAGATCCCAGTAAGAGAGCAGACATAATTTTTGTGAATTGCCTGTGTTAAAGAATCTTGGAAATAATTAGAAAAGTATCAGTTTCCAATTTGCAAAGGTGACTCTCCAGTTTTATAGCGGGGTGGGGGGGGGGTTCAAGTTGAGTGGGAGGACTTCTATGCAGGGAACTCCTCCATTTACACACAGGCCATATTAAGCAACTTCTCAAATGACTAATTATTTTTCTGTGAAGGATTTAGTTTGTGGATGAGTTCAGTAGGTGCCTGTTTTGGCACAGATTTCTAGTTGGAGCTGCCATCTTGTCCTGCCTGTTTTGTCTGCTGTATTGTTGATGGACAGAACTCCTATCCTCAAATTTCTGGGGAGAGGACAACCAAAATTGTATTTACATAACCCACAGTTAGCCAGAAGTATTTATATCCTGTACTGTTTTTACTGTCCATATTTTTTGACTATTTGTTTGCTACATTTCATGTGTGGAAGATAAAGTATCTTCAATTACAAAGGGATATTTGCCACGGCACACTGGTTGGGAACCATTGTACTAGACCCCCCATAACTCTGCATCTCAAAGCCCTGCAACCTCTTATCATGGCACCCTGGTGTGTCGAGCAGATCTCCCAGGTGTGCCACGCAAAAAGATACAAAATGATTCAAATTCATGCAATTAAACTAAAACTGACCTTGGTCTTCATGGTTGGTATTGCCAGGACCTGATGAATCTTGGACCTCCCGTGTATGCATTAACTGGGACAGAGCCGCACGAGCGCGCTTTCGATTTTTTATGCTGGCCAGGCCCATGCACATGACCAACGGGACTTGGAGCTGAAGGCAAAGGTTCCCGTGTGACCGCAGAGAAAGCTAAAACTCAAAACAAGCTTAAAAGCCCTGGGAGAAGGGGGACAGGCAGGGAGATGGTTAAAAAAAAACAAGCAGGAGGAGAGGGAGAAGTTAAAAAAAAAGTTCCCAGTAAGGGGAGAGGACAGAGAAAATAAGAGGTATGCCTCAAAATTATTTTTATAGTGTAGAGGTGTGCCGTGGCATATAAAAGGTCGGGAGCCATTGTCTTAGTGCATGAATCATAGAAAGGCTAGTATTGCAGTGACACAGTGGCACAGTGGTTAGCACTGCTGCCTCACAGCGCCAGGGACCCGGGTTCGATTCTTGGCTCAGGTCACTGTCTGTGTGGCATTTACAAGTTCTCCCCACATCTGTGCGGGTTTCTTCCAGGCACTCGGGTTTCCTCCCACAATCCAAAGATGTGTGGATTGGCCGTACTAAATTGGCCTTAGTGTCGGGGGACGAGTAGGACAAATGCATTACTTTATGTGGGGATAGGGCCTGGGTGGGAATATGGTCAGTGCATATTCAATGGGCCAAACTGCCTCCTTCTACACTGTAGGATTCTATGATTCTATGCAGCAAACGACATAGAAACTTGGAAAATAGGAGCAGGAATAGGATTCAGCCCTTTGAGCCTGCTCTGCCATTCATTCTGATCATCCAACTCAATAGCTTTGTCCCATAGAAACATGATTTGGATTAATTTGGAAAGCTAATGCAACGTTATAATTTATTGTGAGGGGAAATAAATACAAAAGTAGGAAGGTTATGCTTTTGTTATACTGCACGTTGGTGAGGCCAAATATGGAGTATTCGGTACTGTGTTCATCTTTTTTAAGAAAGGATATGAATACATTGAAAGCAGTTCAGAGAAGGTTTTCCAGACTATTCCTGGAACGAGTGTGTCTTTTTATGCAAAAAAGCTACGCAGGCTGGGTGGCATGGTCACACAGTGGTTAGCACTGCTGCCTCACAGTGCCAGGGACCCGGATTTGATTCCCGGCTTGGGTTCCTGTCTGTGTGGAGTTTGCTTGTTCTCCCTGATGTCTGCGTGGATTTCCTCCAGGTCCTCTGATTTCCTCCCACAGTCTGAAAGACATGCTGGTTAGGTGCATTGACCCAAACAGGTGCCGGACCAAGGCGATTAAGGGAACTTCATTCACAGTAACTTCATTGCGGTGTTGATGTAAGCCTTACTTTTGACTAATAAATAAAACTTTAAAGCTTTACTTTGTTAGAGTGAGAGGCGGCTTGATTGCAACATATAAGATCCGGAGGTGTGTTGACAGGGTCCATGTGAAGAGGAGGTTTCATCTTGTGCGGCCTTTGATAAGGCACCTTGTCCAATAGCTTTTGAAATTCCAAGTGCACCACATCTACAGGTTCCCCTTTGTCTATCTTGTTTCTTACTTCCTCAAGAAACAGCAACAAGTTATTCAAACATGATTTCCCTTTTATCATGCTGATCCTGCCTGATGGTATCATGACTTTCTAAATACTGTAGGCAGCACCCTTCCAGCCAGAAATGTGTCCATGCTTCTTGCCTGTTGAGTAGGCTGCTTAGGCCCTGGAAGACAGGCTCTGCACAAACAAATTTGTAGGCCATTACATTGCTTCAAGAAACAGAAATGAACTGAGAAATATTTATAAGACATCATTACAGTCAATTTTATTGTGGAATCTTGACTTTATCCTTACAAAGACACAATAAAAGATGAGTTTCACAGGTTTTGTTAGAAAACCCTAACATAAAAATTGTGACCCTTTTTAATTGCTTTAAGAATGCACAATGATTCACAGCTCGAGGTTTAGAATCCTAATCTAGCACTTTGCTCTCCCTCGTGGCAGTCCTAAAGAGCCTTCCGCAGCAGAGAGATTTTCTCCAAAATGGTTTCAGTAATTGCTTTATTTTTAGGTTTGTTGTTGATCTTGAGCACGATGATCGTTTATCTTTGGATTGATTGGAAATTGCACTGTTTTGCTGGAACAGATTGCTTCTTCCATGAGTCAGTGAGGAGAAGTGCACAGATTCCCGCACTCCAAACACTCTGAACTTACGTGTTGATGTCTTTGACACAACATTAGGTTTTGACCTGTACTTTAAGCCAACATACAATCAAACAGCTGGAAATTGTACTTTCAACTAATTTGCCACTGGTCCGGCTGAATTTTGCTGCATTCATAAATATCGTGCACTCTATAGTAAATCCCAAATAAGTGCAGTTTTAGCTTATGAATTAAGTTGTCAGTGGTGTAGGAATGATTATCCTGTAAAAGCTGACATTGGCAAATGTATCGTCCCTTATCATACATATCACGGGAGTTGTTCACATTTGTATTTATGCAACCATGTACATATTTTCCTTGCTCGAAACAGTTTGTCATGATCTGAAATATTTATTTTTGCTGCTACTGTGAGGTTATCTAGTTTACAGTACATTAGGAACTGTAGTTATAGATAAACCACACAAAAGGCTTGTAGCACCAGGTGAATCATAAGTGAATTGTCTGCTTTGAGCCATCATATATTATTTATGTGATTCACATTGAGCCTGTAGTAAGTCTAGCAAATCAAGCCCATGCACTGTGAAGCTTTCAACTTACCGAAGTGGGTCAATAGCAAGGACAATCAGGAAAAGAATACAACAAGTATTTATATAGCCATAGAGGATTACAACATGGAAACAGGCCCTTCGGCCCAACATGCCGCCAGCACCTCTGTAGTTAAATGATCCAAAGCAAGACGGCTATAGAAAAAAAATTTGAAACTGAGCCACATTATGAGATATTAGAATAATAGCATCCCTACAGAGCCCAAAGAGGCCATTCGGCCCGTTCAAGTCTGCACCAATAACAATCCCACACAGGCCCTATCCCCATAACCCCACATATTTATACTGCAAACCCCCTAAGGGGCAATTTAGCATGGCCAATCCACTTAATCCGCAAATTTTTGGACTGTGGGAGGAAACCCACACGGGGAGAAGGTGAAAACTCCACACAGTCACCCAAGGTCAGAATTGAATCTGGGTTCCTGGCGCTGTGAGGCAGCAGTGCTAAACAGTGTGCCACAGTGCCAGTGACCAAAACCCTCATAAAAGAGGTAGATTTTTCAGACATTCTTGTCAGAACGATGGAGAGTTTTAAGGGGGGGATTCCAAATAAAAAGTATGATGAACAGTTTAAGGTTACTTTCTGCTGACAGAACATTAATGGCCTCAGTATAGTAAAATTGCCATGTACACCAATTTATTTAACTATTAGTGTCACAAGTAGGCTTACATTAATACTACAATGAATTTACTGTGAAAATCCCCTAGTCATCACACTCCAGCGCCTGTTCGGTACACTAAGGAAGAACTTAGCATGACCAATGCACTTTACCAGCACATTTTTGGACTGTGGGGGGAGTACTTGGGGGAAACCCCCACAGACACAAGAGAATGTGCAGACTCCACACAGACAGTGACTTAAGCCAAGGATTGAACCTGGATCCCTGGTGCTGTGAGGCAGCAGTGCTAACCATTGTGCCAGCGTGCCACCCCCACCACTGTGCCACCATGCCACACCTCAACATTGTGCCACCGTGTCACCCCCTTTTCTCTTTATGTATACACTCTGTGGTAAATAAAGTATTTGTAAAAATAAATAATTTATTCAGTGGTTGCAAATAATCTGGATCATAATTTCACATGGATAACATGATAATGATTAAATGTTAATATCAAATAATTATTTGAGTATTGGGATTGCTCTTTTTTCTAGAATCTACTTCTGTTAATAGGATGATTACATTTCCTGGGCTACATGGGTTCCCAACAAGAATGGTGCTCTCAGAACCATCACACCAGAGACCATTATCATTTTAGCTGTAAAAGTGAAAACCATTAATGATTAATTGTCTTGATCTTTATTTCTACTAAACCTGGAATCGTTTCTCAAGAGGGGGTGATGCAGTGATTTTGCTCTCTGAGCCAATTAGTTCTCCAGGCTTTAGCCTGAGGCTCTACTTAGGTCCACCAAAATAAATTGCAATGGCAACTTAATTAATGTATACTCAATTTCCACACAAAACTGTTCAATATTATGCATAGGTGTTGAACAGCCAGGATGGGCCAGTATATTTACAGCATTCTTGTAGCAACGAGGTTTAATCCAAATTTGTATTGAAATTCCTCCTATTCTTTTTCCTTCACATCTATTTGGCTCTGATCCTTTGGCCAGAATTTTACCAGCCCGCCCGCGATGGGAATCCGAGCAGGTGAGGGGTGCAGCATAGGAAAGTCCGTTGACCTCGGGTGAGATTTTACGGTTTTGGGATGAATGAGGCCGTTAAATCTCACAGTTTGAGTTTCAAAAAAGGGGCGCTTAGAATCACCAGCTTAGTTAACATCTATGTTGATTATGTTATGAGCAACAGACAGCATGGTCTTGTAAAAGTCGGGGGGCGGGAGGGGGGGTCATGACTCTCTAATTGGATTGAGTTTTTTGAGGAGGTGGCAAAAATAATTGATGAGGGAGGGACCATGGATATTGTCTACATGGGCTTTGGTAAAGTATTTGACAAGGTCTCTCATGGCCAGCTGGTGCAAAAGGTTAAATCATACAGGATCAAGCTAAATGGATTCATAATAGGCAGAGGGTAGTAGTGTAAGGGTGTTTTTCTGAATGAAGGTTTGTAACTAGTGGTATTCCACAGGGATCAGTGCTGGGATCCTTCGTTGTTTGTAATATATATATAAATGATTTGGAAGAAAATATAGCTGGTCTGATTAACAAGTTTGCAGATGATACTGAGATTGCTGGAGTTGCGGATAGTGATGAAGATTGTCAGAGAATACAGCAGGATTTGGATAGGCTGGAAGATTGGGTGGAGAAATGGCAGAGGCAATTCAATCTGGACAAATACGAGGTGGTGCGTTTTGGTGGATCCAATTTAGGTGGGTGCTATAAAATAAATGGCAGAACCATCAGGAGCATAGACTCACAGAGAGATCTGGGCGTGCAGATCCACAGATCCTTAAAAGTGGCAGCACAGCTGGAAAAGGTGGTGAAGAAAGCATAAGGCATACTTGCCTTCATCTGCTGGGGCGTCGAGTATAAAAGTTGGCAAATTATGTTACGGTTACATGAAACGTTGGTTAGGCCACATTTGGAATACAGTGTCCAATTCTGGTCACCACATTGCCAGAGGATGTGGTCATATTGGAGGGAGTACAGAAAAGGTTTACCAGGATATTGCCTGGTATGGAGGGTATTAACTACGAAGAGAGATTGAATAAACTGGGAGTGCTCTCCCTGGAAAGACGGAGGATTAGCGGTGACCTGATAGAAGTTTATAAAGTTTTGAGGGGCATGGATAAGGTGAACAGGTGGGAGCTTTTTCCCAGGGAAGAAATGACAATTACAAGGCTGCACAAGTTCAAGATAAGGGGGAAAAGGTTCAGTCGAGATGTGCAGGGGAAGCTTTTTACACAGAGGGTGGTGGTAGCCTGGAATGCACTGCCAAGTGAGGTGGTTGAGGCAGATATGTAAGCAACATTAAAGACTTATCTGGATAGCCACATGAACAGGCGGGGAATAGAGGAATACAGGCAGTTGGTCTAGATAGGACAACGTGATTCCTGCAGGCTTGTTCCTGTGCTGTACTGGCCTTTGACACCCTTCATTTCCCTTTTCCTCTCCTGCCGCCATCACCCACAGATAAAACAAACATCGCAGATGTCTCCTTTCTCAGTTTACCATATGGACCCCAGAGTATTTCTCCCCTTTCTAGGGTCATATCACAAACCTTCTTCAGTGTGCTCAAGGCTCATTTAATCAGATTTTTAATCAGTAAAGAATCAAGAGTTATGGAGATAAGGCAGGAAAGTGGAGTTGAAGATTGTCGCATCAGATCAGTCACGACCTAATTGAATGGCAGAACAAACACAATGGGTCGAATGGCCTACTTCTGTTGCTACACCTTATGGTTTGACCAAATTCCTCTCTCTTTGGGTCCCCACACCTTTCGTCTCCTGTCGTTGCCTCAGTTTTAGAAATCATAGAAACTCCACAGGGCATTTGGCCCATTGAGCCTGCACCAGAAACAATCCCACCCCAGGCCCTATCCCTATAACCACACATATTTATCCCACTAATCCCTTTAACCTACACATCCCGGGACACTATGGGCAACTTAGCATGGCCAATTAACCTAACCCGCATATCTTTGGATTGTGTGAGGAAATCGGAGCACCCAGCAGAAACCCACACAGATACAGGGAGAACGTGCAAACTCCACACAGACAGTGACCCAAGCCAGGAATCAAACCCGGGTCACTGGAGCTGTGAGGCAACTGTGTGCCACCATGCCACCCCTTGGAGAGAAAGACTTGCACGAGTGTTTTTCATCGGTTATTCATGAAATCACACCATCTCAACCTTGCCCTTTGCCTGCGGTGTGGCGATCCTCAAATTAAATCACACCAGTCAGCTCTCCCTCTCAAAGCAGGGAGCAGCGACGGTCAGCTGGAGCTATGATGATCTCGCATTCACATGACCACCAGAGCTGTGAATTCACTTGGCAACAAATGGCAACATTTTCAGTGTGGTCACAGGCTGCCATGTTTCTCGCAGTTGTAATGTAGGAAACCTGGCCGACAACCTGCGCACGTAGAGCGAAAACCCTTACACAAACAGCAATGTAATATTGTTTAGGTGACCTGCTTCATTGTCAAGTTGATTGAAGGACAAACATTGGCCACGACACTGGGGATAACTCTTTGAAATAATGCCATGGGATCCTTTACATCCAGATTGGCCCTCGACTTAATGGCCCATCCAAATGATGGCACTGCAGCACTCCATCAGTACTGCACTGCAGCTTACCACACATTTTTGGGCTCAAGAGCTGGAGTGGGTCATCAACCCAGAACCTCATAATTCAGAGGCAGGAGTGCCACCAACAGAAGCATGGCTGACAACCAGAGCTTGACCATATGGTCTGTATCCCTGTCCCAGTTTGGATCCAACTATTTCTTTATGCCAGATCCTACTTCTTCCTACAGTTGCGCTTTTTTCATCATCTATATATCTGAATGAAGACCTGAACAACTCAAATATTTGAAGTTAATCTGGTTTTCCGATGGCCTCTTTGTACTCGTGTTCTATTGTGCAGGGATTTTGTTAATCGTGGTTGGATCATGTAGTTTACCTGTGATAACCTAGGTGCAAATTGTTCCTTCTCCTTCACAGAGTTGTGTTATTTTCAGTGAGATTTTCCTGGAGAGCATGGGCAGAATTCTCCAGCCTCCCAGCTGTGTGTTTCCCGCTGGCAGGAAATGGCGTGTTGTTTGCTAGTGGTGGGGTTCACTGGTCCTGCCACTATCAATGGGAATTCCCATTGCTTTTACCCCACACTGGTGGGAAATCTGCAGGGAGGGGTGTGTTGCCGGTGGGACTGGAAAATCCTGCCGACATGAATGGCCGGAGAATTCTGGCCCATATATTGATAGCTCTTACTTTTTGTTGATGGAAACATATCATTTACATTTTGGGAGTTTGCCATAAAACTTTTGAGAAGTGTGCATAGCAATCAATCCCACCATACATCTTACAGAAATGAGACAACTGAAAGTGTTGTAGCTACATCCACTATTATAGTGACTCCTGAAATAATGAGGTATACTTGTCTCAGAATCATAAGTTTCTCGGTTCAAGACTCGTTGCAGGAGTTGAGCACAAAATTCTAGGCTGACTCTACAGTACTGCATCGAGAGAGTGTTACATGGTCAGAGGTGCTGTCTTTTGAATGAGAGTTTCAATCGTTGCCCCAACTATTTTCTTGGCTGGATATAAAAGATCCCCTGATACTGTTTCAAAGAAGGGGAGGGGAGTTATCCCTGATGTCGTGGCCAATACATGTTCCTGTCTGCGTGCAGTTTTCACGTTCTCCCCGTGCCTGCATGGGTTTTCTCCGGGTGCTCTGATTTCCTCCCACAATCCAAAGATGTGCAGGTTAGGGACATTGGCCATGATAAATTGCCCCTATGAGCCCTAGGCTGTGTAGGTTAGTGGGATTACTGGGGTAAATATGTGGGGTTATGGTGATAGGGCCTAGGTAGGATTGTTGTTGGTGCAGACTTGATGGGCTGAATGGCCTCCTTCTGCACTGTAGCGGTTCTAAGATTCTGTATTATTCTGCATGTTGCTATTTGTGAGTTTTTGCTTTATGCAAATTAGTGGCCTGTTTCTGACACTGAAACAGTGCCTACATTTTAAAAAGTACTTCATTCTCTTAAAGCATTTTGGAATGGGTCGTGCCTTAAAAATGCACGCCTTTCCTTCTCTGAAATTTATGTAGATGGGTGCATGCTGAATTAGCAAAGCCGATGGCCCAATGGTATTATCGCTAGACTATTAATCTCGAAACTCACTTAATGTTCTGGGTTCGGTGCCAATTAATCTGGAATTAAGAATATATCAATGACCATGAAATCATTATCAATTGTCGGAAGAAAAGAACATCTGGCTCACTGATGCCCTTTAGGGAAAGAAATCTGCCATCCTCACCTGGCCTGGCCTACACGTGACTCCAGAGCCACAGCAATGTGGTTGAGGTGGTTGGGTAACTAGGGTAAGGCAATAAATGCTGGCCAGCCAGCAATACCCATGTCCAATGAATGAATAAAACAATCAATTTGTTGTCTTGTAGTATACAGCAATTGATTGTATGGGTGCTTAGATGGACCCAGTGGCACCAAAATGAGGTCAGTGGTTACTTTCACCGTGAAGGAAGTACTGATGGTTGATTGTCTACACAATTCGATCGGGGTCATGAGACTGACCTCAGCCACATCCTGCTCACTGAGCTACACTTCAGATCTATTCCAAAAAAGAGTCCCTCCTATCCTCTCCACCCTATTGGGACACCCCTTTATTCAAGGTCCTGCTACAGATAATGTAATTGGTAATTACTGATACTTCAATCATGAAAATCCTGCTGTGTTATTTGCTTCATTAAAAAGTATGTGGCCATTTTCCTCTCCTCATCTCGACTTTTCTGTACCTAATTAAAAATTTAGTTCAATATCCTCATTTAGTTATACACTAAATTGTATTTTAAAAATACTTTTTTTATTCTTAAGTGCAACCTCATGATTTTAACTGCATGAAGTTCTCTAGTTACATGTATATTGAATTGGGTCTTGTTAAATTTGCAGAATGGTGTCTCTCTCTCTAAGTCTAGTCATCATTATTTGATTCTCGATATAGCTAAAATTCAGCAACGCACCAAGAATGGAAATAATTGTTATTGATGTTATTGTATGAGTGCTTAATGCCCAACATAAATGAGTTAATCTTCCATTAAATAGCAGCAAGGGTAATTTGATTAGAGTATATTAAATATTTATACAACAGCACCACCAATAGTAATGCCTGCCCTTTCCAGCCCTTACAAGAGTGGTGAGCAACTTGCAGCCTTGGGGCCACATGTGGCCCACCTGTGTTCCGAGTGCGGCCCATGAGACAACTGATTGACCATTGCCCACCAGGGTTGTCATATTCTGCTGATTTCTGTCCCTGTGTAGTTTTTTTTTTCCCTACCAGCATGACAGCTAGGATACATACATCAAACAAAGGCAAGTGAAGTGACATGCATGCTGATTGCAATGTGTAAATATTGCTTTTGTTTGTACCATTTGAAATTGATGACAGTTCTATTGGTATATAAATGATTGAGTGCATCCTATAACTCGTTATAAAATATTCAGAGTATATTCAATGTATTTAATATTATTCACAGTTAGTGAGCAATCCTGATTTCAATCTTATGGCCCACCAAGATAAAGGAGGGCCACTCATACATCCCATTCACTCGCCTAGATTGCCCCGTCTTACAACAATGAACTAATATGTTGACGGATCCATTTCAAAGTAAAATAATTAAAACACTTATTTGGACAGGTATGGTTTTCAAAATTTTGCATTTGATTTTCCAAGTCCCTGAAATCATCTCATACAAATCTGCTTGGAAGGATTTCTCTTCCTGCTGTGAAACATGGCTGGTGTGAGATACAGATACAGAGATACATGTCTACAATAATGCCATTGAACTGGGCGACAAAGTATATTCCTGCAATGAGGTGAAATTACTCTGCTCACAGAGTAAGCAGAGTCTTGTGGGGATGTTGAATCTGGAACTTGGATATTGGCCAGAATTCTCCAGCCGTTCATGCCCCGTCGCTGTTGCCAGTGAGAATGGAGAATTTGATGCTCAGCCAAATCTCTGTTCACTGCAGCGGGAATGGAGAATCCCAGCCACAGAAGAGGTTGGCGGATCAGTCTCATTACATTTGTGATGGTGTCAGTCTTGCCTTGGTTGGCAGCACTCTTGTCTCTGAGTCAGGCTCATTCCCACTCCAGGATTTGAGTGTAAAAATCAATGCTGATGCTCCAGTGCAGTAATGTGGGAGTGCTACACTGTCTGAAGATTGTCTTTCATTTGAGATCTTAAACTGAGGCTCCATTTTCCTGCTTTGGAGGTAAGAGATCCTATGACAGTATTTTGAAGAGGAATAGGAGAGTTATCACTGGTGTCCCTAAACAATATTTATCCCTTGTTCAGCGTCACATGAACAGGTTATCTGGACATTATTACCTTGCTGTTTGTTGGAGCTTGAACCACGTAGAACCACAGAATCCCTACAATGCACAAAAAGGCCACCTGGCCCATGAGGTCTGCACCAACTCTCTGAAAGAGCATCTCACCCAGACCCCAACTCCATCCCTGTAACCCCACACATTTAGCACGGCCAATCCACCTAACCTATGCATCTCTGGACAGTAAGGAGCAATTTAGCATGGCCAATCCACTTAACCCACCCATTTTTGGTCTGTGGGAGGAAAATGGAGGAAACCCACGCAGACATGGGGAGAATATACGAACTCCACACAGACAGTCACCTGAGCCAGGACTCAAACCCAAGTCCCTGGAGCTGTGAGGCAGCAGTGCTAACCACTGTGCCACCTTGCTCTGCACAAATTGGCTGCTGCCTTTCCTATATGAGAACAGTGGCTACACTTCAAGATTTCTGAATTGGCTTTAAAGTCCTTGTAGACAGCCTGTGGTTATGAACAGTGTGATGTAAATACAGTCCAAGATGTGTTAACATGGTACTTGACCACCTGTGATCTTACTGGGGTAATTTGGGAGTGTAAAGTTACAAAGTCATATTTGGACCAATGAATAATGTAAAACAGTTTATTTTGTCTAAGTATGGATTGTTTTCCATACACTTGGCAAAGAAATTATAGCTTCTTTCAATAAAAAAAATTGGATTATTACTTGAAGCAGTCTACGCAGAGAATAAAGTAGTAGAATGAATTTTAGAATAAAACAGACAACATGAAAATGATGGACCAAGTGACCACCTTAAACTTATTTGTTTTGGGGTGGATGGTTAGCTGAAAGACTAACATGATTGCAACTATTTTAAGTTTATTCCTTTGTCAATAGTTTTTACTGAATTTGTAGTTCCTCAGTCAGAAATATATTGGAAAACCTACTATTTATAATTATAATGTCATGTTTCTGTCTGACACCTATATCAGACTCTTAGTTATTGATTACAGCTCAGCCTTCAACACCATTATCCCAACAAAATTCATCTCCAAACTCTATGGCCTGGGGCATGGCTCCTCCCTCTACAACTGGATCTGCAACTTCCTAATTCACAGGCTGCAAGGATAGGCAACAACACCTCCTCCATGATCATTCTAAACACCAGTGCCCCACAAGGCTGTGTCCTCAGCTCCTTGCTGTACTCCTTATACATTTATGGCTGTGTAGCCAAATTCCCCTCCAACTCCATTTTCAAGTTTGCTGATGAAACCATTGTTGTGGGTTGGATCTCAAACAGTCATGAGACAGAGTACAGGAAAGAGATAGAAAATCTGGGGAATTGGTTCTATTACATATTCCTGGGCGCAAGGTAGGTCATGCTGGCAATCCAATGCCACTCTAATTGTGAGAGATGACCCCAGTTTTTGTCTCTCTCACGATTTTACTGGCTTGCCATGCCCATCGACTTGTGTGTTGCGCCAGTAAGATCACCCCCTATGAACGATATGTTTTGTCCATATAGCATGCAATAAACAGTACTTTTCACTGTATCCCAATACATATGACAATAATAAATCAAATCAAATCAAAATGTTTTATGCTCACAGACTGAATGATTCAACAATTTGAAGGAAGACTGAATAGGCTGTACAATATGCTTCCAGTGCTGTCATCCCTTTCCCCGCTGAATTGTGACCAACATGCAATTTCATATCAGATGAGTGTGTGGGTTAAATGTTACCTTGAATTATGAGAGTGTAATAAAGCTTCCAAAAAGTAACTGTTATTGCTAAAGTCTGGCAATTATTAACACTAACGTTTTCTCTCAAAGTTCTGCCCTTTTTATCGGCTTGGAACTACTGGGAAATGACACTCTTCCAAACTCATTTCATGTTGGATTCTTGCAACTGGCAGTATTGTGCTTTGCACTACGGCTAACACAAGCACAATTGCAGGCAACGATTTGTTCAACTAACTTTGTTTACACCTCCCCAACAGAGAGGGCAGTATAACAAAGTGCTCAGGTGTTACAATGTACTGCATTTCCTCCCCATCAGAAAAAATGCAATTTTCAGCTCAAAGTGTGAAATTGGACATGTACTTGAGTTCCCAGAATACAATCTGAGGAAACCAACATCAACAATATATAAAAAGTTAACCAGTTGGATTGCGTACCCGGTTTTAACTGTGAACGTAACTAAAAGATCAGGATTCCACCAAAGAAATTTAACTGCAAAAAATAGTTTTTTTTTAATACTTGTAGGTGTTTAACACAAATATCATAACTAAACAACAGTTAATTAAAATAAAATTGATTCCTCTTCCCCCTACATAGTTTTAGTTAATCTGCCTGGCCTTTTTTCCTTCAGGATACCTTCTTCCATCTCTATTTGTTTGACTCTGCTCTCTCAAATTGCTGACTGTATAAAACCCGAACTTTAATGTTGACTCGAGTCTCCACTGACTGATTGGGACTCTGATGTGTCTTAATCAAATATTTGACTCACTGCTCTACCAGTGTATTCTGCAATACCAACACATTTTCAGTTTCTTTTTGACCATCCATTTGTACTCTAGGAAGAATTTGGACTACAAAGAGTTTCTCATGCTTTCCTATAGTCTACTTTCCTCTTTTAATCTATATTACACTGAAGAAATCTCTCTCCAATCTTCACTAGATGTCTGAATGCACTTAGTCTCTTTACAACAACCTCAGTCGCATACTTGTATCTGTGGTTTTCACCATGACCTTCTGACCAACAACAAATTCTTTAGGTTTCTTGATTCATACATCATGATCGATCTTCATTTTGTCTTGCTTTTCTATTGACTTCAGGTTTAAGCATATTAACCTTGCCTTAGCAGCACGTTTGAACACTAACCCGTGAGCTAAACAACCTATTGTAGACTGCAAGGTTATTCTCTAAGAGAACAGAAAATTGTCTAGCCTGTGTCAGGGAGAAATATAGAAATTACTGCAACAAAAACACTGAAAATGCTGGAAAATCTCAGCAGGTTTGACAGCATCTGTGGGGAGAAAATAGAGCCAAGGGGCTCTGTTTCAAGTCTGGATGACCCTTTGTAAAATAATTACTGACTAGCTTTTTAGCAAGCAAATACTTCTTAAAAATTTCTTTACAATCTGTATGCTTCTTTCTGTAGCACCGTTCGAGACTGACTAATGTTGATGGTAGTAGAATGTGTTTGATGCTATTCATACTCGGAAATATTTCAAACTCTTGACATAAACTGTGAATTGTTATCTGACACCAACACTGATGGCATCACATAAATTGCAAACCAACTTCTCAAAACCTCAATAGTCTTGGCACGTTGGCATTGGGCACAGACCTAACCCACTTGCTATAGCTATGGCAAGGTACCTCTTTCCTGTCTCACTCAAAGGAGTCCACATGTATTCACTCTCACAGTTTTCTTGTGTTTGACCACGGGATAAAAGAGGTTGGACCATTTCTCATTCTGAGACGCACTTCAAAACTTTTCTTCTTAATTGCCCCTGTTCTTTTTAATCTGTCAAGTTAATCACTTACTTCTTACTGTGCATAAGGCACTGGCTTAGCCTTGCATAGAATCCCTACAGAGCAGAAGGATGCCATTTAGCTCATCAAGTCTGCGCCGACTCTTCAACAGGATATTTTACCTGGACCCACACCCAACCCTATTCCCGATAGTCCCATGCATTTACCCTGCTAATCCCTCTAAACTACACATCTTGAGACACAAAGCTGCAATTTAGCATGGCCAATACACCTAACCTGCACATCTTTGAACTGTGGGAGGAAACCGGAGCACCCAGAGGAAGCCCGTGCAAATATGGAGAGAATGTGCAAACTCCACACAGTCACCCAAGGCCGGAACTAAACCCGGGTCTATGGAGCTGTGAGATAACAATACTAACCACTGTGCCACTGTACCACCCTTATGAGCAAAATATTGGCAGCACTTGGTCCTTTATCGTGACTTCAGCATTGGTGATGCTAAATTTTATTTTTTGGTCCTTCTTGCACAAAGACCAGTTTGTACCCATTCAGCACTTTCTCAGACATACTCTTACTGATTCCTACTGTAAATAACTCATGTCAGCTTCACTGTATCATCTTAGGCCAATTTTTTCCCATCAGAGAGAGATTGTTTCCCTCAATTTAGTACCAATGACAAGTTATAAGAATGATCACCATATTCAACTCTGACACTAACCTCACTTGAAACTATTATTGAGATATAAATCAGTTTGACACCAGTTTTTCATTCGGACAAGTGACTTGGGGATTTCTCATACTCTTAGAGATGGCAGAATTCATCAGTGCAACTGCATCAATGATGAAATTAAATATGGGAACTGCAATTATGGATGGAATCTCACGAGAATTTAGCAAAGTGTCAGGTCTGGTGAAAAAAACAAGGTAGAACTCTCTTGCCAAAATTTTACCATGTCGCCCAGCACGGAATCAGAGCGCACGCGGCACGCAGAATGACATTCTCCTTGGTTTGGGGTGGGATCTTACGAGCCTCGGGCAGGTGAGGCTGTAAAATTCCAGTCTCTAGCTCCACTGGCCAGTTTCCTCTTGCGATCTTGCCCCCTTAACTGCCAAAAAAGTAGGTGGGGTTAACGCCATCAGTCTGGTGAGTCGGGGACTTTCTGGTCGCGCTCGCCCCAAGACCAGAAAATCCCACCCGAGGTCAACGGACCTTCGTATGGTCTGCCCCCACCTACTACAATTTCTGTGGAAGACGGGCCAGAAAGATTCCGCCCTTAGAATTAGGAATCAGTTCCAATATGACTGATTACATAAAGAAATGTTAAACTTCCCTCCCTTCCACCATGGAAGTATCTGTGACTTTCCCTACTTCTCCCTTTTTCTACGGAAATATGTGTGACTTTCTTTCCCCACTCCGGGCATCTTGGCATCCCCTTTCCCCCCGACCCCATCGATCATCCCCAATCTTTCCTCCACCACAGCCAGCATCTCTATTGCTCTCTGTGTCTGCAACTGCGCCACAAATAGATGAGTCCCATACATGACTCCCCTCCTAGGATCCACTCATGGCACTGCCCCCTGTAAGAAGTCTCACAACACCAGGTTGAAGTCCAACAGGTTTATTTGGTAGCACAAGCCACTAGCTTTTAGACGCCGCTCCTGTTGTGTTGTGAGATTTCTTACTGTGTTTATCCCAGTCCAACGCTGGCATCTCTACATCATAACTGCCCCCTGGCACAGGTTGAATCTGTTGTGAATCTCATCAATGTTATGTCATGTTATGAAAATCTCTTGGCGGGGGGGGGGGAACATGATGAGGAGGGTATTTACCTATATTTAAACATATTGAAATCAGGTTCACACCTGATTATGTTGCTGGTGAGGGGTGGCGAAAATCGGAAACTGCAATTTCGCCAGTGAGGTTCATGGTTTTTGGGTTTTGCTGGATTTTAAGCCCTGGCCAACAATCTCACGGCTGGATTTTGCCATATCTTGAGCCCCCATCAGCAATCTCGCAACCTAAGAGTGTGGACTTAAGATCCCACCCTCTACCTTCAGCCCTTTTACTCTCACCTTGCACAAACTGATTCCATGCTCTCTGACTGAGTACAACTCTTAATCTCCCTACTTGATAACATCAAGTTCTGTTTCCATTTTTACCGCGTGCACATGGGAAGATTTTCGGACTCCTGAACTAGCTTTAGATCTATCACAACCTCGGCCTGGTGCCTGCCTGCAACCTGGATCTTAACCACAACACAGAACATTACTGTTCCTTCTGCTGCATCCGGATTTAGAAATCATAGAAACCCTACAGTACAGGAAGAGGCCATTTGGCCCATCAAGTCTGCACCAACCACAATCCCACCCAGGCCCTACCCCCATATCCCTACATATTTATCTACTAATCCCTCTAACCTACGCATCTCAGGACACTAAGGACAATTTTTAGCAAGGCCAATCAACCTAACCTGCACATCTTTAGACGGTGGGAGGAAACTGGAGCACCCAGAGGAAACCCACGCAGACACAAGGAGAATGTGCAAACCCCACACAGACAGTGATCCAAGCCGAGAATCGAACCCAGGTCCCTGGAGCTGTGAGGCAGCATTGCTAACCACTGTGCTACTGTGCCACCCAATTTGACCAACTTCCCCACAGGCACAGCATTTTAACTGGAAATGAGGGAATTTTAATAGATGACGTGGCAATGGTAGTATCTACATTTCTGACTCTGAGGCTCTGAACTTTGGTGCTGTGATCTGGTTCTCCATGAAATCTGATGGACCTCCTGTCTTGACTCAGGAACACAACTCCTTTGCAATCTGTGATTATCTCTTTCTGCCATTTCGATGACTATGGCTTGATCACAAGTCTTTATCCACTTATTGCCTGTTCTTCAGCCCTCCTACGAATGCATTCCCAAGGTTAATTTCTGAATGTGTGCTATACCTACAGTGAAGAGTTTATTTCATTTGAGAATATAATCTATAACTGCCTCACTTGGCAGCTGCTTCCTCTGATGGAACAACTTTCATTGCAGTTTTATTGTAGTCATGCCATAATACGAGTCCAGAATTTCATTAATATCATCATATTTCACAGAACTGGGGTCTTTCAGACAACATTGTTTAAAAACTACATCTGGTTCCGACATTGTAAGGAAAACATTTACTTTCTCTTCATCTACTCTTCTTTTCACTTTCAAATCAATGTGTTCATAGTTATACCAATCTCCTTTATTGAGTTGAATTCCTCTATTGTTCCCAAATATGCCTTCAGTGCTGATTCACTGTTTACCGTGTTGGAGGGAATAAACAAACTGAGCCTTTTGAAACCGCATCAAACCTCAAGAAAAACAACTTTTATTAAACATGCATGAGGGAGAGCAAAACCCAGAGCTTGCTTCCGAGCTACTCCACTCCTCAAAGGTTCTTACACGTTCTTATACCTTTTTTATGTTACAAAACATTACATTTACATTAGTTCGTCATTTTGTTACTTAAAACAGTTCTGCTTTGATCACATTATATGATCCATTGTCCTGTGTGCGTTAACTATAATTGTTTTCTAGGACATATCCTGACTACCTGTTTACAACATCAAAGTGTTGTGTTTGTCAAACTGGTTTCGATGGTGTGCTAATTGTCCCCATTTCCCTGATACTTGATTAGTTTCCAGAGGCTCCTCTAGACATTATGGAATCTTGTTAAGCGGTATTGATTCCCTTCCTGTTGCTGTAGCTTCACAAAGTTCTCACCTCGGGTGCAACTGTGTTAATGCTGGAAGGGATGTGGTCATTTGTTGTGTTTTCCCACAATGAGTGTGGATACTTTAGTCAGGATATCTGTTCAACCCTTTCCATTCATTCCTCTCCTGCTGTAGCCCTTAGTTTTGTCAGGGGAAATGTCCTATCTACATCTACCCTATCACATCTGTAAGAATTTTGAAAGTTTAAATAAGATCACTTCTCATTCTTTGAAACTATACAGAATGCAAGCCCAGTTTCCAAAATCGCTCCTCATAAAACAATCCCGTCATACCAGGGATTAGACTGTTCAACCCCTCCAAGGCAAGTATATCCTTCCTGAACAGAACTGCACACAGTACTCCAGATGCGATCTCATCAAGGTTCGATACAATTGCAGCAAGACATCTTTACTCCTGTACACAAATCCCAATCTCTGATCATTTACAAAACACTCTGCTTTCATGTTTCCTCCACCAAGGAGGATAACATCACACTCATTCACATTATATTCCATCTGCCATGTTCCTGCCCACTCACTTTGCTTTGAAAAATCTCCTTGCATTTGCCTGACAACCCACATTCCCATCTAGTTCTGTGTCATCAGCAAATCTGAAAGTGTAAATTCGGTGCCCATATCTCAATCATTTGCATCGAATGTCTAACAACTGTGGCTCCAGTGCTTATGCCTGCTGACCCCACTAGTCATGATGCAGAGATGCCGGCATTGGACTGGGGTAAACACAGTAAGAAGTCTCACAACACCAGGTTAAAGTCCAGCAGGTTTATTTGGTAGCAAAAAAACCACTCGCCTTCGAGCCTCTGACCCTTCGTCAGGTGTGGAGAGTCTCACATGATGAAGGGTCAGAGGCCCAAAAGCTCGTGGTTTTTGCTACCAAATAAACCTGTTGGACTTTAATCTAGTGTTGTGAGACATCTTACTGTGTTGACCCCACTAGTAACAGCCTGCCATCCTGAGAATGACCTATTTATTCCTACGCTCTATTATGCTTATTAACTGTTGTAAGATCTTGCATGTAGTCCTTTTTAAGATATTCATAGTTTTAGATAGTTCAACTGTATATCTTTATTAACTATTAAAATCTATATACATAGTTACTTTAAAGATTTAAATTAGGAATTGTCTCCAATTAGCAGGGCTCTGTCCAATACCGCACTGATCCCTAAGTCACGTGTTCACTTACATCACTGTTTTGGTGCTGCTGTACTCAATGCCACATTAACTCTTTATGTATCAGATTCTTATTCTGAATTAACCAATTCTTAATTCATACTAGTGTATTATCCCCAATCTCATGTGTACTAATTTCATTTACTAGCCTCTGTGGGACTTTTATCAAAAAGCCTTCTAAAAATCCAAATACCCCACATCTGCTGGTTCTTCTTTATCTATGCTACAAGTAACATCCTCAGTAAAAAATCTCCAACAGGTTTGTCAAAAATGATTTCCCTTTCATAAATCCATGTACACTCTACCCAATCAGATTATTATTTACTCAGCGTCCAGTTATCACATTGACTCAAGCCAGGAATCGAACCTAGGTCCCTGGCACAGTGAGGCAGCAGTGCTAATCACTGTGCTGCCATCCCACCCCCTAAGGAACTGTCAGTGTTCAAAAATTGAAAACCAGTTAGTGAGCAAGACTAACCCAGGTAGCTCTTGCACTCTGTATGGTCACCCATTGAATCGCTGTCTGAATGCTTCTAACCTCCAATGTGACTACCTCCCTAGCTATGCTATCCATGCAGTTCCCTGCCTCACAGATGCACCACAGCAACTCCAACCGTATTCAAAAACAGATACATATATTTGATTTCTGAAGGCAGGGACTTGTGCAGTTGATGACACTTCCTTCAGATGTGTTTCTTTAGAGCACTTGGTAAGAACGTGCCTTCCCACATGCCACAGGATGAACATTTCACTTGGTGAGCTGCTCTGCTATGTCTTAACTTTACAAGCTATTTATTGTAAGTGGAATGACCTTACCAGGTCCTCATCCAAATGCTTCTCTCCCATATTGAAAAGATCCAACTTTTTTTGACCAAATCCTTTTTTATTAATTCATGGGCTGTGGTTGTTGCTGACAAGTCCATCTCTAAATGCCCTGAAGGAGGTGGTGGTGAGGTGCCTTCATGAACTGCTTCATTCTGTGTGAGTGTAGGCATACTCACAGTGCTGTTGAGTAGGGAGCTACAGAATCTTTAACCAGCAACATTGTAGGAGTGTCAGGATGTGCTATGGATCTCATGATTATCATTCTATTGAAATGAAATGCAATTGAATCGCTTCTACAACAGTCAGGCAATCCCTCAGCAAGATTGTGGCCAACATTGGGAAGCTGAGGACTCATTCTCATCATCACAAGAAGCAGTTTCATAACAATGCTTCTTTTTCTCTGGGCACATAACGAAGAAGTGAGTGAGAAATCGAAAACAATCTTAAAAGATTATTAAATTTCAGGGAAGGAACAATAACACAGCAGCAAACACAACCAGTGACAATCCAGAGATTGAATTTGCATTTTCATAATAAAAGATTTATTGAAATGTATTTCTTTGCGCACTGTCACAAAGCTGAAGGAAGCTTTCATTTTAATATCCATTGCTTACGTTTTGTTGGGTTTTTGAGTTTTGGGAAAAAGTAGTCTCACAAATCAAATATTTTACTTTAATAAAAAATAGCACATTTGGGAAATTAAGGAATCCAGCTTTATTTCACTTTGGTATTTATATATATCTCTGCCTATTAAGAGTTATAGAAACTCAGGCAAAATCAATGCAGGTTTTTTTCTGTAAATAACAGTCATATACTCAGCAGACTCACAAAGCCTTTCACTCTCACTCCACAATGAATGCATACAGTCAAAGAAAAAGCAACATTTCTGAACAAATGAATAAATCAAGGAAACGATGTTTATCCTTAATAAATAATCCATTAGGATTTTGCAGGAATGTACAGTCATACACATGAGGATGGATGCAAAGACCTTGGACAGTGTGAAGGTGAGATTGACTGAAACGATGCTAGGGGATGAGGGACTTCAGCTATGTTTGGATACTAGAGAAGCTGGGGTTACCATAGACCCATCACGCAACCAGCCATCCATCCATCGACTCTGTCTACACTTCCCGCTGCCTTGGCAAAGCATAATTAAGGATCCCGGACATGCTGTGTTCCACCTTCTTCCGTCGGAAAAAGATACAAAAATCTGAGGTTGCGTACCAACTGACTCAAAAGCAGCTTCTTCCCTGCTGCGAACAGATTTTTGAATGGACCTATCTTGCATTAAGTTGATCTTTCTCTGCACCCGAGCTACGACTGTAACACTACATACTGCACCTTCTTATTTCCTTCTCTGTGAATGGTATGCTTTGTCTGTATAGCGCACAAGAAACAATACTTTTCACTGTATACTAATACATGTGACAATAATAAATCAAATCAAATTTAAAAATCCCTACAGTGCATAAAGAGCCCATTGAGACCGCGACGTTTTTCCGAAATAGCATTTTACTCAGGCCACCCATGCCGCCCTATCCCCGTAATTCCATGCATTTACCATGGCTAATCCATCCATCTTGGGACACTAAGGGGCAATTTAATATGATCAATCCCTCTAACCGGCACATCTTTGGACTGTGAGAGGAAACCGGAGCACCCAGAGGAAACCTGTGCAAACATGGGGAGAATGTACAAACTGCACATAGGCAGATACCCAAGAGCAGAATCAAACCCGAGATCTGCTTAGGATAGTAAAGATTAAGGCGAGGTTTGCTGGAAGTGCTATGCGTGTGTCCTGAATATAATGCTTCAGGAACTCGGAAAGTTTTTGATTCAAGATTTTGTACAGATCCTTTTATTCTGATCTTCTGATGTGCTTATCTCTGAACTGTCACTCTGTGGGTTGAGTACCTGTCACTGACCCTTTTGCATATGTAAGAGAGATAGTTGACAAGATCAAAGACTTCTCTCTTTCAAAAGATTTAAATTTGCTTTAAATAGATTGCATTCCAAAGCATCAAGGTGCCAGTCAGTTCTATAAAGGCATAGATAACTTGTCCATTAGATTATAAATGAGGCCTGACAATTTGGCTCCTGGCTGTCAGTGGTGCTGTCAAATAGGCATTCCGGTTGCCGCACTCGCCACTCATCCACGTGTTAAAATTGACTCCAGTGTTCTGTTAAATAAATAGCCTGCCACTTCCTACTCTTTGAGGGTTTCCGTTAATTGTACACCAATGTTCCAATGGGAAATCAACACATCCACCATGACAACTTCCATCCAGCAACACAACTTGTGGCTACAGTGCTCATGGCACCTTGATTCAGTCTTATCCTTTAACAAAGACATTGCAATGGGAATGGTGATGCTGAAACCTAGTGACAATTCTGGCTTCCCTAGCTCTAAACAAATAGTCACAAAATGTTTGAGACAGTTAACATTTCGGGGGTGGGGGTTGGGGGGGTGGTTGGGAGGGGTTGGGGGTGGGGGGATACGATTTAACTGTGTGCAAGAGACTGGGACCCTCCTCTGCTGGAAATTGCAACACACGTTGAGCATTCTTTTCGTATTATTAATGGATTGGCAAGCTGTGCGCAGTGTATGGCAGAGTGTTGCAGTAAGTACTCTCAGCAAACAGTGTGCAAGAAAAGGAAAATGTCAGTGTACGAGAAAAAGGAAAAGGACAGTCCAAAGAAGTGCGGGTTAGGTTAATTGGCCATGCTAAATTTGCCCGTTAGTGTCCTGAGATGTGTAGGTTAGCGGGATTAGCAGGTAAATGTGTAGGGATATGGGGGTAGGGCCTGGGTGGGATTGTGGTCAGTGCAGAATCGATGGGCTGAATGGCCTCTTTCCATACTGTAGGGTTTCTAATGGGTTTAGAATGGGTTTCCCCATTCTAAAACACCCTACGTTTGAATTATTTGTTGGCCCTTATGATAGCTATAGACAATACCGAGCAGAAATCATAAGGGGCAGCACGGTAGCACAGCGGTTAGCACTGCTGCTTCACAGCTCCAGGGACCTGGATTTGATTCCTGACTCAGGTCACTGTCTGTGTGGAGTTTGCACATTCTCCTCATGTCTGCGTGGGTTTCCTCCGGGTGCTCTGATTTCCTCCCACGGTCCAAAGATGTGTGGGTTAGGTTGATTGGCCATGTTAAAATTGCCCCTTAGTGTCCTAAGATGCTTAGGTTAGAAGGGTTAGCAGGTAAAATATGTCGGGATATGGGAGTATTTGGCGCAGACTCAATGGGCCGAAGGGCCTCTTTCCACACTGCAGGATTCTATGATTCTATGATAACTGGGAGGCTCTCTGATCTCCACTCATAAAGCCAGGAGAAGATCATGGGAACCCCATACTTCCCCTGCGAAACATGGGGAATACAGGCCCCTGAGGTTTCTGCTAACCTTCCACCAACGTTCCTGCAGAAGCTCACAAGAACTCTTGTGGACATTCCTTTTAGTACCAACATGATCTCTGCTTTGGTTCTTGCAATATAAGTTCATTAGGTGTAGGAGCAGATTTAGGTCATTCGGTCCACTGAGTCCACTCTGCCATTCAATCATGGTTGATATGCTCCCCATTCCCATTGTCCTGCCGTCCCCCATAACCTTTAAACCCATTACCAATTAAAAATAGGTCTAGCTCCTCCTTAAATTTACTCACTGTCCCAGCATCCACCACAATTTGGGGTCGTGAATATGCAGTAGCAAATCTCCAGGAGTTGCAGGATATCGTGGCGTCCTAACATAAGCCCTGTGTTAATAGTTGATTACCTGCTACTAATGATGTCTAGTTATCTACTGCAGCAGTGTGTACATATTTCTTTGCTTATTTCCATGTGAAATTCCAGAGAGTGTTATTGCTGTGTATTGATGCCATTTATCTTTTGAAATATTCTTAATTAAATCCAATCCTGGGGATTCAGTTGTTCTCACTTTTGTCATTAAATATACACATTATTATACAATTCACAAAGCTTTTGGCAGTCTGGACCCAGGCTTTTCTGGACTGGATCGCACTTTCGCAGAAAAAGTCTGACGTTTTTCAGTAAGGTTCACTCACTCGGTGGCACAGTGGTACACACTGCTGCTTCACAGTGCCAGAGATAAAAGAACAAAGAACAAAGAACAACACAGCACGGGAAACAGGCCCTTCGGCCCAACGAGCCCGCACCGCCATTTTAACATTGTGAGTTCCCTCTTCCACCCATGACCTTTGTCTACGCCTATGGCACTCCACATTGGAAACCAGACTGGGGGGAGACTAATTTAGGGACAATTTGATTACACCAATTAGCCTAAGAGCACATCTTTGGGGCGTGGGAGGAAACCGGAGCACCCGGAGAAAACCCACGCAAGCATGGGGAGAATGCGCAAACTCCCACAGATACTGGCCCATGTATCTGCACAGCAAACAGTGATAGTTCCCAGCCTGGGTCACCATCTGTGCTGACTCTGCACATTCTCCCTATACTGCATGGGTTTCTTCCGGGTGCTCCGGTTTCCTCCCACAATCCGAAAGACGTGCTGGTTGGGTGCTTTCGCCATTCTCCCTCAGTGTGCCTGAACAGGTGCTGGAGTGTAGCGACTCGGGGATTTTTCACAGTAACTTCATTGCAGTGTTGATATAAGCCTACTTGCAACAATAATAAATAAACCTAAACTCTTGAAAACATTCTTGCTAATGGAGAAAAAAAAGTTAAAAAATGCAAATATGTTGTCTTTAGAATTTGGTAAATTTAGTTTCTACGATAGGATCATAAATTAATATGACGTGGAGATGCTGGTGTTACACTGGGATGGCCACACTAAGAAGTCTCACAAGACCAGGTTAAAGTCCAACAGATTTGTCTGGAACAGTGAACTTTCGGAACGCTGCTCCTTCCTCAGGTGAGTCTCAACGCTCTGAAAGTTCATGAGTCTCACCTGAGGAAGGAATAACGCTCCGAAAACTCATGTTTCCAAATAAACCTGTTGGATTTTAACCTGGTGTTGTGAGACTTCTAACTGTGTCCATAAATTAATAGGAAGTGTTGATGCCAGCTGGCGTTCTTTCATTTTGTAATGGGAATTTGCATTCTTTGTGCTTCTTCTGCTTTCCAGAAGACCTGACTTTGTTTATTTCGATTAAAAAATGTTCCTCCATTATTTAATGAACAGCCAAGATCTCATCTTAGGTATTCAATTCTTTCTTTCCAGCAAGGGGTCCAGTGTACATTTTAGCATGATGGCATCTTCATGGAGAAACCAACGCGAGTTTCAGTGTTACATCTGGATCACTAGAATATGGAAGAGAGCGGGCACACTAAAGGGAATTGTGGATGGAAGGAACCTGCTTGAAAGTTTCCTTCAGTCATCCATAAATAAAAGATAATTTAAAAACTCAATATGGAAATGGATTACAATTAATTCTTTTTCCAGCGAGGCAGCACGTTATCTTCAGTCAGTTCCCCAATTTTCTTAGATCTAAGAGGGAAGAGACAATGCATCTCATAGTTTATGAGGATACCACAATTGCATCTGAGGTGTTTGTTCACAGACCGAGCCATACATATAAAAAAAACCCTTCTGATGTACTTGGGGATGTCATAGACAGCTGCCTTCACTGTCTCCACTTCCACAAGAGAATTACATACAGGGATATAGCAACCGTCACTCAATAACCTGTTTGAGATACCAGGATCAAAAACTACTTTTTTTTTGTAAAGGTGCAGGCTAGCACAGTATGGATGAAGTGTTTATCCTACCTTCTCCTACTCTTTGCAAGAAACACATATATCATGAAGTCTGATATTCAGGGTGACAAAAGGAGTGGTCAAATGCCTTAGATTCTCTTATCCTTAATTATTGTTACATCTTCATAGAATAGAATCCTTACAGGGCAGAAGGAGGCCATTCAGCCCATCGAGTCTGCACCAACCACAATTCACCCAGATCCTATTCCTGTAACCCCACATACTTATGCCGCTAGCCACTGACACTTGGGTCAATTTAGCATGGCCAATCAATCTAACCCGCACATCATTGGACTGTGGAAGGAAACTTACACAGGCACAGGGAGAATGTGCAAACTTCATACTGTCACCAGAGGCTGGAATTGAACTTGGGTCTCTGGAGCTGTGAGGCAGCAGTGCTAACCACTGTGCCAATGTGCTGCCCTAAATTTATTGACTACCCAAAACAGCCTCTCGCTTGAGTCAGTTATAAAAACTATTTCAACGAGTTGGCAGGTACATAATGAACAAATGGCCTCCCTCTGAGACAAAGGGCCATCTGGACTCAAAACGTCAGCTCTTTTCTCTCCTTACAGATACTGCCAGACCTGCTGAGATTTTGCAGCATTTTCTCTTTGGCCTCCCTCTGTGTTGCAAGATTCTATAGCGTGAGGAAGAATGGCTTTGGGGGATTCAATGAGATCATTTGGATTCTCATTACTTGCTTAGATAGAGTCAGGGTAGGAACTGTTTTAGAAATGTGAAGAGAATATTCTCTCAGTTTGCTATCTCATCTTACTTTCTGCTGCAAACTACCAGTCTTAATGGAGGTAGTAATACTTCCTGAGATGAAGAATCCAGTTTGCTACTTCTCATTTGGACTTGGTAAATCTAGAGGCTATTAATATTAAGATAGACATCGAGAAATCAAATGGGAAATTCAGAAGAAACTTCCAGACTGTGAAATTTGCTCCCACAGGTCGGAAGAAGACTCAAGTGGAACACTGGCATTGGCTGATAGGACTGAATATCAAGGGCAGGATTTTCCTCCTACTTCATGGCATGTTCCACAGCGGCAGGGGGTGGCGTGATGCTTACTGACTGTGGTATCATATTGTCCCATCATTGTCGATGGGGTCGCCCGCTGAATGCACCCTTTCCCACTGGGAAACCCACATGGGGAGGGGGCGCGTCATCAGTGGGACTTTAATATCCTGCCGGTGTAAACAGCAGCAAGACTTTATCATATGTTTCTGTGCTGTAAAGTTAATCCAATTCTATTACATAAAATGCAAAGATGCAGAGATCCTTCAGCATGATCTGGACAGGTTGGGTGAGTGAGCAAATCAATGGCAGATCCAGTATAATTTAGATAAATGTGAGGTCATTCACTTTGGAAGCAAAAACAAGAAGGCAGATTACTACCTGAATGGCTGTAAATTGGGAGAGGGGAGTGTGCAGCGGGACCTGGGTGTCCTTGTACACCAGTTGCTGATGGTAAGCATGAAGGTGCAGAAGGTGGTAAAGAAGGCAAATGGTATGTGGCCTTCATTGCTACAAGTTTCGAGTACAGGAGCAGGTAAGTGTTGTTGCAATTATACAGGGCCTTGGTGAGGCCACACCTAGAATTCTGTGTGCAGTTTTGGCCTCCGTTTCTGAGGAAGGATGTTCTTGCTCTTGAGGGAGTACAGCGAAGGTTTACCAGGCTGATTCCGGAGATGCGGGACTGATGTACCAGGAGAGATTGGCTAGGTTAGGATTGTTTGCACTGGAGTTCAGATGAATGAAGGGTTATCTCATAGAGACTTATAAAATTCTAACAGGACTAGACAAGGTATATGCAAGAAGGATGTTCCCGATGGTGGGGCAGTCCAGAACAAGGGGTCACAAACTGAGGATATAGGATAGACCATTTGGGATGAAGGTAGGAGACATTTCTTTATCCAAAGAGTGATGAGCCTGTGGAATTCATTACTGCAGGAAATAGTTGATGCCAAAACATTGAATGGATTCAAGAGACGGCTAGATATAGCATTTGGGATGAATGGGATCAACGGTTATGGGGAGAAAGCTATTGAGTTGGACAATCAGCCATGATCGTGGCGGAGCAGGCTCGAAAGGCTGAATGGCCTCCTCCTGCTCCTAACTTCTATGTTTCTGTGTAGTGTCAAATTTGAAAGTTTTATTATAATGCCACAGTAAACTTGGTTGGTGGTCTTCTGAAGGTTAGCTGTGAGGGAAAGTTACAGACTGATAAAAATGAAAAACAGGTTAAGTCTACTGCTAACCCCTCCCCCCTTGCATGTGCATGCACACACCCCTCACAGACCCCCAATTCCTTTTTTTAAATTTTGGGGCACAAATTATTTCCTCTTTTCATAATATATTAATCAAATAAATTATGAGACAATTAACAAACTAAGCACCCTATTTCATAGTATATCAACAATTAAAAGTGGTGAGTGAACCTTAGGCTATGGTTCTGCAATAAATTAGATAATTAGATCTATTTTCACTAGAGAACATAGCCCATAGTAATAGCTTATTAATAGATATGGTTACATGCAATTAATTTGTTTCATTTCTGATTATGGTCTTTCAATAGATTCAATACCTATGCATTACATTTGCTGATTTGACTGGTAGAACAATGGAAATTTAAAGTGATCCAATATTTCAAATCGCAACATCTCAGGGATTAAAACTGGCAAGGATTCCAGTGAGTGATTTTTAACTTAATAATCCTACTGCCTGACAAATGTACTGACAGTGATCACTGAAGTAGCATCAGTAACCAATGCCAAAATTAATTTAGTCATCATGAAATGTGAAATGCATCAATCATCCAAATATTTAGAATATAACCGACCTTTGGAAGGGAATTCTGCTCTCAAATAATTTGTTCCAGAGGAAATGTGTCTTTAAGAAGAAGTAGTTGAGTTGTAAGGGGGAAGAGCACAGTAACTGGCAAAAGAGGTAAAGGCAATACTTGAGGAAAAAATCATTTCAGTCAGTGAGAGGTTAAGGTCTGGAATGAATTGCCAAAGAGTTTGGTGCAGGCAGGTCCAATCAAGGCTTTCAGAAGGGAGTTAGATTGTTAGTTGAAAAGGAAGAATGTGATGGTTATAGAGAGAGGGCAGGAAAATGACACTGGGTGGATGGCTCAGACAGCGAGCCAGTGCAGACTCAATTGGTTAAATGCCCTCCTTCTGCGCTGTAACAGCTCTGTGGTCCTGTGATCAAAAATATACCATGGTTCCTTTTAAAGTATGAATAAGGTGGCACCCGTGGCACAGTGCTTAGCACCGCTGCCCCACAATGCCAGGGACCTGGGTCTAATTCCCGGCTTGGGTCACTGTCTGTGTGGAGTTTGCATGTTCTCCCCATGTCTGCGTGCATTTCCTCTGGGTGCTCCGAGTTCCTCCCACAGTCTGAAAGACATGCTGGTTAGATGCATGGATGCAAACAGGTTCCGGAATGCAGTGACGAGGGGAATTTCACGGTAACTTCATTGCAGTGTTAATGTAAGCCTTACTTGTGACTAATAAATAAACTTGAAAAACACTTACTTTCAGGTAGCTGCTCCCTACCCACATACCACCAACAAGTGTTAAAGAGAAAACTGACATTATTCTGTTTTAAAATAATAAGAGGGGTGGCACAAGAGTGGCATAATGGTTAGCACTAATGCTGTCAGCACCAGGGAAATGAGTTTGATTTCCAGCTTGGGTCACTCTTTGTGCGGAGGTGGCACATTGTCCTCGTGCCTGTGTGGGTTTCCTCCGGGTGCTCTGGTTTCCTCCCACAGTCCGAAAGATGTGCTGGCTAGGGGCACTGGCCATGCTAAATTCTCTCTTAGTGTACCTGAACAGGTGCTGGAGTGTGGCAACTGGGGGATCTTCATAGTAACTTTATTGCAACATTAATGTAAGCCTACGTGTGACACTAATAAATAAGTAATAAATATATAAACTTTAAAATACATATTAATATTCTTCAACAAAATTCTTCTGTTTACCAACTAGTGGAAAAGATGTAGAGGAACCAATTTGAAAGGAAATCCTACGAGATTAAAAAAAGCACAGTTACAATGGGAGATGTTTATTATCTGAGTATGGTCAGTGATAGCCATGCTTAAAGGACAAAGAGGGCAGAAGAGATTGTGACATGTCTTCAGGAGAATTTTTTAACAAACTTTTAGGAGACAGTGATCATAGCATTTATAGTCACTATGGAAAAGGAAAAGGAGCAATTCAGAATAAAATTAATTAGAAGTGGGCCAATTCAGTGGGGTTAGAATGGATCTGACCCAGGGAATGGGTGGCTTACATTATAGGAAATCCAAAAATCATCTACCAGCATATAGTTGAGGCAGGTACAATTTTGCCTTTTAAAAAGTGTTTCAGCAGTTACATGGGCAAGATGGGTGTAGAGGGATATGGGCCAAATGCAAGCAACTGGGACTAGCTTCAGGATTTAAAAAAAGGCAGCATGGACAAGTTGGGCCAAAGGGCCTATTTCCATACTATAAACGTCTATGACTCTATATAAATAAGGAAACTGTAAGAAAAGGAAGGGTGGGGCTGATTAGGGACCAAAAGTAGGATTTGCACATAAAGATCGAATGTACGTTTGAGGTATTAAAATAAGTATTTTGCATTTCTCTTTAGTAATGAAGAAGTTGTTGCTAAAGTCGAGGTGGAAGAGGAAGAGTACACAATATTAAATCCGCTGTATCATAGAAGCCCTTCCTCCAGAAGGAAGCCATTTGGGCCATTGTGCCTGCACCCACAACAATCCCACCCAAGTCCTGACTCTGTAACCCCATATATTGACCCTGCTAATCCCCCTGACACTAATGGACAATTTAGCATGGCCAATCCACCTAACTCACACATCTTTGGAGTGTGGGAGGAAACTGGAGCACCCGGAGGAAACCCACACAGACATGGGGAAAATGTGCAAATTCCATGCAGGCAGTGACCCAAGCTGGGAATCAAACCCAGGTCCCTGTAATGGTGAGGCAACGGTACTAACCACTGTGCCACCATGATTTTCAGAACACTGGCTCAGCGTCAACTAGAGAACTGAGTCCAATTCTGGGCACCACACTTTACAAAGGATTCAAGAGAGCGCAGAAACAATTTAACAAGGGTGGTCCCAGAGATGAGGGACTTCGGTTACGAGGATAGGTTGGAGAGACTGAACCTGTTCTCCTTAGGGAAGAGAGAGTTAAGAGGAGATTTGATAGAGGTGCTCGGGCGAGAGCAGGTATGGAAAAACTGTTCCTATTGGCTAAATGATTATGACTAGAGGTCACCAATTTCAGATGAATGGCCAAAGTACCCCAGTGGTGATGTGGGGAAAAGCTTTTCTTTCAGTGGAGAGTGGTTAGGATCTGGAATGTACTGCCTGAGAGGGTAGCAGGTAGAGATTCAACCGTGGCTTTCAAAAGGACATTGGATAGTTACATGAAGAGAAAAATGCTGCAGGGCTACAGGGCAAGGATGGGGTGTAGGTTCGTGGTGGTGGTGGTGGTGGGGGGGGGGGGGGGGGATGCGGTTGGTAACGATGTGACTAAGGAAATTTGGCACGTCAGCCATGACTCTCACCAACTTTTACAGATGAAGTATTCTTTCTGGTTGTATCACAGCTGGAAATGGCTCCTGCTCTGTCCAAGACTGCAAGGAACTACAAAAGGTCGTGAATGTAGACCAAACCATCCAGCCTCCCATCCATTGATTCTGTCTACACCCTCGGCAAAGCAGCTAGCATAATTAAGGCCCCCCCGCACCCCGGACATTCTCCCTTCCATCTTCTTCCTTCGGGAAAAAGTCAAAATTCTGAGGTCACGTACCAACCGACTCAAGAACTGCTTTTTTGAATGGACTTACCTTGCATTAAATTGATCTTTCTCTACACCCTAGCTATGACTGTAACATTATGTTTGGCACTCTCTTGTTTCCTTCTCTATGAACAGTATGTTTTGTCCGCAGAGCGCACAAGAAACAGTACGTTTTATTCTATGTTAATACACGTGACAGTAATAAATCAAATTAATTCAGGTATGGCACTTGCTGAATTGCTATTTCAGAGAGTTGGAACAGACTCAATGGGCCGATCGGCCTCCTTCTCTGCTGCCACCATTCTGTAATTAAATGATATATTATTTCAAAAGAATGTCTACCAGCTAATTCTTTATTTCAGGCAGGATACAATGGAATTTAATTTGAATGCACTATTACTAACATTGTCAATTGAGCACATTCAGATGAGTCATTTGGTAGGTGTAATGGGAAGGTAAACAGTGGAACCAAAAAGAATAATCATTTGTCTCTTCTTTGCACTGAATGACGTTCACGCAATAGCACCTGTAAATGGACAAATGTTCTACTCTCAAGGCAGGAGGCATTGGTCAAGATGCATTTTTGTACAAGCTCCCACATGGGGATCTTTGGACAATTGTGTGACCAAAACTTAGTGAAATAATGTAAGTAAAAAGATAACATGCATTGGTATTGTAATGAAGAGCTACCCATTATCATTCTTTTTTCACAATGTCTCTAACGGACTCATTAAAAAAGGCCAAGAGGGAGAAGAATGTAGGTCATGCTGTGTTTATGGAATCTTAGAGTGATACAGCACAACAGGGGGCTATTCAGTTCGCCTGCCTGTGCCAGTTCTTTCTTCTATCACCGATTTATTTGAAATTGAGAATTGTAAGAGACTTGCCTCTGTTTTTAAAGATTTTAGTTCAGAAAGAATGCATAAATGTTTAGTAATAAGGCCCTTCATTACACTTCAAAAATACTGGATTTTGTTTTTTGATATATTGTAGCAGTCTGGAACATGTTATCACACAAAATTAAATAGAATTTTATACTAATAACTTAATGTGGAATCAGAGAATTGCACTGCGTACAAGGAGGCCTTTCAGCCCATTGTGCCTCTGCTGATTCTTTGAAAGAGCTATTCAATTCTTCCTAACTTCCTTGTTCTTTTCCAATAAATGCAAGTTTCCTTTCTAAGCTGGTGGAAATGTAGATGATGTCACTGAGACCCTTAACCTGCAACCTTTACAGGAGAGCGATGGATCTGCATTCATAGCAGGAAAACTTTCCACAAGGAAAGCTCGGCCTTCCCTTGCCCCGGATCTCCCTGTTCCCTCATATCTAGGATCCCCCCTACTGTGTGTTAGGCTGCTGGACTCCATTCCCGTGGATGGTGGCTTCTTACTGCTTGATTTCCAAGCTCAAGCCTGCCAGCCAGGCAGCACTTTCTACTGGACATCACCTGGCGTTGGTCACTGCTCATGGATAAGACCAAGGAGTTAAAATTTCAGCAGGGTTCCACATTCAAGTTTGTTGCTTATTCACCCTGGTCAGTTGCACACACCTGTTTCTCCAAGGTGTAAAATCCAACCTCTCAGAAGCTACAACAATGATTTGATGAGATAAGATTGGTGGAAGCATATTCTCCTGTAACTTTCCAAAGGGAGTTAAATAAATGCCTTAAGGAAAAAAGATGCTGGGTTGCTGGCCAATATGGTAGCACAGTGGTTAGCACTGCTGCCTCACAGCACCAAGGACCTGGGTTTGATTCTAGCCTTGGGTCACTGTCTATGTGAAGTTTGCACCTTCTCCCTGTGTCTGCATGGGTTTCCTCCGGGTGCTCCAGTTTCCTTCCACAGTCCAAAAATGATATGCTAGTTGGGTGCATTGGCAATGCTAAATTTTCTCTCAGTGCACCCGAAGAGGTGCCAGAATATGGTGATGTGGGGGTTTTCACAGGAGCTTCAGTGCAGTGTTAATGTAAGCCTACTTGCGACGCTAATAAATATATTTTCAAAAGGGACCCAGGTTCGAATCCCATGGAATTTGAATTCAATAAAAAACATCTGGAAATAAGAATCTATTATAGGAATCCAAGCAGGCACCCGGAGTATGGCGATGAGGGGATTTTCACAGTAACTTAATTGCAGTGTTAATGAAGCCTACTTGTGACAATGATAAATAACCTCAAATAAAGAGTGGAATTTTAATTTGAGAGCTCTTTCAAAGCAGGAGACAGGCACAATGGATTTTCTGAAGGTTGTGGAGGTCATGAGAAGCGTAGTGGACGAAATGCTGAAACAATAAATAACATTTTTATTGGGATCTCAAAACTTGTGGTATTGATTGGTAAATGGGGATTCCCTTGGGTCCTTCTTCCACTCCACTGCCAAAGATAAAGGCAGAATTCTCTGGCCCCGTCTACGGTAGCACTTCCCGCTTGTGAGCGAGAAGGGAAAATCTAACGTTCCAGCCATAGATTCATAGAAACTACAGTGCAGAAGGAGGCTATTTGGTCCATCGAGTCTGCACTGACAACAATCTCACCCAGGTCCTATCACCGTATTCCCACATATTTACTCGCCTAATCCCCCGACACTAAGGGGCAATTTAGCATGGCCAATCAGTCTAACCCACACTTCTTTGGACTGTGGGAGGAAACCAGAGCACCCGGAGGAAAGCCACGCAGACACAGGACAAATGTGCAAATTCCACACAGGCAGTGACCTGAGGCCAGAATTGAATCCGAGGCCCTGATGTTGGGAGGCAACAGTGCTACCCATTGTGCCACGATGTTGCCAAAACTCCATTCACTTCTAGTGGCACTGGAAAATCCCAGCCATGAACGAGGACAGAAGATTTTGGCCAAGATTTCTGATGAAGTTACAGACCAACTTGATAGCCAAGTTCCTCACACATGACGATGGCCTCAACTGGGATCTTGGGTTCATGTTACACTATTTGTAACCCCCATGACTTGCCTGGGCTTGCAACGCCTCACTTACTGTCCTGTCTGGAGACACTACACATCTCCTTAACCTTCGTTTCATGCTTTCTCCACTCACATCTTTAAGACTTGATTAGCTGTAAAGATTTGCATTCTAATCAGCATTCTGTAAACTGTGTATGCTTTATACGCTCTGTTTGTGATCAGAACGCCCCACTCACCTGACGAAGGGGCAAACCCCAAAAGCTAGTGACGTTTACTACCAAATAAACCTGTTGGACTTTAACCCGGTGCTGTGAGAATTCTTACTGTGTTTACCCCAGTCCAACGTCGGCATCTCCACATCAAAGTTACAGGGCACAGGAAGTAAAGTAACAATGTCCCTCAGTGTCCTACTGATAAAAATAAGGTAATTATTTTTCATTGATGCAACAACTACTGGGGGTAAGAGAAAAGAAAACCTAAGGTAATTGTCATCTTCTGAAATGATAAGTTTCCAAATTGGATTTATTACTGAAGAACTGTCTGAATTCAAGAGCAAGTAGCTTGTGGTTTTCCAGTCTAACCTTGGACTATAAATTGCTGTCAAAATAATGGTGAGGCTAATGACGCTTTCTGCTATTTATGTGCAAGTGGTACAAGCACTTAAAGGGAAATGGGATACGCAGTTGTCAAAAGGTTGCATTCACAGTCATGTCAGTGCGACTGTTAGCTCCACAAAAATGGCAAAGGTATCTTGTTGTTTACCTCTCGATTGACTTGCACTGAATGTTATCTAATTGCTGTATTTGCATGGTGGACAAGAAACTAACTTGCCACAGAAAGTTAACTTTTAAAGGCCAGTGATGGGATAATTGTTAATTTCTCTCTGTGAACCTCACTGGCATCTAAAAATAAACTATTCAGTCACATCTCCCAATCTCTGTAAGCTTCTCCAATGCTACAACCTTCTGTTCGCTTAAAGTCTATAAAGTTTACTTATCGGTGATGTGGAGATGTTGGTGTTGGACTGGGGTGGGCACAGTAAGAAGTCTCACAACACCACGTTACAGTCCAACAGGTTTATTTGGAGCCACCAGCTTTCAGAGTGCTGCTCCTTCATCAGTTGAGTGGAGACGTAGGTTTTTTTATCTTCTTGGAGAACCTGTCTACTTTGAGCCGGTGATTTGCGGTGTCAATGGCAGCCATGATGTGAAAATGTGGCATTGAACTGGTGTGGGCTCAGTAAGAAGTCTCACAACACCAGTCTCACCTACCTTTCCACTCACTTGATAAAGCAGCAGCACTCTGAAAGCTTGTGATTCAAATAAACCCCTTGGACTTTAACTTGGTATTATTTATCAGTGTCACAAGTAGACTTACATTAACATTACAATTAAGTAACTGAAAATCCACAAGTTGACACACTCCAGCGCCTGTTTGGGTACACTGAGGGAGAATTTAGCATGGCCGATGCACTTAACCAGCATGTCATTAAGATTGCGGGAGGAAACTGGAGCACCCGGAGAAAACTCACACAGACGCGGGGAGAACGTGCAAACTCCACAGAGACAGTGATCCAAGCTGCGAATCGAATATGGGACCCTGGCACTGTGAGACGACAGTGCTAACCACTGTGTCACTGTGCTGCCCTGTGTATCCCCAATTTTAATCTCTGTTCAATTGGTGACTGCATTTTTAATTGCATTGATTCCAAACTCTTCAATGCCATCCTCACACATAAGAACATAAGAACGAGGAGCAGGAGTAGGCCATCTGGCTCTTCAAGACTGCTCTGCTATTCAATAAGATCATGGCTGATCTTTTCGTGGACACAGCTCCACTTACCCACCCACTCACCATAAACCTTAATTCCTTTACTGCTCAAAAATTTATCCATCCTTGCCTTAAAAACATTCAATGAGGTAGCCTCAACTGCTTCATTAGGCAGGGAATTCCACAAATTCATAGCCCTTTATGTGAAGAAGTTCCTCCTCAACTCAGTCCTAAATCTGCTTCCCCTTATTTTGAAGCTGTGCCCCCTAGTTCTAGTTTCACCCATCACTGGAAACAACTTCCCTGCTTCTATTTTATCTATTCCCTTAATAATTGTATATGATTCTATAAGATCTCCCCTCATCCTTCTGAATTCTAATGAGTATAGCCCCAGTCTACTCATTCTCTCCTCATAAGCCAATCCTCTGGCTATGAAGGACAAAATTCCATTTGCCTTCGTAATTACCTGCTGCACCTGCAAACCAACTCCTTGACATTCCTGCACAAGGACGCCCAGGTCCCTCTGCACAGCAGCATGCTGCCATTTTTTACCGCACTTTGGATTTTTAAAGGCCAACTTAAAGCCTACTTCTTTCACCTAACTTTTGGATGTCTGACCCAATGACTCCTCATGAGGCTTGGTGTTTTCTTTAAATGTTTTTTTAATCCATCCTCAAAGTTACAAAGCCAATGTTCAGAATGGACTGGGCAAACCCAAATCCATTCCAAAAACCAAATTCAAATTGAATCCAATTCATGGTCCCTATCAAAGGGACAAACAAGATCCAAGCTGACAAGATGAAGCATTGCAGTCCATCTAGGGCTTGATCTGACGCTTGATCTTAGCCAAAAGTTCAAGAAGCAACATAAGAACAGGCAAGACACTTGATCTTAGCCAAAAGGAATGTTGGAACCATGCTGTAATCAAGTGAATGCTTTAAAGTTGTCAATAAAATAATTAATAATAATTAAACTTTTGTTAGGCCACACTTAGAATACTGTGCGTTCAATTCTGCTCACCACATTACAGGAAGGATGTGGAGGCTTTGGAGAGGGTGCAGAAGAGATTTGCCAGGATGCTGCCAGGATTAGAGCTTTTAGGAGAGGCTGGACAAACTAGGATTGTTTTCTCTGAAATGGCGAAGACTGAGGGGAGACCTGATAGAAGTCTATAAAATTATGAGAGGCATAGATAGGGTTAACAGAGCTTTTTTTTCCTTCCGCCAGAATTAAAGTCTCTAATGCTAGAGGCGTGCACTTAAAGTGAGAGGGAAAATTCAAAGGAGATGTGAGGGGCAAGTTTTTTTACACAGAGAGTGGTAAGTGTCTGGAACGTGCTGCCAGGTGTGATGATGGAGACATTTACAATGGGGGCATTTGAGGGTCTTTTAGATCAGCACATTAATATGCAAGGAGTAGAGGGATACGGACCAAGGGCAGGCAGAAGGGATTAGTTTAATCTTGCATCATGTTCGGCACAACATTGTGGGCCGAAGGGCCTGCTCCTGTGCTGTACTGTTCCATGTTAACTAAAAGCAGCTATCGCAATTGGGAAAAGATTAAGGAAGCATTGCAAGAGGGGGTTAGGAAGAAATAGTTATTTGCCTTGATCACTCAGTTCCCAGATGCCTGGTCTCCCTCACTTCATCATTACGGCCTACACGCTTTCCAAACAATTTTTTTTCAAAATGAAATGTGTAAGAGCAAGTATAGCTGACAAAGAAATACTGTTGGATGTCCTTCCATTATGGTCCAATACCAGCATAACTACTGTGTAGTTACAATGCACAGAAAGTAATTGAGACAAAAACATTATGTGATTTCAAGAAGAAATTAGATATAGCTGTTGGGTCTAAAGGGATCAAAGGATATGGTGGGAAGGCGGAATCAAGATATTGAATTTGATGATCAGCCATGATCAAAGTGAATGGCAAAACAGGCTCGAAGGGCAAAATAGCCCACTTCTGCTCCTATTTTCTATATTTCAATGATTAGAAATAAAGATAGTGAGGTACAGGAGAAGGTGCAAAAAAGATTTGCATGCATACTAACAGAACTGTGAGGTTATAACTATCAGAGGAGATTGAACAGTTCTAGAAAAGATAAGGATGAAGGGCGCCTATTGGAAGTCTTTAAGATTAAGAAGAGGTTTGAGACGGTAAACATGGAAAAGATATTTCTCCTTGTGGGTCTTTTTAAAAGGTGAGTTGATAACTCCAACAAGGAATTTGGGAGACTATTCTCAGAGTGGTAAGGGTGTAAACATGACAATCACAAAGAACAGTTGAGGTGAATTGAACAAATGGAGTGAAGTAGAGGACAGATTTTTTTTTAATTCACTCACAAAACTGTTGGTAAGGCAAGTATTTATTGCCCGTCCCTAATTTCCCTTGAGAAGGTGCTGGGAGGTGAGCTGTGTGATTTGCTATGCCATTGCAGAAGAGTCAGCACATTGCTGAGTGCTTGATGTCACATATAGGCTGAAAGAGGTAAGGACAACAAATCTACCTGATGAACCAGATGGGCCTTTCCAATTGTTCTTATCTCTTGTGGTCACCACTGCAGGTAACAGTATTGTTTTTACTTCCAAAATTAACTGAATTTAAAGTCCTCGGCTGCACTACAATGGGATTTGAACTCACGTCACTATGTCTGCAGTTCAGGCATCTGAATTATTATTATTCCAGTAACATAACCACTGTGTTATTGCTCTCAATAAGTAAGCACATGAGGAAGATATGAACAGAAGGTCACGTTAACAGGATTAGCTGAAATAGTGTGGGGGAATGCTCTGTGGAACGTAAACGCCAACAAAAGCCTTTGCGTTGAGTCATCTGTATCTGTGCTGTAAATTCGATTGTAGACCAAGTGGTCACGTGATGATGTGACAACTTAAAGGGTCACATGGCAGAAGCGTAGGCGTTCTCCCCTGCAGACTAGAAGAATGTAAGAGCTGCTCAGATGACTAAATAAACTACCGCTATATATCTTTTGCCCCCAGTCTTTGGAAAGCAGCACTTCTACATGGGTGGTACGGTGGCACAGTGGTTAGTGCTGCTGCTTCACAGTGCCAGGAACTCAGGTTCAACTCCTAGCTTGTCTGTGTGGAGATGGCACATTGTCCCCATGTCTGTATGGGTTTCCCCTGCTTGCTCTGGTTTCCTCCCACACCCCAAAAAATGTGCAGGCTAGGTTGGTTGGCTATGCTAAATTGCCCCTTAATGTCAGGGAGCTAGTAGAGTAAATAAGTAGGGTTATGGGGATACAGTCTGGGTGCAGACCCAATGGGCTGAATGATCTCCTTCTGTGCTATAGGGGTTCTATAATCTATATTCTATACAACTATGTTATAATTTTCACCATATTTGTTATATACTGAGGATTATGCTTCCTATTTTGTCAGCTCCCTTTCATGTGTCTCCACAGACGTGTTTCAGGAAAGAGTGAGGGTGTTATCCCCAGTGTCCCAGCCAGTGTATCCTCTAACCTACACCACAAAGACACATTTCTTGACCAACATTGCATTTTGAATTGTGGGAGCTTGCTGCCTGCAAACTGGCCACCTCCTGTCTACGTTAGAAGAGTGGCTACACTTCAGAAACACTTCATTGGCTGTAGAGTACTTTGGGATGTCCTGAAAGGTGCTGTATGAATGAAACTCTTTCCTGAAGGAATGAAGATTTAACAACATTGAATTTGGACTTACGTCACCTGCATTTCAGGACCTCACTCACATCAAGGAAACAACCTGATTAATTACTGGCATTCGGAAATTACCCATTTAGGAAGGAAATATATGAAAACAACTGCAATATTTCTTAATGCACACACACTTCATAAGATAGCAACTGATCAAAGCACACATTCTGATCCATTATGAAGCTATTTGTCATATGGCTGCCAATTAAAGAGTCCATTTTGTCAGTTTGCGACATGTGTATAATAAATGGTTGTCATTTCCGGGCCTGCAAATTAAATTCAGCTGTTTCCCAATAATTTTTCTGCGCTCTGCAGATTACAGTTTCAATAAGAAGCAGATACTTCTGCTGGTGTAAATGAATCAAGTGTGACGGACCATCAAGTTGCAGGATCACAGAAATAAGTCAAAGGTTACATCGAATATAACGTTGTGCAAGACTCAGCTAGCCAGCCACCATATTGAGTCTGTTATGAATGCAGTAAATATTAGAGAAGGTGCAAAGGATATTTGACGGAAAGTTTAAGGGACTTCAGTTTACGGGGAGTGGACTGGAGTTGGTCAAATCTGCCCCCCTCCCCCCACCCCCAGCTGCCCCTCCTCCTCTCCCCCAACATTGTCCTCTCCTGAACACGCGACACTCGCCAAATGTCTCGGGTGGAAAGTTAAAAAGAGGAGGTTATTGGAGCTGGAAGAGTTGTCAGGGTTTGGAATGCTCTATCTGAAAGGCCGGTGGGAGCTGATTCCATCGATAATTTTAAAAGGGAGTTGAATCGGTACTCGAGAGTGCAGAACTTATCAGGTTCCAGACAAATAAGGGGCTGAGGGACTCAGCCCAATGCTTTTTCAAAAACCAGCGTACCAATGATGGGTGGATGAACTTGTTCTGCGCAGTGCAAGTTTCTATGATCCAATTCTATCATTAATTGTAGTTCAGTGATTCAGAATAAAATCAGGTTTATCATCACAGCTTTTTATCCTTAAAAGTTAACAGCCAGGATTTTCCAATCTCGCCCATGGCTAGAATTCTCCAGCCGCGCTGCTGTGAATGGAAATTATCCAAGTGCTAAGTTCCCTGTTCTCGCTGGCAGTGGGGGTGGGGCTTACAACATCAGAAAATTCCAATCAACCACAGTACAGAAGGAGGCCATTTGGCCCATCATGCCTGTGCTGACAACAATTCCACCCAGGCCCCGTCCCCATAACCCCAATGTTTTGCTACTTAGTAGAAGAGGTAAATTTAGCCATTTCAATTATTCAGTCTTCCAATTTAACCACATGCAGAAGATGAAAGCATATAATTTGTGCCTACTATGCAACAGTATTTTAAGGAAAGCGTGAGTCAGTTAGGGCACAAAGAACAAAGAGAACAAAGAAAATTACAGCACAAGAACAGGCCCTTCGGCCCTCCAAGCCTGCACCGACCATGCTGCCTCACTGAACTCAAACCCCCTACCCTTCCAGGATATAGGTTTAAGGTGAGAGGAGAGAGATACAAAAGAGTCCAGAGGTCAATTTTTTCACACAGAGGGTGGTGAGTGTCTGGAACAAGATGCCAGAGGTAGTAGTACAAACGGGTACAACTTTGTCTATTAGCCAGTTACGTGGGTAAAATGAGTAAAGAGGGTCATGGGCCAAAGAGGGATATGGGTAATTGGGATTAGCTTAGGGGTTTAAAAACAAAAGAGCGGCATGAACAAGTTGAGCTGAAGGGCCTGTTTCCACTGTGGAAACCACTGTGGCTCTGTAGCTGTATGACTATATCCCTCTATTCCCATCCTATTCATATATTTGTCAAGACGCCCCTTAAAAGTCACTGTTGTATCTGCTCCCACTACCACCCCCGGCAGCGAGTTCCAGGTACCCACCACCCTCTGTGTTAGAAACCTGCCTCGTACATCTCCTTTAAACTTTGCCCCTTGCATCTTAAACCCTATGCCCCCTAATAATTGACTCTTGCACCCTCAGAAAAAGTTTCTGACTCTCCACTCTGTCCATGCCTCTCATAATCTTGTAGACTTCTATCAGGTCGCCCCTCAACCTCCATTGTTCCAGTGAAGGCAAACCAGGTTTCTCCAACCTTTCTGCATAGCTAATGCTCTCCATACCAAGCAACATTCTGGTAAATCTTTTCTGTAGCCTGTCCAGAGCCTCCACATCCTTCTGGGCCAGAATTGCACAGTATATTCCAAGCGCGGTCTAACTAAGGTTCGATGAAGCTGCAACACGACTTGCCAATTTTTAACCTCAATGCCCCAGCTAATGAAGGCAAGCATGCCGTATTTTTTCCTGATTACCTTCTCCATCTCTGTTGCCACTTTCAATGACTTGTGCAGCCAGGTCACTCTGCCTAACAATACTCATCAGGTTAATTGTTAGTGCGATTCCCTTATTGTCTTAAAAATTTAGACAAAGCATATTTTATTAGCTCTGCTTGCTGCTTCAGAACACATTGATTAAATATGCCTAATTTACATTGGCACGAATCTCCCTGACCATATTTGTGCTCCAGGTTGCTCAAGGCATTAACTCAGTCCTATCTGGATAATAGGAATCCCAGGTAGGCATTCAGGGGAAAAGCAATCAAAATTAATATCGGTGCCTCAGTAATGTATTCAATGTCACCAAAGACCAATCTGAAGAGGCATGTACCCTAAGGCCATCCCTCATCACAATCCCATACCAGATTTATTCAGCAAGTCTACAGCATAGGATGCAAAATACATCTAATTTGATTCCCTGTGTTGTCGTGAATGTACCTCTGCAGCATTCTTCAGCCAGTCACTCTGGTAAAACTATTACATTAGCTTGCATTATATCAGTCTTCATGTGTCGTAATTTTAATTCAATCTCCATGCCCTGTCATCCATAACATATGAGGTGTTCGTATTGCTATTGTTTGGATGCACAACTTGATAGCTGCGATATGTTATTCACATTTCTCAGTTCTGATCTTTCTATTTTAGAGGATAATATTAATAATGGAGAACAATAGAGTCACATTTTAAATATATCAAATGTTAATATGCAGGTAGCATGACTAAATAAAAATGTATAAGCCATTTGTAAAGAAGCTCAAGTGAAGATATTAAAACTGAGACTTTTCAAAGGAATGCACTAACATGCATTATAACAGAAACTGGCCAAAGAACTTTGTGATTAAATATTCTGAGATGTGTCACCTTAGTAGCATATCAGCTTCACTTCAACAACTTCAGATGATTAACTTTACCCCACCTCGACCCCTATATTTTCATTTTATTTAACTTTTAACTGTTCTCTATCTTTTATTTCTTTATTGTCCTTCTTTATTTTTCTTCTCCCAGCCCCACTCTTTCCCCCTATTTCATCCCTCCTTTTCTTATCTTTTCTCCACTTTTGCTTCTCATTCTCCCCTTTTTTTCTCAATTTTATCTCTCTCCCACCCATCTCCCCCCTTCCACCACATATTCATCTGACTCAGTTTACCCTCTGATTTCAGCTTCTCTGCCATTTGGCCATTCACACCTATTCTCTCTAAGGACTGTCATTAGTACCTCTTAGCCTTTCCCCTTGTTTTTGTAGCTATGACTCAACTTTCTTTCCCTCACCCTGCAATATAAATATCTCCCACTTTCCATGCCTTTTAGCTTTTACAAAAGGTCATCTGGATTCGAAACATCAGCACTTTTCTCTCCTTACAGATGCTGCCAGATCTACTGAGACTTTCCAGCATTTTCTCTTTTGGTATCAGCTTCAGTACGTTGGTAGGACTTCTGCATGATTCAGAAGGACTTGGGTTCAAACTCTGCACCTGAAATATTGTGAACAGTTTCGGCCACCTTATCTATGAAAAGATATTTGGCATTGGAGGCAATCCAGAGAAGGTTAATCTTGATCCTGATCTTAATCTTGAAGTTTGATCTTGGAGAGATTTTCTTATGAGGAGAGGTGGAGCATGTTGGGGCCTCGACTCGTTGGAGTTTGGAAGAATGAGAGGCGACCTTATTGAGATGTATAGAATTCTCAGATGGCTTGACCGGATAGATATTGACCAGTTATTTCCCCTTGTGGGACAGTCCATAATTGGAGGTCAAATTTTCAGACTAAGGGGTTGTCTATTTAAAACAGAGGTCAGGAGGAATTTCTCCTCTCTGACAGTAGTGCAGTCTGGAATTTTTTACTGCAAAGGGCTGTGGAAACTGGGTTGTTAAGACCATAAGATGTAGGAGCAGACTTAGTCCATTCGGCCCATTGAGTTGTGTTAAGTATGTTCATGGCTGAGATAGACAGATTTTTAATCAGTGAGGGAATAAAGGGTTATGGGGTTAAGGTGGGACAGTGGATCTGAGGATTATCGTATCAGATTAGTTATGATCTCACTGAGTGGCAGAGCAGACTCAATGGGCTGAATGGCCTACTTCTGCCCCTACATCTTATGCTCTTGTGGTCTAAGCTCCTATGAACACAGGCAAATACATTCAATTGATATTTCAGTATTAGGAGTAGAAATGCTCAGATTATCAGAGGAGCTTCATTTTCCCATGTAAGATGAGTAAACAAGACCTCAATGTCCGCTCAGGTAGACTTAAAAAAAAATCTTGAGAGATAGGTCAAAAGATCAGTGAATTCTTCATACGATCATCCAAACATCTTTCCTCCAAGAAAGACAAACTACTAGACATTGATTCATTTGTGGTGTGTGGGATCTTGCCAAGTGCAAATTGCCTGCCCTTCTTGACTACGTCCATCAATGACAATCTACATAGAAACACAGAACATTACAGCACAGTACAGGCCCTTCGGCCCTCAATGTTGTGCCAAGCTCCAATCCCAAGATCAAGCTATCCCCTCCCTACAATTCTGGAGTGCTCCATGTGCCTATCCAATAACCGCTTGAAAGTTCCAAAGCTTAACAAATAGTTCCCAGAAACGACAGATCTGGGGTTACAGGGTAATCCTTTGAACTTTTCAGGGTGTGTCCATTTTATCCCTAAAGTCGTGTGGCTTATCCCTTCAGTTTCTTTCTCTATGTACAAAATATACTCCCATTCCTTGCTTTTCCCCAAAAAACAATGGATACAGTTCTCTCAAAAAAATTCAAAATGTTGAATTTGTGTAAAAACTGGAGTAAATCCCATTTTAATTCCAGCAAGCTTTTCAAAAATAATCTCCCACATCCTGAACACCACAGAGTGCTCAGGCATGAATTTCATTAAAAATCATTCCCACTGGAGAGGCCACCAGCATAGCGCTGAGCGGGCCACTGTGCATGCACCTATCTGCCAATGGTGAGATCGGCCCATGCGCAGTAGCCCCGCACTGCCAGCCTCCCGATTGCTGCCAACTCGATCACTGGCCAGCCCCACAGCCCCGCATTGCTGTCCGTGAATTTGAATTCTTCAACTCATGTTAACATGTTTATTAATTCATGCCACTGGAAAACATTGATATGGTGCCTAATGTATCCCATATTTAAAAATTTATCACTGCTTTTGACTTGAAATTCAACATCTGCGGGGTGTCAAGTGGGTAGTACAGGATGTGTTCTTGGAGGAAAGATGTTTGGAGGATCAGATGGAGAATTCACTGATCTTTTGATCTATCACTCAGAATAATTCTTTTTAAGTCTACCTGAGCGGGCACTGAGGTCTTGTTTACTTATCCTACTTGGGAAAATGAAGCTCCTCTGATAATCTGAACACTTCCACCCCTAATACTGAAATATCAATTGAATGTATTTGCCTGTGTTCACAGGAGCTGAGACCATAAGAGCGTAAGATGTAGGGGCAGAAGTAGAGGATAGCAGAGGATTAAACATCCCAGACAGTCCCTTCTTTATGTTGGCTCCAGTGGACAGGGAAATCGGGCATCAACTTTAATGGGTGAGCGAGCCACAACTGCACCCTTAACAAGCTTAATTTCATCACTAGAATCTCAACTACTTCTACAGGGTTCCAAAATGTATACAGTGAAGCCCACAACCATGCAAACGCAAAGAGAAAGGCAATGATTAGAGTGACTTATAGGCAGGCAATCTGAACAGCGCTGTTCTGTCATCTTAGTTCCCGCTTGGTGCTTTGATCCAACACTGACCGTGTAATCTACTGTCAAACAGCACCACTGCAGTAGAACAGGAGTCTGCCAAGTAAAATTCCAAATATTTCTCTTTGTTTACAAGACTAACTTTTGACAAGGGCTGCTGGAGGAAGATAGACTATGTCCCTGGTGGTATTATCAGTTTCTAAACCCTAAGCTTTGATATGATCTTTTAGAAGCCTGGCAGGCAATGCCATTGGTGTCATCTGTCTGCATAATTAAACTTTGACTTCATTTCTAGAGGACGCAGAGAGAGGAGACAAGTGGAATAGATAGCTTATTATACCGGGCTCTGACACATATTTTGGTAGCTGACAAGTGGACCACATGTGTCATTGTCTGTTTACAAGACTAAGTTTTGACTTATGTTTTGTTTTGCTGATGACACAAAGATTGGAGGGGTAGAAAATAGTGGAGGTGTGAGCATAACATTATTAAGAGACATTGATAGATTGTTAGTGGATACAACTACATAACAGGCGGATTTCGATGCATGTACGAAATCATCTATTTTCAACCAAAGAAAAGGACATCGAAGTGCCATTTAAAAGGAAGAACAATGGAGGACAAGAGAGATATCAGGGGTCATGTATGCTGATCATTAAAATGTAGTTTGTCTCACGAAATAATCAAAAAAGCTAATGGATGTTTTCTTTTTTAATGAGACAGCTCAAATATAAAAGTAAGTTTTGCTGCGTATTTATAAAGTTCTGGTCAAACCTTACCTGCAAAACTATATACAGTACCCTTGGAATATACTGACCATGGATTGAGCGCACAACTAATTGACTGCAGAATGTTACCAGTGCTCTCATAGTTAAATCCCTTGAAGAGATTACATAAACTATGTTTCCTCAACTCGAAAAGGTTAGGGATGGTTTATTTAAGACTTGAAGGAATTTGAAATGAATAGGTAGGGTAACTGTACACATAATTTTCAGTCTATTAAATAACCATTGTGCCATCTTTGCCCAATGATAACAATTAGATTTTGTCTAACCTATACATCTTGGGACACTAAGGGACAATTTTGACCTGCACATCTTTGGATTGTGGGAGGAAACCGGAGCACCCAGGGGAAACTCTCACAGACACGGTGAGAACGTGCAAACTCCACACAAACCCAAAAGCAGAACTGAACCCGGGTCCCTGGCGCTATGAGGCAGCAGTACTAACTACAGTGCCAGCGTGCTGCCCCACACCTGCACAATGATTTATACAGTATATTCTCTGCATTTTACCTTGCATTTTCTGCTTCTGTTTATAAACATTGATAATGAAGGAACAACTGAAGACTTTGTCGAGTGGCTTGCAAGAAATGTTTTTTGCTGGGGGAGACAGGCTAAGACAAAGTGACTTAAGATCCTCACCGTGCATTTGGGCAGAAAAGTTAGGAAATGTATCTGCATAGGGAGAGCTGGATTTTGCAGGGGTTTGGTGGTGGTGGGGGTGGGATAGAGGGCTCATCCACCTTCCCCAACTAAAAAGCAAAGTCCGTTCAGCGGCAATAAGAGGCTGTGAGCCCCAGCAACAAGGGAAGTGTGGGACTTCTGCGCTTATGTTTGGGGGTGGAGGGGGGTGACACCAATACATTAATGGCATTCTCCGCCAAAGAGAGTACCTCATCCCTTTCTGCGCTCCTCAAAATATCTTGGAGAGGATTGGCTGCCACATCCTCCTGCTTGCCCATATGTCATGGCATGGACAGTGTAGTTTTGGGGGTCAATTAATTGGCTTTTATACAACTCAATTAACCTGTAATTATTTATTTACATATGGCTGACAGCTCACCAATTTTGGCACCTGCTCGATACTATGAGGGCAGCACGGGGAGGCTGAAAAGATGGTGGGCTAGCCATCCCCCCATAGATTATGTTCTCACCCACTGAAAACAAGCCCACTCGCGGAGCTTTACAATCCATCCCAAAGCCTCCATCAAGAAGGCGGGTCAAGGCCTCCTGGCTGTTATCTCCTACAGTAGCTCTGGACTAAGTGCTGGGAAGCTGTTTATATGAGGCTCCCCAGTGATTGGCATGCTTAAGTTCGGCCATGGCAGGCTAATCAGAGGGAGGTCACCATGGATGCAGCGTTATGCTCGTGGACATAAAAAATATTTGTCAATGCGGCTCAAGATTCAGTCATAAATTATGCCGGAACCATCAGTGCTACTCAGTCCATTTTTCTCACTGGAATCAACACTATGGTGCCACAGTGGCACAGTGGTTAGCACTGCCACAGCGCCAGGGACCCAGATTCGATTCCTGGTTTGAGTCACTGTTTGTGTGGAGTTTGTACATTCTCCCTGTGTCTGCGTGGGTTTCCTCTGGATGCTCTGATTTCCTGCCACAATCTGAAAGATGTGCTGGTTAGGTGCATTAGCCATGTTAAATTCTCCCTCAGTGTACCCGAACAGGTGCCGGAGTGTGGCGACTGGCTAATTTTCACAGTAACTTTATTACAGTGCTGATGTAAGCCTACTTGTGGCACTAATAAACTAAAATTAAAAATTTTGCCAAATTCTGGTAAGATCACCCCCCTATAGTAATTTTATTGTTAAGCATAAAGCTACATAGTTGAGTGAATTTGGTCTGTCCCCTTGTAAATATTTTCAGATATTATTATTGTCAATATCCACTAATTGCTTCTGTAATTCAAGAAGGATCTGATGTTTTTACTGTATAGAATTGCAAATCTACAGCCATGCCATGTGTGTGCAAAAACACAAGCATCCTAATATGTACATATAATATAGATAAAATTCTGTGGCAGTTTCTATTGTCTATCATAACTTTAGCAGAAATGTTTGCAAAAACTTCAGTAAAACAATGTAAACATAATTTATGTCTAAGCTTTGACTTAGTGTAAAATTGGATGTAGTTTCAAGAGTCACCCCGTTGACTTAAGTACTTTCTTTAATTTGATGTGCATGAGGGACATTTTGAAAGAAATGTTGGAATGTCTGAGATGCTATCTTTTAGTTAAGGTGTTACAACAAGGGTCCATTTGTCCTTTCATGGATATAAAAAATTTCATAGCAGTATTTGATGAGAAGGAGAATGAGGCCAAGGATAATATTCAATGCCCAACTTTTTTTTTAATTCATTCATGGAGTGTGGGCATCACTGGCTAGGCCAGTATTTATTGCCCTACCCTAACTGCCTTTGAACTCAGGGCATTCAAGAGTCAACCACGTTGCTGTGGGTCTGGAATCACATGTAGGCCAGACCGGGTAAGGGTAGGAGAATTCCTTCTTTAAAGCGAACCAGATGGGCTTTTATGAGTTTCTCCTCGGGAGAAAGTGCCTGCAAAGGGATCTGCATTGCTGGTGGTCAGATGTGGGCTGAAGTTGAGCCAGCTGACTCAGGGAGAAGGGGAGAGGCATCCACAGGGACAGCTAGGTCTGGAGATAGACTGTTTAATAGACCTGACCCATTACCTTGTGAATTTATCCCAATGAAATATCAAGAATAAAGGCTTTCTTGCACTCAGCTCTCACAGTCGCTTTACCTTCCAAACGCTCCACATACACCATCCATGCCACGTCATGCTGCCCGTCCACCTCCTATGGCTCCAATGCCCCCTATTCCAAACTCGGTTAGTCCATCACTCCCCGATACCCCATTATGCCCCCGTGCCAAACATGGGCAATTACATACCCATTGACCCACCTTCTAGAATCAATAAACACCATAATGAGTAATGGTATCGATAACTTTCTCCTATTCTTGAAAAGAAGCAACTGGGTCAATTTCATAAAAGTGCCAATCTACCAGGCTCTTTGAAGTTTCAAAAACCATAAACCCTTGAAACCACTTAAGCCATGTGAACAAAGATTGTTAAACTGACCACAAAGATCAGGGAGCCTTAGTCGTCAATAGAATAATGTTTCTTCTGGGGAGCAACTGTTTTAATATTCTAATTGCTGTCTGGGCTCTCATCTAAGCATACATAATGAGACTTGATGAGTCATTCTCTGCCACATTCCAAATGATTTCTTCACTACCCAGTGATGACGCACAGGGCAAATTTCATGAATGTGTTCCCTTATTAACAGAACGGATAGAAAATCATGAAATAAATGATGAGGCAGTGCAGGGTTGGGTGAAAATTGCTAATCTCTATACCCCCATTGGATGGGATATCACACAGGAGCATTCATTTGTAAACTGTTCCAATTCTTACAAAAACATGAATTTGTAAAGGGGAGATGTGGAAGCTTAACTTGTGGGGGTTTGCGATCTTCTGTTAGAGAGATGGTAACACCTTAAATGTTTCATTATAACACAAAATAGACTTTCAAAGTCATTCAATTAGCAGTGGACCAATCTAGGTACAAAATAGCACTGCACCAAATTAACATAATAAGAACATAAGAACTCGGAGCAGGAGTAGCCCATCTGCCCCCTCGAGCCTGCTCCACCATTCAATAAGATCATGGCTGATGTTTTCATGGGCTCAGCTCCATTCACCCGCCCGCTCACCATAACCCTTAATTCCTTTACTGTTCAAAAGTGTATGTATCGTTGCCTTAAAAACAGTCAATGAGGAAGCCTCAACTGCTTCACTGGGCAGGGAATTCCATAGATTCACAACCCTTTAGGTGAATAAATTCCTCCTCAACTCAATCAAAGACCTGCGCCCCCTTTATTTTGAGGCCAACACCCCGAGTTCTAGTTTTACCTGCCAGTGGTAACAACCTCCCTGCTTCTACCATATCTATTCACTTCATAATATTATACGTTTCTATAAGATCTCCCCTCATTCTTCTGAATTCCAATGATTATAGTCCCAGTCTACTCACTGTCTCCTCATAAGCCAACCCTCTCAACTCCATAATCAACCCAGTGAATCTCCTCTGCACCTCCTCCAGTGCCTGTGTATCTTTTTTCAAGTAAGGAGACCAAAACTGTACACAGAAGTTCAGGCGGTGGCGTTATGCAGCTGTAATATAACCTCCCTGTTTTCAAACTCCATCCCTCTAGCAATGAAGGACAAAATTCCATTTACCTTCTCAATTACCTGCTGCACCCGCAAATCATCTTTTTGCGATTCATTGCAAGCCAACCTTTTGTGATTCATCTTATTAGCCATATTGTAGTCAAATGCGTGTTTCCAAAAACATGACCTCCAAAAGATTTATTTTTCCGATTATTAAAAAGAAGGATACCTGTTAAAGAGTACGATGTAGTGACGGCTATCGATTCACTCGCAATGGAGGATCCACAGTTTGATTCGACCAAATGCCCTTTCACAGAGACTAGGGGAGACTCTGGTTGATGCAATGCAACTTTTAGAGGAGTAATCCCATTGAATTGGACTGATGAGAGGCAGCCAACGTAGCCCTCTGTGTTCGCCCTCAGTACCTCTTTATCTAGATTATCGCTGTCTGAAACATAAATATCGTGTGCAATTAGTCAGTTGCAGGACATGATAAAAGTTGACAATAGGCTAATTAAGCACAAATTAACACTTATAACTGCCCACATATTATTTATCAAAATCAGCCACAATCTGCTTCAGAATGCTTTATTTATTGAATCTATATGATCACCCCACTCATGATGAAATTAGCTGTTACAAATTTTTAACTAAACGCAATTATTATAATCCATTTTAAACCAATTCGTAAATTATTCATGCACTTTGTCATTCCTTCCATCGATTCACTCCACATCCTAAGTGCAAAGTGCATCTAAAAATTGATTGTTAATTAGACTTAAGGGAGAATAGAAAATGTTGAAGTCAATTCTTCACAGGCTGTAGTCCCTTAATTGTAAATTCATCAGAATTTTAATCAAAGTTGCCTGTGTGTCATCCTAACTTTCTCACTGATGTCCCTCGACCATCGGCAGGAGAAACTCATTACTATCAGGACAGCATTTATCACCAAGTTTACAGCCAGAAGATCAATACTGAAAGTCATAAGTCTCCTGGGAATCCAGCATTGCCGTTTCAAAGGCTCTGGATTGCAAGCACTTTGTTAAATCATAGGAACACCACAGTGCAGAAAGAGGCCACTCAGCCCATCGAGTCTGCACCAACCACAATCCCACCCAAGTCCTACCCCCATATTCCGATGTGTTAACCCACTAATCCCTCTAACCTGTGCATCTCAGGACACTAAGGAGCAATTTTAGCATGACCAATCAACCTAACCTGCACATGTTTGGACTGTGGGAGGAAACCAGAGAACCTGGAGGAAACCCATGTGGACACGAGAAGAACATGCAAACTCCACACAGACGGTGACCCAAGCCAGGAATTAAACCCAGGTCCCTGGAGCTGTGAAGCCGCAGTGCTAACCACTGTGCTACCATACTGCCCTTTGTGTCGAGACTCGATGGGATCCTGAAACCACACTTGCTAGCGAGAAATGCAAACTTATGAATGTATAAATGAGAAGCAGAAGTAGGCCACTCGGCCCGCTCAAGCCTGCTCCACCATTCGTGGCTGATCTGATTGTTACCACAACTCTTGTATTATAGCAAACCCAGGACATGTGGGCTGCAGCAGGAGAGGAATGAATGGAAAGGGTTGAACAGCCTGACTATATTATTCACAATTACAGTGGGCGGACACTACAAATTACCATATCCCAGGCAGCACCAGCACAATCACAATCACACCCTTGGTGAGATCTTTTCAAGGTTACAGCAACAATAAGAGAATAGATATCTTATCAAGGCTCCACAATGTCTAGAGGAGCAATTGTGCCTCTGGAAAACTAATCACATATCAGGGAGATGGGCAATTAAGACAGCATCGAAATTGGTTTGACAAATACAACGCTTTGATATTGTAACCAGCTAAATAGGATATGTCCAGAAAAGGATTAAAGCTAAAGCACATAGGATAATGGATCTGCATAATGTGATCAAAAACAGAACTGCAACTAATTTAAAGTTACAATTGAATGACATAATCAAAATGTAGCACTCTCTAATACAAAAAGGTTTAAGAATAATGTAAGAGCCCATGGTTAGCAGACTGGAGATTAAGGATATTTATTCAGCCTGACGAGAGGTGGGACGTGGTATTTCAGATGGATTGATGTTGTCATCTCAGGCGATCACCTATATACATAGGCAATTTGGACTTGGAATCGGAAATCTCATCTACAAGGGCAAACATTTTGGGTATGACCAAATTTGGGGGTTAGTTACTACTGAGGAATTATAGGTGGAATTTTCCCACCCCACCTGCCACAGGAACTATAGCAGCGGGACAGGATTTTTCCCATCTTGGGGAGAGCATGGCCGGAAAATCCAGCCCTATATGTTAAAATACAAAACACTGATAAACTTACAGAATGAGCATGCAATTGACAAATGAATTTCAAAGTAGATAAATGTGAAGTAGTTCACTTTGGCATAAAGAATAAGAAGGCTACTTATTACTTGGGCATTAAATGAAAATGGAGTAAACGACACAGGAATTTAGTGGTAGAGATAACACATAATCAAAAATAGTGTTCCAAGTTAATAAAGCCAACAAAACAAGCAAAGGGGTTCATTGCTAGAGAAATAGAAGTGAATAAACAGTGTAGCTATGTTAAGCCTGTATTGAACTTGGTTTGAAAATAGTTGGAATACCGTGTACAGCTATCACCTCCAGATTATCAGAAGATGCACTGGAGAAGGTGAAAAATGAAACACAAGGCTGATATGAGAACTGTGAGAACATGCTAACCAGGAAAGGCTGAACAAGTTAAGCTCTTGTCTACAGAAGATGAAAGCTGCGAGGTTGACCTAATTGAACCATGAAATGGTTTGATAGACATAGATAAATGTTCCACTTATGGAGGAATCCAAAAACAAAGTAGATAAGTAAAGATCACCACTAATAAGGAATCTAGGATAAATTGCATTACCCACACAGTGGCAAGAAGGTGGGAATTTCTCAGTGATCCCAGTGGGGATGCACCATCAGCAGGGCCAGAAGATCTCACCACCATGAACAGCCGGAAGATTTCACTCATTACCTTCTTCAGTTTTGCGCCCAAATAGAGGTCTGACCCACAGCATCACAACCTCCACCATGAATAGGGCAAAGTACTGGGTCCAGGATCGACACCAGCTGAAACAGGGACTGAACCCCCTCACTGCTGGCACCAATGTGATCCACACTGGCTGTCAAGCCCTCTGAGCCATCCTGCCCCACGTAGGAGTCTGAATTGCCATGGCAGCATGCACTCTCTGACATGCATGTTGTAGTCTGGAGCTATGCATTGTGATAATAAGAACATAAGAACTAGGAGCAGGAGTAGGCCATCAAGCTTCTCGAACCTGCTCCGTAATTCAATAAGATCATGGCTGATCTTTTTGTGGACTCGGGTCGTCTCACCATAACCCTTAATTCCTTTACTGTTCAAAAATGTATCTATCCTTGCCTTAAAAACATTCAATGAGGTAGTTTCAACTGCTTCACTGAGCAGGGAATTCCACAGATTCACAACCCTTTGTGTGAAGAAGTTCCTTCTCAACTCAGTCCTAATAGAGTTAATGGAGGTTTATAAGAGTTGATGTGCAGAGATTATTTCCTCAGGTGGATGTAGCTGTTATTAGGGGACACAACTATAAGGTTCATGGTGGGAGATATAGGAGGGATGTCCAAGGTAGATTATTCACTCAGAGAGTGATTGGGGTGTGCTATACACTGCCTGCTGTGATAGTGCAGTCGGATACTTTAGGAACTTTCAAGTGGTTACTGGATAGGCACATGGAGCACGCCAGAATGATAGGAAGTGGGATAGCTTGATCTTGGGTTTGGACATAGCCCACGACATTGAGGGCCAAAGGGCCTGTACTGTGCTGTACTGTTCTATGTCTCTATGTTTCTAAATCTGCTTCCCCTTATTTTGAGGCTATGTTCCCTAGTTCTAGTTTCACCCGCCAGTGGAAACAACTTCCCTGCTTCTATCTTATCTATTCCCTTCATAAATTATATGTTTCTATAAGATCGCTCCTCATTCTTCTGAATTTCAATGAGTATAGCGCCAGTCTACTCAGTCTCTCCTCGTAAACCAACACTCTCAACTCCAGAATCAACCTAGGGAATCTCCTCTGAACCCCCATAGTGCCAGTATATCCTTTCGCAGGTAAGGAGACCAAAACTATACACAGTACTCCAGGTGTGGCCTCATCAGCACTTTGTACAGCTGCAACACAACCTCACTGTTTTTAAACTCCATCCCTGTCGTAATGAAGGACAAAACTCCATTTGCCTTCTTAATTGCCTGCTGCACCTGCAAACCAACTCCTTGAGATTCCTGCACAAGGACATCCAGATCCCTCTGCACAGCAGCATGCTGCAATTTTTTACCATTTAAGTAATAGTGCATTTTGCTGTTTTCCTACCAAAATGGATGACCTCACATTTACCAACATTGTACTCCATCTACCTGATCCTTGCCCACCCACTTAGACTGTCTATACCCCTTTGCAGACTTGTAGCGTCCTCTGCACACTTTGCTCTTCCACTCATCTTCGTGTCATCTGCGAATTTTGACACACTACACTTGGTCCCCAAATCCAAATCATCTATGATAGGGGCTCCAATTTTCTTTCTATCTTGTTCATACCGAGTGCCATTGGTGGATGTTGTAAGGATTTACAAGTTGATACTCATTTTGTCACATTACGAATGCGCCTTCCTTCGTCATCAAGTCTTGAGGCTGGATTTTCTGGCCCCAAGATCGGAAAATTACACCTGAGGGCAACTTTGCATGTTCCACCTCCCTCCCCAACTCCACCCCACAATCCCTGCCCACAGTGATACCCATGGCGGGTGGGACAGGAAGATTCCACCCCTGCAATGAGAATTGACCTTGGAGCTTCCGGTTCGGAGGCAGGGATGCTACCCACCGTGTCTAAGGACACTATCCGTATTTGTTGTTATTCTTCTTTGCATCATGTGCACGGCTTTGCCTTCTGCATGATGCTTCCATTGAACTAAACAGACGTTGACTCGTGTCTATATTACATCTGCATTATGGTACTGAAGAAAATGAATAGGTAATTGTGAGTGCCTATCAGGATAATTCAGTGACTGTCAGGAGATAATAACACATTGTGGAGGTGAAGTCCTGCCACGGACTAGATGAAGAATGCTTGAACAGTTCATCAGCTGAAAAACTGCAAAATTCTGGAAAACTGAAATGAAAATGGAGAATGCTGTTGTATTTTGTGTCATGGTTTATCAAGCTTGAAATATGTTACATCCTCGAAATGCATTCCAACCCTCTGGTGTTCTCTAAGATATAAATGGAACTTGTGGATGTGTGCAATATTCTGCAGTAAGTTGCTGGCTTATGGACAAGGAAAGATGGCCAGAGGACATCACAATTGAATTCTGTGATTGGAAGTGAGGTGGTATTATGTTTTGATTTAACTGCAGTGATGTTGGACTTTGCTTTTTCTGCATATTACAAGACACTATCATACCCTGTAGCATGCTGGAACGTAATGCTGAAGGGAAATGAGAACTTTGGAATTGAAATGGCTTTATTCATAGCTGAGAGAAATCTCAAAGATTAACTGACATGCTATTCCACTGGAATAAATAGGAATCAGCACCAAGGTAATAGTCATCCGGTCAACTGCACTGGATCACGAGGAAGTCAAATGAGCCCTTAGTAAGGATTAATCTGCTTCAATTTGACCAATGTTGACTCACATCATCCTGAAAATGGACACTTTTGAAAACAGACAACAAACAGAATTCCAGACATTAAGAAGATGCCACTTTGGATCAATTTTTGATTTGATTTGATTTGATGTATTATTGTCACATGTATTAGTAAACAGTGAAAAGTATTGTTTCTTGCATGCTATATAGACAAAGCATACCATACATCGAGAAGGAAAGGAGAGAGTGCAGCATATAGAGTTACAGTCATAACTAGGGTGTAGAGAAAGATCAACTTAGTGCAAGGTAGGTCTATTCAAAAGTCTCACAGCAGCAGGGGAGAAGCTGTTCTTGAGTCGGTTGGTACGTGATCTTTTGTATATTTTTCCCGATGGAAGAAGGTGGAAGAGAGTATGTCTGGGGTGCGTGGGGTCCTTGATTATGCTAGCTGCTTTTCTGAGGCAGTGAGAAGTGTGGGAAGAGAAAATGGATGGGAGGCTGGTTTGCATGATGGTTTGGGCTACATTCGCAGCACTTTGTATTTTCTTGCAGTCTTGGGCACAGCAGGAGCAATACCAAGCTGTGATGTATCCGGAAAGAATGCTTTCTGTTGTGCATCTGTAAAAATTGGTGAGAGTCGCAGTGGGCATGCCGAATTATCTTAGTCTTCTGAGAAAGTAGAGGTGTTGGTGGGCTTTCTTAATGATAGTGTTGGCATGGAGGGACCAGGAGAGGTTGTTGGCATTCTGGACACTTAAAAACTTGAAGCTGTCGAGCTTTTCTACTTTGTCCCCACTGACTATATCAGGGGGATGACAATTAATCAAAGTTCAACATCTATAAAGAGACGTTTGTACCTCCTTGCCTGTATGCCACACTTTTTTTAAAGCTACAGGACTGGAACATTTGAACTGCAGTATCAAAGATGAAGCCATTTTTTGATCTTAAATGGATTTAAAATATTACGTGGGATCTGAAATGTTATGTTACACTCAGTTTGAAAGTTTAGCTTTCATTATGAGTCTGCTCATAGCTGCTTGCTTCAATTCTCTGCTTTTAATGTATAGAAACATCAAATCCTCTAGGAGTTTTCAACTCAGGGGTCAGATGCAAAACTCTTTAAAATGCCTGCAGCCATGTAGCATTTGGACATGACTGTGTCAGCTGAGAATCAAAACACAGAAAAAACAGTCCAGATTTTAAAAAGATTGCATCAAGAAGATGCCACTTTGGATCAGTTTTTGATTTGATTTGATTTGATTTATTATTGTCTCGTGTATTGAGATACAGTGAAAAATATTGTTCCTTGTGTGCTATGCAGAAAAAAGCTTACCACACATACAGAAGGAAAGGAGAGAGTGCAGAATAAAGTATTACAGTCATATCTAGGGTGTAGATTAACTTAGTGCGAGGTAGGTCCATTCAAGAGTCTGTTAGCAGCAGGGAAGAAAGTCTTCTTGAGTCAGTTGGTATGTGATCTCAGACTTTTGAATATTCTTCCAGATGGAAGAAGGTGGAAGAGGGTACATTTGGGGTGCATGGGGTCCTTGATTATGCTGGCTGCTTTTCCAAGGGGTGGGAAGTACAGAAAGAATCTCATATGTACTTGTAAAATTCTAACAGGATTTGATAGGGTTGATTCAGGAAGACTGTTTGCAATTGTGGGGGAGTCCAGAACTAGGGGTCATAGTTTGAGGATAAGGGTTAAACCTTTTAGGACTGAGGTGTGGAGAAAGTTCTTCACCCAGAGAATGGCGTATGTTTGGAATTCACTACCACTGAAAGTAGTTGAAGCCAAAATGTTATGTGGTTTCAAGAAGAAATTAGACATAGCTCTTGGGACTAAAGGGATCAAGGGATATGGGGGGAAGCGGGGATCAGGATATTGAATCTGATGATCCACCATAATCAAAATGAATGGCAGAGCAGGCTCGAAGGGCTGTGTGACCTACTCCTGCTTCTAGTTTCAATGTTTCTACAAATCTGAAATCCAAGCAAACTTACAACAAAACATTTGTTTTTGATCTGCCAAAATGGTAGGATTTTGCAGTCAATTTTCCCTTCTGAGTGGCCAACCTGGAGAACACATTTGGTGATCAAGAGGAAGCCCCTTTAAATCTAACAGCAGTGGAAGTATTCACATTGCGATAAGTTCCCATTTTGAGGCCATTACAGTCCATTATCTGGATTTGGTTGGCTGGAAATTGATTCCGACGAAAATTGATTTCAAATGGGGCCTCCCTCCCTCTCAATTGAGTGTAGTGATGCATTCAGACACAGCAACATCGCAAAACCATTCAATAAAATTCGGATTATATGAGCATGTCTCATTTTAAGCTTTAATTTCAGATTGTGGACTAATGGGAGGCACAAGTCTTGTCATTGACATAAACACAGCATAACATAGAGCCTTAAACTCTGACCATGAATGCTTTTTCTAATGAGAACTTCATTACTGTACCACAAGGAGCTCAAACTTTAGTCAGATGAACTCTGGATAAGAAACTGTTCTGACAAAACAGCTGTGACTGAAACGCTAATAGATCTATCTGTTCTCTGCTCAAGTGCTAACAAAACCTGCTGTGCCTTGCCAGAATTTTCTATAATACTTTTAGATTTCCACTTTTCTTTTAACCATATGGTGCTTTCTACTTCAACTTTCTCAGGAGGCTAAGGAAATTCAGCACGTCCACTATGACTCTCACCAATTTTTACAGATGCACGAGAGAAAGCATCCTTTCTGACTGTGTCACAGCTTGATATGGCCTCATCTGCAGAGAATGTTCGGAGGGCGGAGCTGAGCGTCACTTACCGGCGAAGGTGATTGGCGGTTGCAAGTCACATTTGCATAAGTGCTGTCACTGTGACCAGAAGGTGGTTTGTGGAGGAGCTGCTGTGACGGGACAGTTAAACTGCAAACATTATTTCAGTGTTTCCCTCCCTCCTTCCTTCCTTAACAAAACAAAATACTCATCAGGCTAGCATCTGTGGAAAAAGAATTATTGCTTCTTGGCCTTTTGGCTAAGATCAAGTGTGGTGTCAACACGCTGCACTTGGTTGAAGTCATTAGGTTACATTTCAGCTTCATTTGAAGCAATTTTTTAAAGTGCTATCTCGGCCTTTTGGCTAAGATGCAAATAAGATCAAGCCTTGGAGGAGGAACTATACCTACTCTAATCAGCTTGGATCATGTAGATCAAGCCCAAAACAGGAGGTGAGAGCCCTGTATTGTCATCTTGGACCAGGAATGTCCCAACTTGTTGGGACTCTGAATTGGCTTTAATTTGACTTGATTGGATTGGAATAAAGCTTAAAAGTTTTTTAAAAAGTCATGTGCCAAAAATTGGGTCGAGCACATTGCTAAAGCCAAACAAAAACTGGGCTTATGGGAGCAACGCCCCCTCTCCATCACAGGAAAAGCCCTGGTGATCTGATGCAAGGTGCTGGCCGTGTTGTTGTACGTGGCGCAGGTGTGGCCTATCCCCAAATCCTGCGCTGCAGCAGTGACCCAGGCCATCTTCAAGTTTATCTGGAGATAAACTTGAGAAAAACGTTCCCAACGCCGCCCTCATCCTGATGGCCACCTTTGTGTGCGGCCGCATCAAGCTGTGCGTAGATCCTCGGTACACTAACAGCAAGTGCCATTACTTTTTGAGGTTCTACCTATCCCAAGTGTTGCAGACGATGGGTCTGGCCACGCTGCCACGGAACCCTCCAAGTAGTTGGACTGTACCGCAGTACCTGTCCTTCCTGGAGAAATTTTTCCGCAAACGCACCTTTGACCACATGGCGATTAACCAGTGGTCAGCGCGTAACGTCCTTGGGACCCTGAGAGAAAAGGAGATGGCAGATCCTGTCGGATGGTTCCCTGAGCGGACTGTCAGTGTCATCTCGCAGAACGCCTCATCACCAGAACTCACAAACAAGCACCAAGATCTGACTTGGCTGGTGGTGAGAAGGGCACTCCCCGTCAGATCCTTTACGCGCACTCGAGGTCTCAACATCACCGCACACTGCCCTCGAAGTGGCTGCGGGGCTGATGAGACGGTCGCACACCTCCTTGTGGAATGTGCCTTTGCAAAGAAGGTCTGGAGTGAGATGCAGTGGTATTTGTCGAGGTTCGTCCCGAGCAGCTCGGTGACGCAGGACTCTGTGCTCTACGGGCCATTTCCGGGGATGCACACCGAGACAAATATTAACTGCTGCTGGAGGATCATCAACTCGGTGAAGCACACACTTTGGTCTGCGCGAAACTCGCTGATCTTCCCGTTGAAAGAACTGTCCTCGACCGAGTGTTGCAGACTGGCATATTCCAAGGTCCAAGACTACATGCTGAAGGATACCCTCAAGATGGGGGCAGCCGCCACAAAGGCACAATGGAGGCAGACCGAGGGCCCGGGAACTGCAGAATACCCTCGGCCTGCATAACTGTGTGCCAATCTGAGAAATAACGGCACACTGTAAAATCTGAGGCATGTATATAGTTTTAAGTTTTGAAATGTAATGACTGTAATTTTGTGTAGGACTGTTTGCAATTGTTATAAGAACATAAGAAATAGGAGCAGGAGTAGGCCATCTAGCCCGTTGAGCCTGTCCCGCCATTCAATAAGATCATGGCTGATCTGAAGTGGCTCAGTTCCACATTCCCGCCCTCTCCCCATAACCCTTAATCCCCTCGCTTATCAAAAACCCATCAACCCGCGTCTTAAAAATATTTAGTGAGGCAGCCTCCACCACTTCAACGGGCAGAGAATTCCAGAGATTCACCACCCTTTGAGTGTAGAAGTTCCTTCTCAACTCTGTTCTAAACTGCCCCCCCCCTTATCTTGAGGCTGTGCCCTCTAGTCCTGTATATGTGATATGTAGGTTTGCAATGGTTTAATTGAGATTTTTTTATGAATAAAGCATATTTTCGAAAATAAAACAAAAAAAAGTCAGCAGGAGGGCCACAAGCAAGGGAGAGGTGAGTTGCAATTTTTTTTTATCTGTATCAGGCAAAATGGCAGCTAGGGCAGTGGCAGGCTCCTCCTGCCAGATGTGGGCAATTAGGGAGCGATCTAATCTTCCTGACAACTTTATCTGTAGGAAGTGTGTCCAGTTGCAGCTACTCACAGACCGCATTGTTCAGTTGGAACAGGTGGATGCACTGTGAAGTATACAGGAGGCGTAGAGTGTGATAGACACTAGTTGCAGGGAGGTTGTCACACCACAGGTTCAGACAGGTATATGGGTGACTGCCAGGAGAGGCAGGCAGGTGGTGCAGGAATCTCCTGTGTCTATTCCCCTTTCAAACAGGTATATCATTTTGGATGCTATTGAGGGGGAATAGCCTGTCAGGGGGAGATACCAGCAGTGGCCAGGCCTGTGACACCACAGCTGGTTCTGCTGTGGGAAAGGGTCAAGCAAAGAGCAAACAAGCAGTAGTAACAGAGGACTCGCTAGTTAGAGGCATGGACAGGCATTTCTGTGGCCACAATCGAGACTCCAGGATGGTGTGTTGCTTCCCTGGTGCCAGGGTCAAGGACGTCTCTGAGTGATTACAGAACATTCTCAAGGGGGAGGGTGAGCAGCCGAATGGCGTTGTACATATTGGTACCAATGACATAGCTGGAAAGGGGGATGAGGTCCTGAAATGTGAATATCGAGAGTTCAGCAGAAGGCTAACATGTAGGACCTCGAAGGTAGTAATTTCAGGGCTTCTACTGGTACCACATGACAGTGAGGATTAGGCAGATGAATGCTTGGCTTGAGAACTGGTGCAAGGGGCAGGGATTTAGATTTTTGGATCATTGGGATCTTTTCTGGGGAAGAACTGATCTGTTCAAGAGGGATGGGTTACATTTGAACTGGAGAGGGGCCAACATCCTGGCGGGGAGATTTGCTAGAGCCACTCGGGAGGATTTAAACTAGCTTGGCAGAGGGGTGGGATCCAAAGGAGTAGGGAGACAGAAGAGAAGTTTGAGGACAGCACAGAAGTTAAAGAGAGCATATTAAGTAGTAAAGGCAGTGTCAGTAAGAAGCAAGACAGAGAGCAAGGGAAGTCCAGATTAAACTGCATTTATTTCAGTGCAAGAGGGCTGACAGGCAAGGCAGATGAACTCAGGGCATTGATAAGTACGTGGGATTGGGATATTATAGCAATTACTGAAACATGGCTAAGGGAGGGACAGGACTGGCAGCTCAATGTTCCAGGGCACAGGTGCTATAGGAAAGATAGAACCCGAGGTAAGAGAGGAGGGGCAGTAGCGCTTTTGATGAGAGAAAGCATCACGGCCACACCGAGAGGGGATAGATCCGAGGGTTCGGCCACTGAGTCTATATGGATAGAACTGAGAAATAAGAAGGGGGAAATCACTTTGATAGGGTTGTACTATAGGCCCCCAAATTGTCAGCAGGAAATTGAGGAGCAAATATGTAAGGAGATTACGGATAGCTCCAAGAAAAATAGGTTGGTAATAGTTGGAGATGTTAATTTTCCCAACATTGGTGGGACAGCCATAGTATTAGGAGGTTGGATGGAGAGAAATTTGTTAACTGTATTCAGGAGGAATTTCTCATTCAATATGCGGATGGCCCAAATAGAGAGGGGGCAAAACTTGACTCCTCTTGGGAAATAAGGAAGGACAGAAGTGTTAGTGCGGATTACCTTGGGACCAGTGACCACAATTCTATTAGTTTTAAGATAGCTATGGAGAATGATAAGTCTGTCCAAAAAGTTAATATTCTAACTTGGAGCAAGTTAGAATATCAGGCAGGAACTTTCAAAAGTTAATTGGGGGAGTCTGTGGGAAGGAAAAGGGATGTCTGGTAAGTGACATGCTTTCCAGAGTGTGCTAACCAGGGTTCAAGGTAAGCACATTCCTTTTAGAGTGAAAGGCAAGGCTGGCAGAAGTCGGGAACCTTGGATGACTCGAGATATTGAGGCCCTGGTCAAGAAGAAGAAAAAAGCGTAGGCAGCTGGGATCAAGTGAATCTCTTGAAGAGTATAGAGGGTGTAGGAGTAGACTTAAGAGAGAAATCAGGAGGGCAAAAAGGGGACATGAGACTGTTTTGGCAGAATCCAAAGAGTTTCTACCAATACATAAAGGGCAAAAGAGTAACAAGGGAGAGAGTAGGGCCTCTTAAGGATCAACAAGGTAATGTATGTGAGGATCCACAAGAGATGGGTGAGATCCGAAATGGAGGTATTAAGATAGATAAATCTGCGGGACCTAGTAAGGTATATCCCAGGATGTTGTGGAAGACTAGGGAGGAAGTTACGGGTCCCCTAGCTGAGATATTTGAATCATCGATAGTCACAGGTGAGGTGCCTGAAGGTTGCGGAGTGGCAAATGTTGTGCCTTTGTTTAACAAGGGCTGCAGGGAAAAGCCTGAGAACGACAGGCCAGTTAGCCTCACATCTGTGGTGGTTAAGTTGTTGGAAGTTATTCTGAGAGACAGGATCGACAAGCATTTAGAGATGCAAGGACTGATTAGGGACAATCAGCATGTTTCACAAATTTGATTGAGTTTTTTTAAGGGGTAACCAAGAAGTAGATGAGGGCAGTGCAGTTGATGTTGTCTATGTGGACTTTAGCAAGGCCTTTGACAAGGTACCGCACGGTAGGTTGTTGCATAAAGTTAAATCTCACTGGATCCAGGGTGAGGTATCTTAATGGATACAAAATTGGCTTCTTGAAGTGGTTGTAGAGAGTTGGTTTTTCAAACTGGATGCCAGTGACCAGCGGTGTGCCTCAGGAGTCAGTGCTGGGCCCACTGTTATTTGTCATTTATATTAATGATTTGGATGAGAATATAGAGGGCATGGCTAGTAAGCTTGCAGATGACAACAAGATTGGTGGCATGGTGGACAGTGAAGAGGGTTATCTCCAACTGCAGCGGGATCTTGATCAATTGTGCCAATGGGCTGACGAATGGCAGATGGAGTTTAATTTAGACAAATGCGAGATAATGCATTTTGGTAGATTGAATCAGGACATGACTTGCTCAGTTAATGGTAGGGCGTTGGGGAGAGTTACAAAACAAAGAGATCAAGGGGTACATATTAATAGCTCCTTAAAAGTGGAGTCACACATGGACAGAGTGGTGAAGAAGGCATTTGGCATGCTTTGTTTCATCTGTCAGAACATTGAATACAGGAGTTGGGACATCTTGTTGAAGTTGTACAAGACATTGATCAGGCCACACTTGGAATACGGTGTGCAACTCTGGTCACCATATTATAGAAAGGATATTAATAACCTAGAAAGAGTGCAGAAAAGATTTATTAGGATGCTACCAGGACTTGATACATTGAGTATTTATTGCCCATCCTTATTGCACAGGCAGTGACTCAAGCTAGGAATCAGCCCGGTTCCTGGCGCTGTGAGGCAGTAGTGCTAATCACTGTGCCACAGTGCCAACCATCTAACTCAGTCATGAATATGTCTGACGATGGAGCATCCATAACCTTCCTGGATAAACACTTCCAAATATTCAGTGAAGAAATTTCTCCTCATCTCATGATTGTCCCCAGTCCCACTAGTTATCGGTTAGCTATTTGAAAATGGCATGTTAGTTTTTACTTTCTACTTTGTGCTATTAACCAATCCTTCATGCATTCCAATATACTATCCTAAATCCATAAGGTGGCATGGTGGCACTGTGGTTAACACTGCTACCTAACAATGCCAGGGACCCTGGTTCGATTCCTTGCTTGGGTGGCTGACTGTGTGCAACCTGCACGTCCTCCCCAGGTCTGCATGAGTTTCCTCTGAGTGCTCCGATTGCCTCTCACAGTCCAAAGATGTGCTAGTTAGGTGCATTGGCCGTGCTAAACTCTGCATCAGTGTACCCGAACAGGTGACGGAGTGTGGGGCAATTTGGAGATTTTCACAGTAATTTCATTGCACTGTTAACGTAAGCGTACTTGTGGGACTAATAAATAAACTTAAATAATATCTTGTGCATTATTATTTTGTGTGGTACTTTTCTGAAGGTCGTTTGGAAATCCAAATAAACTGCATTTACTGCTGGAAAATCTCAGTAGGTCTGGCAGCATCTGTAAGGAGTGAGAAAAGCTGATGTTTTGAGTCCAGATAGAAATCATCATAGAAACCCTACAGCATAGAAAGAGGCCATTCGGCCCATGGAGTCCACAACGACCCAGGCCCGACCCCCATATCCCGACATATTTTTCTCACTATTCCCTCCAACCTACGCATCTCAGGACACTAAGGGGCAATTTTAACACAGCCAATCAACCTAACCCGCACATCTTTGGATTGTGGGAGGAAACCAGAGTACCCAGAGGAAATCCACGCAGATACGAGGAGAGTGACCCAAGCCAGGAATTGAACGCAGGTCCCTGGAGCTGTGAAGCAGCAATGCTAACCACTGTGCTACTGTGCCATGATGACTCAAGGGTCATCTGGACTCGAAACATCAGCTCTTTTCTCTCCTTACAGATGCTGCCAGACCTGCTGAGATCTTCCAGCATTTTCTTTTTTGGTTTCAGATTCCAGCATTTGCAGTAATTTGCTTTTTTTTTAACATTTATTGCTTCACCTTTATCTACCCTATTAATTGCACCCTCAAAAAGCAAATGAAGTTGTGAAACATGGTTTCATTCTTGGGGACACAATGGCTCGGCCCATTAGGCATCGGGCAGTACCAAAGGGGCAGGGCCAGAGGGGCGGGGACTATTTGGCTGCGATCAGTGGGTGTGGGGATGTCCCACTGCCACTCTGCACTTGGGATCAGTGGCAGAGGGGGGTGACAACAGCAATCGGGGCTGGCCATAGGGGTGGGGATCAAGTTGGGTTGCAGCTGCAGGGGAGGTGATAGGGTCAGGGCTGGTGTTGTGGGGGGATCGAGTTGGGTTGGCAGGAGAGGAGGGATTGAGGCTGGCCCAGAGATATCCAGGAGGCCAACAATCAGGGAGTGAGGGGATTGGAGGAGCAGCAATGTGAGGGTTGTGAGGCTGGTCAGCAATTGAACTGGTCAGCGATCGCGAAGCCGGCAGTGTGGGGCCTGTGCACATCTCCGCTATGACTGATTGGCCCACTCATAGTATTGTTGCCAACCTCTCCAGTGGGAATAGGCCGTGCGCCCAGGTTTTCATCGTGAATCTCACTCGGGTACTCTGTGATGTACAGAGCGTAAGAGATTCCATTTGAAATCCCAGTTTAAAAAAAAGCAGGAATTACTCCAGCTTTTACGCAAATTCGGCACTTAGAATTTTTTTGGGTGAATCCGAGCCAAAATATTTCTTCAGTCTCTCTGCCATGTCCTCAGTCCCCGTAATAATTTTTCATGCACGTCAGCTGCTAATGGATCAATATTTCCTTCAGCTGCTCTCCTCCTTTTTATTCTCACATTCCATTTTACTCCTTTGGTAACTCTTTCTTGGTTTCTAAAACATTCCAATTCTCAGGCTAACTACTATTCTTCACAGTTACAAGTGGCTTATTTTACTCCATTTCTGTTCTTAACTCCCGAGTAAGCTGTTTTCTTTTGTAACATACATTTTGCTGAACATGTTGAATTGTTTATTTAAGTAATTCCCACTGTTTATTTGCTGCCATACATGTTAGTCCATTCACTCAACCAACCATAGGCAATTCTGCCTTTGTACCCATGGAACGAGCTTTGTTTAAGTTTAAGACAAGGGGATTTTCACAATAACTTCATTGCTGTGTTAATATAAGCCTACTTGTGACACTAATAAGTAACCTTAAAAGAAAAACTTTTAAAAAGTGTATTGTTCCAAATTGTTGCAAGAAAAGGATCTTTTCGGACATATTTGTCAATTCGATTTGACCGTTCGCTATGAAGATCGCAGCCCAATTATTACATTGTCTCTGTTGCAATATGCATTGCAGATTGTTGGAAGATTTACGCGTTGTGAATGCTTTGAATCAATATCTGTGGCTTGCCTGCCTAGTCTTATATCATGTAAGAATTCTCCCCCGCTGCACACTCCTCTCCCAACTTCTCAAAAACCTCCTTTAATTGATGGCACCCACAGCCAATCTCATCTGGAAGAAATTCATCTGAACTTGCCGCTCAATGACCTTAGATGGATGCGATGGAAGTTCTTCGATTTCAAGGTTAGACTGCAGCAACATCAATCTGATAAAACATTTAGCTTGGAGTTGATGTATGTTATACCCACTAATTCATTCTTCTGAGTGTAATTTCAGAATTCGATCATTAATTGAAGTAACAAAGGATAAGCCAAATGGCGAACAATATTGCTGCTGGTATTGATTTTTACACATTAAATCTGGCTGTAGTGCTCTCATCAGCAGGCTGTTGTCTGATTTAACACCCAGGATTGAAGTGATTTTAACCCACAGAAAATGGAAACCAGTCACCAAAGCTTAAGAACATTTCAACACATTGCGGATGCTTATTAAGTCCCTAAACTGCTCACATTTGAATTTAGAATGTGCAAGGGGATACAAATGTTTCTTTAAAAACATCTTCATCATGTTGGTGACACCAATCTACTTAGAACATAAGAACATAAGAAATGGGAGCAGGAGTAGGCCATCTAGCCCTTCGAGCCTGCCCCGCCATTCAATAAGATCATGGCTGATCTGTCGTGGCTCAGTTCCACATTCCCGCCCTCTCCCCATAACCCTTAATCCCCTCTCTTATCAAAAACCCATCAACCCGCGTCTTAAAAATATTTAGCGAGGTAGCCTCCACCACTTCAACGGGCAGAGAATTCCAGAGATTCACCACCCTTTGAGTGAAGAAATTCTTCCTCAACTCCGTTCTAAACCGCCCCCCGCTTTATCTTGAGGCTGTGCCCCCTAGTCCTACTGTCCTTTCTGAGCGGGAAGAGTCTCTCCACCTGTATCCTATCCATCCCATTCATCATCTTATACGTCTCAATGAGATCTCCCCTCATTCTTCTAAACTGTAACGAGTACAAGCCTAGTTTATTCAGCCTCTCCTCATAGCTCAACCCCCTCAACTCCGGCATCAGCCTAGTAAACCTCCTCTGCACTCCCTCTAAGGCCAAAATATCCTTGCGTAAGTATGGCGCCCAAAACTGCACACAGTACTCCAGCTGCGGCCTCACCAATGCCCTATATAGCCGCAGCAAGACCTCCCTACTTTTATATTCAATCCCCCTCGCTATGAAGGCCAGCATCCCATTCGCCTTCCTGACCACTTGCTGCACCTGCAAGCTGGGTTTTTGCGACTCATGCACAAGGACCCTGAGGTCCCTCTGCACCGTCGCCTGCTGCAGTTTTTCTCCATGTAAGTAATATTCCTTCCTACCATTATTCCTACCAAAGTGGACCACCTCGCGCTTGCCAACATTAAATTCCATTTGCCATTTCCTGGCCCATTCGCCCAGCCTATCTAGATCCTTCTGTAGACTCTCCACACCCTCCGTGCAATTTGCCGTTCCCCCAATCTTGGTGTCATCAGCAAATTTCGACACCATACACTCGGTTCCCTCCTCCAGATCATCTATATAAATGGTTGAGTACTAACTTCCTAACAAAGTTAGGGGTGGCACGGTGGCATGGGTGGCACGATGACACAATGGTTAGCACTTTTGCCTCACAGCCCTAGAGACCTGGGTTTGATTCCCGGCTTGGGTCATTGTCTGTGTGCAGTCTGCACGTTCTCCCTGTGTCTGCATGGGTTTCCTCCGGGTGTTCCGGTTTCCTCCCACAATCCGAAAGATGTGCAGATGAGGTTGATTGACCATGCTAAATTCTCCCTCAGTGCACCCGAACAGGTGCCGGTGTGTGGCGACCAGGGGATTTTCACAGTAACTTCATTGCAGTGTTTGATGTAAACCTACTTGTGACACGAATAAATGAACTGCGAATTTAAAGTTGAAAGTCTTTAAACACAATGTGAGCATTAACTTATAATTTGAGGATTTGTTACTCTTACATAATGCAGATTTTAACTTTCTAAAGTTTATTTATGAATGTCACAAGTAGGCTTACATTAACACTGCAATGAAGTTACAGTGAAAATCCCCAAGTTGCTCCACACTCCGGCACCTGTTCGGGTACACTGATGGAGAATTTAGCATGGTCAATGTACCTAACCAGCACATCTTTCTAACAGTGGGAGGAAACCTACGCAGACACGAGATGAATATGCAGACTCTGTACAGACAGTCACGCAGGTACAGGAATTGAACCCAGGCCCTTGGCGCTGTGGGACAGCAGTACTAACCACTGTGCCACCGTGCCCCAAGGATGTGCTGGAGGATAAAAATGCTGCTATAAAAACTTCATCATCATGTGGGTGACACCAATCCACTTGTTTGATGTCGGGTGCTAACTCCCTAAGTTAGAAGTCCCTTAAACACAATGTGAGCATTGATTTGTAATTTGAGAATTTGTCGCACTTACCAAATGCAGATTTTAGACTTACATGGAGTAAGGATTACAAATGAAAAAAAACCAAAATCATGACTGGCTTGCAGTAAACCCGGAGAAGTTTAAAAACAGAAGTCGTATGGGTTCAAATCCCACCACAGCAGCTGGTGGAATTTAAATCCAATCCATAAATAAGAACATAAGAACATAAGAAATAGGAGCAGGAGTAGGCCATCCAGCCCTTCGAGCCTGCCCCACCATTCAATAAGATCATGGCTGATCTGTCGTGGCTCAGTTCCACTTTCCCGCCCTCTCCCCATAACCCTTAATCCCCTCTCTTATCAAGAACCCATCAACCCGCTTCTTAAAAATATTTAGCGAGGCAGCCTCCACCACTTCAACGGGCAGAGAATTCCAGAGATTCACCACCCTTTGAGTGAAGAAGTTCCTCCTCAACTCCGTTCTAAACCGCCTCCCCTTTATCTTGAAGCTGTGCCCCCTAGTCCTACTGTCTTTTTTGAGCGGAAAGAGTCTCTCCACCTGTATCCTATCCATCCCATTCATCATCTTATACGTCTCAATGAGATCTCCCCTCATTCTTCTAAACTCTAACGAGTACAAGCCCAGTTTATTCAGCCTCTCCTCATAGCTCAACCCCCTCAACTCCGGTATCAGCCTAGTAAACCTCCTCTGCACTCCCTCCAAGGCCAAAATATCCTTGCGCAGGTGCGGCGCCCAAAACTGCACACAGTACTCCAGCTGCGGCCTCACCAATGCCCTATACAGCTGCAGCAAGACCTCCCTACTTTTATATTTAATCCCCCTCGCTATGAAGGCCAGCATCCCATTCACCTTCCTGACCACCTGCTGCACCTGCAAGCTGGGTTTTTGCGACTCATGCACAAGGACCCCGAGGTCCCTCTGCACCGTCGCCTGCTGCAGTTTTTCGCCACGTAAGTAATAGTCCTTCCTACCATTCTTCCTACCAAAGTGGACCACCTCACACTTGCCAACATTAAATTCCATTTGCCATTTCCTGGCCCATTCGCCCAGCCTATCTAGATCCTTCTGCAGACTCTCCACACCCTCCGCTGGAATTGAAAAGCTAGTCTCGATAATGGTGACCATGACAACCATCGCTTGTGATAGAAACCCATCTGGCTCACTGATATCCTTTAGGAAAGGGAATCTGCCGCCCTTACCTGGTCTGGCCTACACGTGACTCCAGACCTACAACAATGTGGTTGGCTCGAACTGCCCCCTGGAATGATGTGGAAAGTCAGTCAGTTCAAGGATAATTAGGGATGGGCAACAAATGCTGACCTTGCCAGCGAAACTCACATCCAATGAAAGAATAAAGAAAAAAAAAGTCATATACAGAATACTTTGACTGACAAATCGCAGACATGTGTAAAAGTGATGGGCAACAGATTTGCCATCTTCCAAAAGCAATTTAGCTCATTCCTCAACCTTTCCCCCATGATGATGTTTATCCTCTCCTCAGGCGCTTATTTAATCCCCTTTCGAAGGCCATAGTTGATTCTATCTCCATCAGACTCCCACACAGTGCATTCCAAAGACTAACCATATGCTAAGTAAAATAAGGTTTTTCTCATGTTGCCATTGGTTCTTTTGCTAATCAGCTTAAATTGCTGTCCTCTGACTCTTGAGCCCTCTGTCAATGGGGACAGTTTTCCCTATCTGCTCTGCTCAGACTGCTTGTGATTTTGAACATCTCTATCAAGTCTCCTCTCAATCTGCTCTGCTTGAAGGAAAATAGCTCCAGGTTCTCCAAGCTACCCATGCATATTGAAGACTTTAAATGGGACCTGGGCAGCACTGCCGCCTCGCAGTGTCAAGAACCTGGGTTCAATTCCTGGCTTGGGTCACTGTCTGTGTGGACTTTGCATATTCTCTCCTTGTTTGTGTGAGTTTCTTCAGAGTGCTTGGTTTCCTCCCACAGTCCAAAGATGTGTGGGTTAGGTGGATTGGCAATGCAAAATTGTCCCTTAATGTCAGGGGAACCAACTATTTAAATGCATGGGGTTCTGGGGATAGGGCCTGGATGGGATTGTGGTTGGTGTTAACTTGATGGGCCAAATGGCCTCCTTCTGCACTGTAGGACTCTATGATTCTATGTTGGTTGATGCCAGTAAAAGCAGCTGAGTTGGTGTTATGGAGAAATAAGGAGCAAAGTCATAGCATGGCTTCACGACCAATCATCAGGAGGCAGGACAAAAATCGAATATCCATTATGCAGATTCCACCAAAGAACAGAAGAAAGAAACCACACAACACTGTGAGATAGAGGCAGCATGGTGGCACACCATGAGACAGGGGCGACACGGTGGCCCAGTGGTTAGCACTGCTGCCTCTCAGTGCCAGGGACCTGGGTTCTATTCTGGCCTTGGGTCACTGTCCGTGCGGAGTTTGCACATTCTCCCTGTATCTGCGTAGATTTCCTCTGGGTGCTCTGGTTTCCTCCCACAGTCCACAGACATGCAGGTTAGGTTGATTGGCTATGTTAAATTGACCCTAGTGTCAGGGGGATTAGCAGGGCAAATATGTGGGGTTACAGGAATAGGGCCTGGGTGGGATTGTAGTTGGTACAGACTTGATGGGCCAAATGGCCTCCTTCTGCAGTGTAGGCATTCTAAGATAGAGATCAGATTTGTTTGTGTATTTCTTTACATTCCAATAGGACAAGGTAACGCAAGATTGTGCCTCCTATCTGAACAGAGTATTTTAAATATGAATCTGAATAGCACACTGTGGATCTATTATGTTCTAACAGATGCAAGAGTGATGTTAAAGGCTTTGTTAAGTATAAGCTCCCTGTGGAGCTGCCTCTGACAATGGGTCCTACATACAGGCATACATATGAACATACTAATTAGGACCAGGAGTAGACCACTTGGTCGCTTGAAGCTGCCCCACCATTCAACAAGATCATGACTGATCTTATTGTAATCTCAACCCCACATTTCTGCTTACCTCTGATAACGTTTTGTCCTGTTGTGAGACAGATTAGTTTTATCCAACTGATGATCTCTACTGATGATGAAGTGTTGTTGCAATGGTAATCCTGCTTTGCCCTTAAAACTGAAGTCATGGGGACCATTCACCTAGTCCATTGCACTGCTCTAGCAGTGCAGTAGACCAGGAGATGTAAGCGGAGGCCGTGTAGCGAGATTTCCGCTGGGTGCCACGGCCTCTGCACCTTTCTGAGCACTGGATTCCTGGCATCGCTAGCCCCATGCTAGAAATTGTCCATACAGGTTTTAATTGAGTCATTTGTCTTTGGGATCACGATTATTCCAGAACAGCACTTTACTGGTACAGTTACAGGAGAGATAATAACTGTTTGATGTAACTTAAGTTCAGTTTCACTCTTGACTTTGTCTAAGAATGAATGAAGGATCTTTTCTGGCTGTGAAGAACCAAATTGGTTTAGACTCAGCTCTGGTATTCGGTCTTCAGCTTCCCTAAGACTGAAAATGATGTCAGGATTTCATTCCGGAATGTTCCTATACTGCACATCAGCAAACCTTGTAGATCAGCTTTAACTGTTAGCATGCTATCCTGCATAATTATGATGGTTCTTGGTGTCGTATCACAGAGGTTCAATTATCTCTTTGCCCTTCTATCTTAATCTTGCCAAGTGTTGGGAAGTGATAGCCTAGCAGTATTATCTCTAGACTACTAATCCAAAAACTCAACAAATGTTCTGGGGACCTGGGTTCAAATCTCCCTATGGCAGATGGTAGAATTTGAATTTAATAAAATGTATTTGGAATAAAGAATCTACTGATGGCCGTGAAACATTGTCAACTGTCGGAAAAAACCATCTGGATCATTAATGTCTCTTTAGGGAAGGAAATCTGCCATCCTTACCTGGTCTGGCCTACATGTGACTCCAGAGCCACAGCAATGTGGTTAACTCTCAGCTGCTTTCTGAACAAGGGGAAGTAGGGATGGACAATAAACACTAGCCAGCCAGCAATGCCTATGAATTCCTGGACTGATACTCTAGTGATAATACCACTAGGCTTGCCTCATGTTACTTTCCCAGTTAGATGGACACATGTAATCAAATGGAGAATCTGAGAAGGCTGTAGGTACATTCTCTAAAGTAGATCCTTGCAACACATATCAGAAATAAGCTGCATTTTGAGTTATCCTACCAACTCCATAGCATTCTATGTCTGGCACCTGATAAGTTCTTCACTGGAAGGAAGTTACACACTCGTATTAACACTTGCAAACTTGGTGTGAGAACATCTATGTCGATAAGAGAACTTGTCAATCAACCAAAGATTGGAGCGGTTACATTTTTCATTTGGATGGATGAATAAACTGGCATGAGGACTGATTGTAAGCTTGTGTCAATCAATTGCCTCTGATGTGCTTTGTTGCTTTGTGTGATTTAGGGTTAAGTAACTGTTATAGCTCTTCAAACACATTCAGATGTTTCATCTATTCCAGCGTGAAATGAATCAAGAACCTCCCAGTAACTGTTCCCAATTGTGATGTGAACTGTTCAGTCATCTGCCAAAGAAGGTTGTGAATCACGACAGTGTTAAAACCAAACTTCAGAAGATATTACTTGTGGCTCATGGGACTGACTCCAACTCAAACACTATCAAATTCCACTTGAAAGTATCCACAAAGCTCAAAGAAACCTCCAAATCATTTGATACTTATGAGTATTGTGGTTTTCATTAGAATCCTGAGGTTGGCATGTACAATTTTTCCTGCATGTTACTGGATGACTGTCGTTGAAAATTTATTCACGGGATGTGAGTATTTCTGGTTGTGCCAGCCTTTATTGCCCACTTTTAAATACCCTTCAGGAAGTGATGGTGTTTCCTCCAACTTCAATACAACTGAGAGTCTTGAACAGGCATTTGAGAGACAGTTCAGAGTTAGTAGGTCTGGAATAACATATTGGTCAGGCCAAGAAAAACTGTAGGCTCCCTTCCCTAAAGGAAATTGGTGAAACCGATTTTTTTTAATGACAATTCGGTACTTTCATGGTCAATATTACTGATACCAGCTTTATATTCCACGTTCAATTAATTCAATTCAAATTCCAAGCTGCCATAAAGGGAATTGAACTCATATTTCTGGGTCTTTACGCCAGTAACAAAGTCACTATGATACTGCATTTATAGAGGCATCTACCAGGCAATATGGAAAATTACGTTACGCCCTGTGCATGAGAAAGAGGATAAATCCACCCCAGCCACTTACCTCCCCTTGAGTCTACTCTCAATCTCCAGTAGTGCTGGAGGGGTCATCAATAGTGCTATCAAGTGGCAATATCCTGCTCAGTTTGAGTTCAGCCAGGGTCACATACCTCATTACTGTCTTGGTTCAAATAGGGACAAAAGATCTAGACTCCAGAGTTGAGGTAAGAGTGACTGCTCTTGACATCAAGGCAGCATTTGACCAAGTATGACATTAGGGAGTCCCTGTGAAACTAGAGTCAGTGGAAATCAGGGGAGTCATACCTGGCACAAAGGGCATTCATTGCAGTGTTTGGAGGTCAATTGTCTCAGTTTCAGGACATCACTGCAGGAGTTCTTCAGCCCAACAATCTCGAGCTGTTCCATCAATGACCTTCCCTCCATCATGAGGTCAGAAGTGGAGATATTCACTAATGACTGTACAATGTTCAACACCATTCATGACTCCTCAGGTACTGAGGCAGTCCAAATGCAACAAAACCTGGACAGTATCCAGGCTTGGGCTATCAAGTGGCAAATACCATCCACACCACACAAGTGCCAGTCAATGACCATCTCCAAAACGAGAGGATCTCAAAATCATCCATTGTCATTCAATGGCATTACCATTGCTGAATATCCCACTGTCAGCATCCTTGGAGTTACCATTGACCAGAAACTGGAACTGGACTAGCTATATAAATACTATGGCTACAAGGGCAGATCAGAGGCTAAGAATCCTGTGATAAGTAACTCAACTGTGGCACAGTGGTTAGCATTACTGCCTCACAGTGCCAGGACCGAGGTTTGATTCCCGGCTTGGTCACTGTCTTTGCAGGCTTTGCACATTTTCCCTGTGTCTGCATGGGTTTCCTCTGATTGCTGTGGTTTCCTCCCACAGTCTGAAAGATGTGCTGATTAGGTGCATTGGCTGTGCTAAATTCTCCCTCAGTGTACTCAAACAGGCATCTGAGTGTGGCGACTCGGGGATTTTCATTGCAGTAACTTCATTGCAGTGTTAATGTAAGCTGACTTGTGACACTAAGAAATACACTTTACAGTTTAAACTCCTGACTCTGCAAAGCCTGTTCACTTCATCTACAAAGTATGAGTCAGGATTTGTGATAGAATACTCTCCACTAGCCTGGATGAGTGCAGCTCCTTCAACACTGAAGAAGCTTGACACTATTCAGAATAAAGCAACTTGACTGCTACTCCTTTCACAAACATTCAAGCCCCCCCAGTGTAAACCACCTACAAGGTGCTTTACAGGAACTCACTTATTCTTTTTAGACAGCTACTTCCTAACCCACAATTGCTTCAATCTGGAAGGACAAGGGCAGAAACATGTGGAAAGACACCACGTGATGGTCCTCCTCCAAGTCACTCACCACCCTGACTTGGAAACTATATTGTCGTTCCTTCACTGTCATTGGGTCAAAATCCTGGAACTCGCTCCATAATATCACTGTGGATATACACCACTTACACCACCTGGGCTGCAGTGGTTCAAGAAGGCAGCTGAATGCCTCTTTCTTCACTGGAACAATTCTATGATTTAAGTTATTGGGTGGCACAATGGCACAGTGGTTGCACTGCTGCCTCACAGCGTCAGAGAGCCAGGTTCAACTCTGGCCTTGGGTGACTGTGCGGAGCTTGCATATTTTCCCCGTGTCTGTGTGGGTTTCCTCTAGGTGCCCCAGTTAACTTCCACATTCCAAAGATGTGTGGGATAGTAGATTGGCCATGCTAAATTACCCTTAAGTATCAGGTGGACTAGTAGGATAAATATGTGGGGTTACCGGGATAGGGCCTGGGTAGGATTGTTGTCAATACAGGCTCGATGGACCTAATGACCTCCTTCTGTGCTGTAGGGATTCTATGAATTCTATGAAGAAGACTACCTTCTGAAGGGTAACTAGGAATGGGCAATAAATGCTGGCCTAGCCAGTGATACCCACATACCATTATAGAATTTAAGAGAAAACAATGCTTCTATTTTTAAATGATGTTGTAAAATCTATATTTTTTAATGTTCTTGAGAAATTAACCAGGTTCATTATTGGAGATGATTATTTGTACGCTGTAATTGTGATATGTCGAATATTTGTACATTGTGAACTGAATACCTGATCACCTGCTAATGGGAGGAAGCACATTTTAGCAAATGCACTTCATTCAGACTTTTCTTTCTAACAACTGTGTTATTCATTTGCAAAATATTCTAGGATGGCCAGAAATTTCAGCAGCCAGTTACCTCCTTTGAGGTATTCTTTAAAATTTATCATTGTACAACATTCTCATTCCCTGTCTTTGAATCCATTTTTGTTAATTACATCTCTATTATGTTCCCTTAACAAAGCAATACTTGTTTCCCTTAATTACCCCACATTTGTCCAAGTGACTATTAAGTTTGTCCCAAACTATTGTTTCTAAAAGATTCCCACTGCGGAGGTTAAGGTAACCGTCCTGTGGTTGCTGGGCTTATCTTTGCAATCTTTTTTAGACAAGGATTTGTGAGACCTCCAGTCCTGTGGCACCATTCCTGAGTCTAGTAGAGATTGGAAAATTATGGTTAGTGCCACGATAATTTCCAACTTCAATTCCTTCACTATCCTTGAATGCATCTCATTCGATCCTGATGCCTTATCAACTTTAAATCCAGACAGCCTAATCAAAACTCTCCCTTTTCAATTTGGGCAGTATCTACTACCTTGGCAAAGACGCATGCAAGTATTCAGCCATGTATTCTGCCTCCATTCAGATTGCTAGTTGCGCTAACATGTTTTAGTTTAAATAGTTGAAATGATTTATAAATGGAAGAGGTGCCAACTAAAAATAATGAATAAAAAATGCTGGATCTTTCCTTGCTGTCATGAAATCAGTTAAGAATATTTTTGCCAAATTATCCCGATTCTTCCTCTTAGCATCCTTTAAATAGTTATATGCCTAGCGAAGATTTATAGATTCCCTTTGATGTTACCTGCCAATCTGTTCTCATGGTCTCTCTTTTCTTCTCTTGTTTGCCTTTTGAAATCCTCTTTGAACCTTTGATGTTCAAACTTTTCTGTAATTGTATCATCCCCTGCCACAAGTATACCTTTTCTACATCACCTCACTCTATGGGCAGGATTTTCTGACCACGCTCACCTCGAAACCAGAAAATCCCGCTCAGGGTCAATGAACCTTTCTATGGTCCACCACTCGCCCGCTCTGATTCCTGTGATGGGCACAAAGGAAAAATTTGCCCCTCTATTTCTTTCATCATGCAGAGAGCTCTGGATTTAGTTGCTCTGTCTTTCCTCTTTCTGAGTGTATACTTGGACTGTACATGAACAGTATTAAAGGCAGCCAATTGTTCAGTTACAGTTTTGCTTGCTAATTTTCTTTGATTCCAATTTATCTGGCCTAGGTCCATCCTTACCCCTTTAAAATTGCCTCTCCTACAGTTAACTATATTTAGTTTGGATCTTCCGGTGTTCTTTTCCATTGTCAACATAAACCGTGTGACACAATGATCACACTAAATGTACCCCTCCTGTACCTTGATCTGCATGGCCACCTTATTCCCAAGAGCCAGATCTAGTAATGCTTCCTTTCTCTAGGTCTTTTCTCCCTGGAGAGACGAAGGATGAGAGGTGACCTGATAGAGGTTTATAAGATGTTGAGAGGTATAGATAGGGTGGATTCTCGGAGGCTATTTCCCAGGGCTGAAATGGTTGCTATGAAAGGACACTGGTTTAAGGTGCTGGGGAGTAGGTACAGAAGAGATGTCAGGGGTAAGTTTTTCACTCAGAGGGTGGTGAGTGAGTGGAATCGGCTGCCGTCAGTAGCGGTGGAGGCAAACTCATTGGGGTCTTTTAAAAGACTTCTGGATGATTACATGGGATTTAATGGGATTGAGGGTTATAGATAGGCCTGGTAGGTATGGATATGATCGGCACAACTTGTGGGCCGTAGGGCCTGTTTGTGCTGTAGTGTTCTATGTTCTCATTGGACCAGAAACATACCGCAGTGGAAAATTTTCTTGAACGTACTCGAAGAGCTCTTGTCCCTTTCTGTCCTTTACACCGAAACTATCCCAGTCTAAATTTGAACCATTGAAGCGCCCTTATAACTACTCATACTTCCACATTGCCACTTGCACCTGTGTGCCACTTACTGGTGCACACCGTTAGATATGCAATGATTAATCAATTTGCTCATTAACATCCTGTGCTAATGGACCTGCTGATGGAATAAACTAAACTCATGAATCACTCCAAACTGTCAATGACTCTTTTGGTATGCACGAGAATTTGCTTAGTGGGTTCAGAAAAAAAAACCTTTGTACAACGAGAGGTGAAGGAATCGTTGAAATAAATAGCCGACAGCTGTTTGAAGATTTCATTTCACTCGCGTAGACACTGGAATTTTACCACCCCTCCCACCCGCCACGGGAATCGGAGTGGGCAAGGGATGGACATTGCCATTAGCCTCAGGCGGGGTTTTACGGTTCTGGGACGAGTGAGGCTGTAGAATCCTGCCCATTGAAAGAAAAAAAACTGAAGGTTTTAAATTCTCCTCTCCGACTGAAGAGGGCAGAAGATGCATTTCTATATTATAAAGCATGGCAACAGGAGTAAAAATATTCTCATTTATTATTCCTTGGAAACAGTTTAAGGCCACAACTCTACCACCTCACCTGCCACAGAATCGGTGCGGGCGAGAGTCCGACAACAGGTGGGACCTCAGGTGGGAATTTCCAGCCTCGCCCGAGGGAGGCTGTAAAATCCTGCCCTAAATCTCTATTCATCACACCCTCAGGTAGCTACCTGCTGGTTGTGTTAACAGTGCTTTAGTTTAAATAGTTGAAATAATTTATGAATGGAAGGGATGGCAACTTAAAACAATGAATAAAAAGTGCTGACCTTTTCTCACTGTTGACAGTCATGAAATCAGTTAAGACTATTCTCGGCAGGTTCAAAATGATAAGAAGCATACTGCCACTGCTATAAGTTTCTTCTGTTAAAAAAAAATCCTGGTTTTTAAAATGTATTTATTAGTGTCACAAGTAGACTTATATTAACATTGCAATGAAGTTACTGTGAAAATCCCCCAATCGCCACACTCTGGCACTTGTTCAGGTACACTGAGGGAGAATTTAACATGGCCAATACACCTAACCAGCATGTCTGGAGCACCCGGAATAAACCCACACAGACACGAGGAGAATGTGCAGACTCAACACAGGCAGTGATCCAAGCCAGGGGTCAAACCCAGGTCCCTGGCACTGTGAGGAAGCAGTGCCAACCACTGTGCCACAGCATTGTCCTGGTGTATGATTACAACATTTTTTTGCTTGTCGGGTTAGTTTAAATTAATTAATCTGAATATAAGAAAATAAAATCAGCTGGGCTACCCAGCTTATCACCATGGCTAAACACTGCTTCACTTCCCTCCTTCTTGCCGCTCCCCTACAATCTCCTGGAAGAGGCAAATAAACAGTCAAAAAAGTCCAGAGCCAACAAAATGCTCTGTGAACTTGGGTTTGTGGGCTAATTTTTAACAATTAGTTCTCAGCTGTGGCAGAGGTTCCAGTGCTTTCTTTTTAGTAAATAAGAAACCGTGTTGAAATGACTGATGAAGTTGTCAATAATATTGGTCAGGCTAGCCAACTATGATTCCTGGAGGTTGATGGTGAGGTACAAGTTTTTAAAATTATGTAGGTATGGCTGGCTAGGTCAGGATTCATTGGCCATCCCTAATTGCCTTTCAGATGGCAGTGATGGGCTACCTTCTTGAACTGCTGCAGTCCCTGTGATGTTGGTACACACACAGTGCTGTTAGGAAGGGACTTTCAGGATATTATGCTAGCTGCAGTACAGGAACGGCAATATATTTCCAAGCCGGAATGATGAGTGGCTTGGACGGGGCCCTGCAGGCGGTGGTGTTCCCATGTGTCTGCTACCCTTGTCCTTCTAGATGGTAGTGGTCATGGGTTTTGAAGGTGCTGTCTGAGGAGCCTTGGTGAATAGTGATTGTGGTGCTGTTGAAGATCAGGGTGAAGGGTTTGAACTTTACTTGGTGGAGATGGCCATTGCCAAGTATTTCCCAACTCCTGCCTCAAATTCCAGACCTCAAAGGGTTAGCGGGTCTTCAGAACTTGATACACCAAGAATAAAGGCATAAGCCCTTCTTTCTTCTCTGTCAGAATCCCAATTTCACTTTGTGAGTTCCATGCTGATCTGTGACATAAAGAGGGCATTTTTACATTGACTCGGCACAGACACAATGTTTCAATGGGTCCTCATTCTGCCCCCTTAGAGACGGCAAGGCACCTGTGTTCTAATTTTTGATAAGACATGCATCCCCTTTAAGTTCTTCATTATGTTCCTCATTTAAATTCACTTATTAAGATGCCAACACACCTGACCAACATCAGCATGGCATTCAAAGTACTGGCATTGCTGCTGTGTATTCAACCTTCCTGTACAGCATGGGACCAGACAGTCCTATTCTCTTCATGTAGAATTCTCCCAAGCTAAAACATCTACTGTCAGAACAAACATAACCAACTGTCACCATTCTCGAGTCCACAGGCACTGACTCAGATGTAGACAAAGGATAGAATCATGGAATTCTATTGCACAGAGGATGGTATTCAGTCCACTGCACCTGCAACACCTATCTGAAAGAATTATCCAATTAGACCCTAAACAGAAAGTAAAGATGTGGAGATGCCGGTAGTGGGCTGGGATGGGCACAGTCAGAGATCTCACAACCCCAGGTTAAAGTCTAACAGGTTGGACTTTAACCTGGTGTTCATAGATCATAGAACCCTATAGTGCAGAAAGAGGCCCTTCGAGTCTGCACCGAACACAATCCCAACCAGTCCCTCTAACCTACGCTTCCCTGGATACTAAGGGGCAATTTTTTAGCATGGCCAATTAACCTAACCCGCACATCTTTGGACTGTGGGAGGAAACCGGAGTACCCGGAGAAAACCCATGCAGACACAGGCAGTGACCCGAGCCAGGAATCGAACCCAGGACCCTAGAGCTGTGAAACAGCAGTGCTAACCACTGTTCTACCGTGCCGCCCGGTTGTGAGACTTCTTAGTAGAGATTAATGAGGTAATATATTTGCCAGCCAACTTAGCAACACCCATGCTATGGGAATCTAAGAATGGGGTGAAGCTATGTTTTGTACCATATAATGGTATCACAGTAACCGCAGGCCAAGTTGACCTTCTACTGTTACTTTTGTATATTGTTTTCCAAGCATGTGTTTATACCAAGTCTCACAAAAGCTTGTTTATCCCACACTAAAAGGGAGCTTCAACTTGGATACATTGGACTTCACCTTGGACTGGCATCAAGAACGGTGCCAGGGACACTTGAGCTCCAAACCAGCCATGTTATCATGGTCCCCAATGAGACCCATTGCTTGTATTTCTCTTGTACTATTTACTGTTTTGTAATCGACCTTTATAATTGTTTGGAGACTAACATTCTCCTGGATCATTAAAAGAACAAAACAGAACACACCTGCATCATTGGCCTTGGAAATGTTGTCCTTATCCAAATCTCCTTTGATAGCTACTACTGGAAACTGCATCCAACACCCTTTCCAGGGAATGCATTCCAGACCAAATACAAACAGTGCCATCATTAAAATCAAGAGAAATTTTCAACTGCTTACCCATGATCTTGCCCAGAATGAGAGATTTGATGGAATTGAATTCAAGATCTGTAAATGCAGGGAGGCTGTACTTCATGGTGGCAAGTTGATCAATCTGCAAATAAAGAGTAGAAATATTAAATGTCATATTGTATTCCTGTGGTGGACTCCTAGTTTATGCTGCGGTTTGGCATTGATCAACATGTATATTCAGATAGTAACCTTTAGAGCAGTGATTCTTTTCATAATGTCATCAATACTTCTCTTTAATTTTAAAACAAGGAATGAATTTATCTACTCCACCCTGGGTTTTATAAACTTTTGGTTATAAGTCAAAATACAACATCAAATCTGCAATAATACCCTGTCATCTGTGGTAGCTGGAACAACATTGTATGGAGCTGAACCACAGCGGTCTTGGAGATACCCAGTTTGTACTGATTTTGCGGAGTCAGTTAGCTCAGTTGGCTGGACCGATGGTTTGTGATGCAGAGTGACATCAATTCAATTCAAATTCAACTCCTATTCCTGATTCATGAAGGTCCTGGCTTCTCAACCATGCCCCTCGCCTGAGGTGTGGTGATCGTCAGATTAAATCAAAACCAGTCAGCTCTCCCCCTCAAAGGGGAGAGGAAGCAACTTATGGTCATCTGGGACTACGGGAACTTTTACTGATTTCAGGCAGAGTGCTATTTGTTATTGGTAGAAATACAGTTGGAGTCAGTTGTAGACTTAATAGCATTCTTGCTTCTGATTCGGAAAGTCTGTAAGTTCAAAGTCTTACTTGGGTGAGAAAATCGAGGCTAAGATATTGCAGCAGTGAAAGACTTGGAGGTGGTATCTTTCAAGTAAGATGTTAAACGATCTAGCCCCAGGCTAGATTTGCAATCATCCACTGTGGAAGTCAAAATGCTCAGATTGAGGTTTCATCATTTGGAAGTTAAATTGTGCAGAAGTTGAAGTGTTCAAATTAAAGTTTCATGCCTTCTCTGTGTAATAGTGGAAAATGTTTTGTCAGCTTGCAGAACTACAAAAGGGGTCAGTGTCTGCTATTCAGGATGAATAAGCTAATCTTCATCTGTGTGGACCCCATAACATTCTGTTTTTTGGCCTTCACCAAAGGGTGAGCAAGACCAAATTTTTCCATAACAAATACCAAAGGCGAGCTATGGGGATATGTTATGCAAATAAAGGATGAGCAAAAGTCCGTTTTTCATTGGATGAGAAAGGGCGAAACACCAGGATTTAATTGGCAAATCTGTATGCAAATGAAGGATTCGAAAAATTGCTTGTTTCTGATTTGCTATAATTGACTATAATTGCTAAGTTGTTTGTTTGTAACTTCAGAAAAACTTGCAGGATGCTGCAAGCTAGTTTCTTCTTGTGCAGAAGTCAGTAAAGGCCCCATAACGGGTTATGCATGGTGTCTCGCACTGTTTGTACTCAAATCGACTCAGAGTGCCTAAGGTTGCTGGTACCCAAAATCTCTGACACCACAAGCGCAAGTTTGGGTGTGGGCACTTTTAAACAAAATGATCTCAATTTTCAAAAGAGGACGAAGCCAGCAGCCACTTGCCTCCAATTAACCAGCGGTCAAGCTCCTTGAAGAGCTTGTTATGTGGCTGGAGAAGAACAGGATCAATTGTTCAAGCGCAAGAAAGGGAAGAGTGAATGGTGTCAGACAGGTCAGTGCACAGATTTAGGAAGCACAACAATGAGCCACCACTATCGTGGCTGCGGATTTGCAGTTTTAAAACAAAAAGTAAAGTATATTTATTAGTCACAAGTAAGGCTTACATTAACACAGCAATGAAGTCACTGTAAAGCTCCCCTAGTCATCACATTTTGGCGCCTGTTTGGGTCAATGCACCTAACCAGCACATCTTTCACAGTGTGGGAGCAAACTGGAGAAAACCCACGCAGACACGAAGAGAATGTGCAAACTCCACAGAGACTCAAGCCAGCAATCGAATCCAGGTCCCTGGTACTGTGAGTTAGCAGTGCTAATCTCGATGCCACCGCACCACCCCGAAAAGAAAGGCAGATTGTGGAGGTACACATCCGGTAGTGCAGTATAGAAGGAGACCATTTGGCCTATCGAATTTGCACTGACGACAATCCCTGCTATGAGCAGGGCCCGAAACGCTGCAGCTCCGATCGGAGATTTGAACTGCGCGTGCGCGGTCACCCCTGCCACATCAGTCCCAGGCCGCAAAAAATGAATAAAGCGACGCTGGGAGCCATGGCCCCCTGCAGATATCACCCCACTCTCTCGACTTAACTCTTCCCCTTACCCACCCATGCCACCACCACCCAGACCAAATCACGACCCTCTGTCCCCCTTCCTCCCCACCGATCGCCCACAGAGCGATAGCACTCCCCCCTGCCTCCCCACCACCCTCCACCAGAGATCCATTTGGCCTCCTCCCTCCTCCCCACTCACCAGGGAGCCATTGGGCATCCCTCCTCCCTCCCCCTCACCAGAAAATAATCTGGCCCATCTCTCTCTTGCCCTCCCCCCCCCCCACCCCCACCATAGGTACATCTGACCTGCCTCCCTCCTCCCTCCCCTCCACCAGAGAACAATCAGGTCTCCCTCCTCCCCCCCCGCCCCCCCCCGTCTCTTTTCCCCCACCAGAGGTACAGATGACCCACCTCCCTCCTCCATCCCTCCCTCCCCACCTCCTGGCCCGCTTCCCTCCCTCCCACCACCGATCTGAGCCAGAGAGCTGTTGGAAGCTCTGAACCTACCTCTTCAGAAGCTGGAGCGCCTGAAACAGACCTGTGCCGAGCGTGTCTGTTTCGTGCCGAATATGGACGGGCGAACACGATAGTAAAGGAGGTGATGCTGGTCAAGTTGGGCGGGCAGCCCATTAATTCAATTTCAACGCGTGCAAATACATTTAAATCACTGTTGCGTCTGTTTTGGGTGCGCTACGGATCGCAGCCATTTTCGGGCCTTGGTGAAATGGGCATCTGCGCAGATGTAGGTGCAGATCACACGAATCATCCCACGCCTGAAAACGGGTGTGACGCAATGGTAAAATTGGGCCCCCTGTGTAGAATCTGCACATTCTTCCCTGTATCTGCATGGGTTTCCTCCGAGTGCTCCAGTTTCCTCCCACAGTCCAAAGATGTGCAGGTTAAGTGGATTGGCTCGATAAAATGCCCCTTATTGTCCAAAGATGTGCAGGTTAAGTGGATTGGAGATGATAAAGTCCCCCTTTGTATCCCTAGGTGTGTGGATTATTGAGGTAAATGGGATTATGAGGATCAGGTGAAGGAAAGGGCCTGGGTAAGATACTCTGTCAGAGAGTTGATGCAGAGTCGATGGGTAGGATTTTACAGCCTCGCTCAGGCGAGACTGGAAATTCCTGCCTGAAGTCAACGGAGATTTCCGCTGTCGGACCGTTTCCCGCTCCATGGTGGGCAAGGTCATAGAATTCCTGAGGATGGGCAAAATGGCCTCCTTCTGCACTATAGGGTACAGAAGTACGTAATATTATACATTCTCAGATAGAGAGAGAGGGAAGCATGCACTGGTAGCATTCAAGCATGTCTCTTAATCCTGAGAGGAGTGGTAGACTGCGGCAGTTTACTTTCTATTACTTTTTTACTTTTTACGGTTTACTTTTTTTTTGTCCACTAATTTTAAAACACGACTTAAAGTCTTGGCATAATTTCCTGCCTGCGCGAGTTTAACATTGTAATTACTTCCAAAAGGTTAAAGACAACATTAAGGTAGTGCGGACAGGAATTGGTTTTCCAAACAAAGTGAACAGAGGACAAGCGAGAAGATAGCTGCATGGTCTATCAGTCATTATTTGTTGAAGACACAACACTCACATTTTATCACAGGTCAGGGAATGCTAATCCATTAGGAGGATCTATTCATAAGAAATAATTCTTTTTGTTTGTCCTGGTAGTGGATTAGCACTGGATTCATTTCAGCATAAATTTCCCTCGAAACTCCTTGAAGAATTTTATCATTTCCATGCTAAAGATTGAATCACACATAACCTTCAAGCAGAAAACTGATGGGATGTAAAGACAGTAATTAGAGCATTTCAGCTTGCTTCTTTCTGAATAAGTTATTACGCATTATTTACTCGCAATGTACACACAGTTATTCTCTTCTTGATAGGTATGCAGTCGGCTACCCGTCAAATATGAAATGAATCAAGATTACTGTTCAATAAAACAGGCCTGACAAGTCCATAAAATATTTAGCTCTTTCTGTCACGACACAAAAAAAAGTGTCAAAGGCATACATCGTATAAATTACACGTCTGCCTTGCCACTGTCCCTGCATTCCACTAGGCATTCGGTGACAGGTGAGCACATTGTATGTACGTCCCTCTAAAAATAAATTGGGATTAGTATCTCTGTCAGAGAGCTCAAAGGCACGCAACTGGTTTTCAGAGTTCTCCTGATGGTGCCAATTGAAACTTCTGATTGCTCGTTGATTCCAACTAGTTTTTGTAATTAACGAGGGCACTGATAACTGCCGGGGAGAAATGCCTATATCCATGATCTTTGTGGTCTTTAGCTGCTGAGTAGACAACAGAATTGGTTTTCACACTGATTTGTTGAAAGAGGTTCCACACTTCTTGGTAAATATATTGATTCCCAGTGATGACCAAGCAGCACAGCTGATCGATAATAAGAACATTCAGCTGGGATGGAGGTTGGCAGGATTTCTGCCGCAGAACTTTGCAGAAATCGGTTCCATCACCTTCGGCTGTCTCTTAATGTCACTGCGATGTGGCCAAGTGCATGAATCATGTGATCAGGAATCAGGTGGGCATCCTTATCATTCTCTTGGGATATGTACAGACGATTGGACAGATTGGCGAAAAAAGCTTCCACAATCACTGGGTCTGCAACTGATTCCACCTTAAGGCAAATGTGGTCTATCACAATGTCCCTCAGCTGTCCACACATAGATGGCTGGTTTTTCTTCGAGGGTAACACAATTGCTTCTGAATGCTCACGTGTTACACTTACTTTAATGTCAGTACTGACTGTTGTATTCGTACACCTTGACAAGTACTGGGGTCACCAAAAAAACCCTTAGCGATGTTGTGACAGAATGCACAGCGACAGGGAATTGCTCGCACAAATGCTCCATTTGTCCCAAATGTTGAGGAACCCTTTACGAGGGTCCAAATTGATTGCTTGGGACCCCTGACTAAAATGAAAAGGAGGAGTTTGTTGACTGGATTTCCATCCCAATACATAGTATTACAGCTAAGAGGATTGTAGAGGAGTTGCTTCAAGTTTTTTTTTTAACCAGACGTGGACTGCCCACGGAAATTCAATCAGATCAAGGATCCAAGTTGACTCCAAGGGAAGTTATGGGTAGCTAAGAAGAAAAGCAATCTACATCAACTACATATCATTCAGAGAGTTTTAGAACAGTGGCATCAAACTTTGAAAACCTTGTTTAGGGCTTATTGTAAGGATTATCCAGAGGATTGGGATAAAGAAATTCCATTTGTGCTTTCTGCAACTGGAGATACACCAAATGAGTTAACTAAATTCAATCTGTTTGAATTGAATTTTGGACATGAGGTAAGAGGAGCACTTAAATTGATCAAGGAGAAATTGGTGAGTCAATGTTCTGAAACTATATTGTTGGACTATATGTCAAAATTAGAGACACATTATAGGCAGGATATGATTGTACTGGAGAGAATGCAGACGAGACTCACCATGATGCTGTCTGGGATGGATCATGTAAGAGAGGTTGGATAGGCTTTGTTTGTTTTCACTGAAGCAGAGAAGACTGAGGGGCAACCTGATTGAGGTGTACAAGATTATGAGGAGCAAAGACAAGGTGAGTAAGGAGCAGCTGTTCCCCTTAGCTGAAGGGTCAGTTACAAGCGGACATTGGTTCAAGTTGAGGGGTAGAATATTAAGGGGGGACATTTTCACCCAGATAGTGGTGATGATCTCAAATGCGCTAATTGGGAGAGTGGCTTGCCCTACATCCTTTCAAAAGTGCCTGGAGGAGCACTTGGCACACCATAACATTCAAAGCTATGGGCCAAGTGCTGGTGAATGGGATGGGATGGGAGGTCAGGTGTTTTTTGTGTGTCAGTGTAGACACAATGGGCTGAATGATCTCTTCTGCACTGTATGATTCTATAAGAGATTAACTAGGGCTGGTGAGTTGGATAGATGGCATTCAAAGGTGGCACAACATGTGATGAAAAAAGAAATAGATAGGTCAAAATTTGTAGCTTTGATTGTGGGTAAAAGTATTAGTATCATTACCATTAAAAACAAGGTTTAATGGGCCTTAGTAAATAAAAAAAAGTGAGAAAAGGAAAATTCATAGAGTGTGTCATTTTATTATGGTAAAATAGTATTTTGATGGGGAAGGCAAACAGAAGAAAGGATGTGTTAGTTGTTATAAGTCAGAGTGAAGACACAAGTTTGGATGAATCTGAGTTTGACATTCTCCAAATTAGATTGGACAATGGGGAACTAATCAGAAATTTGGATAAATTACTGAGTTACTTTCTAGAAGCAAATTAAAATGACCTGAAAATGTCACATTGAGCTATATGTGGGAACAAACTAGCAAATACAGAAGTAATTGTGCATGATATAGTTGTTATCATATTGTTCCAATTAAGCAGCATCTGTACAGACTCAATCCATTAAAGTTGGCACAAGTTTCAAAAGAGATTAAAAGGATGCTTCGGAGTAATATCATTGAAGTGAGTTCTAGTGATTGGATCTTATTATGATGGTACCAAAACCAGATGGTACACAAGGATTATGTGTGGACTATAGAAAAGTCAGTGTGGTTACAATGTGAGGGCAGTACGGTGGCACAGTGGTTAGCACTGCTGCCTCATAGTGCCAGGGACCTGGGTTCAATTCCTGACTTGAGTCACTGTCTGTGTGGAATTTGCACGTTCTCCCTGTATCTGCATGGGTTTCTTCTGGGAGCTTCAGTTTCTTCCCACAATCCAAAGATATGCAGGTTAGGTGGATTGGCCATGCTAAATTGCCCCTCAGTATCAGGGGAACTGGCTAGGGTAAATGCATGGGATTATGGGGATAGGGCCTGGGTGGGATTGTGGTTGGTGCAGATGCATGGGCCAAATTGCCTCCTTCTGCGCAGTAGGGTTTTATGGTTTTATGATTGTATCCCATACTTCGATTGAAAGACTGTATTGAAAAGATGGGACCAACAAATTCCATTCTCAAACTTGACTTATTTTAAGGATACATGCAAGTACCTTTATCAGAAAGAGCGGAGGAAGTTTTGTGATGCCAAATAGTTTTTATCAGTTTGAAGTCAGGCCCTTTGGAGTGAAAAATATGCTAGCAACATTCCAAAGACTAATTAACAAGGTCATTTCTGGACTAAATCTTAATCAGATGTGGATAGATCATTTAGACCATAAGACCATAAGACATAGGAGCAGATTTAGGTGACTCAGCCCATCGAGGAATTAAAGGAATTGTTTGTTTGACTTGGTATTAATTGTGGCTAAGAATGAATTTGCAAAAACCCAAGGCACATTTTTAGGCCATACAGTTTGGACATGGACAGATGACCCTACAGAATGTGAAAACAAAATTACTGGGGAGTTCCAAATACCGTCAATGGGAAGAGAAGTGTTGTGATTCCGATGCATGAGTGGTTTCTATAGGAAATTCATGCCAAAGTTTCGCAGTGCGGTTGCTCCACTGACTGGCCTGCTGAAAAAGCACAGGAAATTTCTATGGATGTCTGAATGTCAGGAGGCATTTGACAATCTGAATATTGTGTTAGGCACCACACCAGTTTCGGTGACACCAAATTATGCAAAGCAATTAAAGGTGGTCATTGATGCGAATGAATGAAGGGTTGGTCATATAAGGAGCAGTTGAGGCAACTGGGAGTTTAGAAGGATGAGGAGGAACCGAGAGGCCTAGATAGAATGGATGTGAAGAGGATGTTTTCACCAGAGGGAGAGACTAGAACTCGAGGACACAACCTCAGCGTGAAGGGACGTTCCTTTAAAACTGAAATGAAGAGGAATTTCTTCAGCCGGAAGGTGGTGAATCTGTGGGACTCGTTGCCTCAGAGGACTATGGAGGCCAGGTCATTGCGTGTCTTTAAGACAGAAATAGATACGGTCTTGATCAATAAGGGGATCAGAAGTTATGGGGAGAAAGTAGGAGAATGGGGATGAGAATCATACCAGCCATGATTGAATGACTCGATAGGCCAAATGACCTAAATCGACTCCTACATCTTATGGTCTTATGATGTGGGTGTTGGTGCTGCAATGTTACAATAAGATGATGGAAGGATGGAAAGACCTGTTGGTTATTTTTTCCAGAAATATAATACTCATCAAAAGAAATATTTGATCAACAAGAAGAAGACTTTGAGTTTACTGTTGGCACTGTGACATTTTAACATTTATGTTGTCATCACTTCATCAGAGACAACTGTTTACACTGATTGCATTCCACTGAAGTTTATGGAGAAGTTTAAAAATAAAAAATTGATGTTTAAATTGAGTTTATTAATATTGGCATTTAATTTGAAGATCTTAGGGCAAGAAGGGACAATGTGATTGAAGATGCTTTATTATTTCTTTGATGTGAAAGGAGAGAATATTCAGCACTGGAGAAGAAAGACTGAACTGGACTACATATTGCTAAATTTGATGTGGTACTAATAGTGTGGCAAAATTAGAGGTTTTTGGAAAAGGAAGACACCTTTTCAGATTGTTGGTTCATTTTTAGAGGGCCAGCTGTGATAATAGTGTGCCATTCATTATTTTACGGCAAAGGGAAATGTATTAAAATTCAGCTTTTTTCTATAGGCAGTCAGTAGTCTGGGGGGGAATGCAGCTTAGATGCCAGGGGAAAGACAATTACTCATTTTAGCCTTGGAATATTTACTTAGGAGAGAACTAATAGACTTTTATTTAAAAATGAAGATTTCAACTGGTGATTTTGATTAGGTTGATTGACATGGTCATATGAAAATGTAGTTAATGGGAGGAGCTATGTTTGTAGCAGAGTAAAAAACAGCTTTCAGTTCTGGCTGGGGTTTGTTTTGAGGACAGAGGTTTTCTACAAGCTGCTCTCTCTCCACAAAAATCGCTTTGAAAGCTTCATGTCTATGTGCACTTGTTATAGCAAGTATGCTTGTGGTTGCTAATTGTATTTGAAGTGGAGTTTTAAGGCTAAGAGAATGTTGCTTATTTGGAACTGAAACAGTAACAAGTTAGAAATTGAAGAAGTTTCTTTTCATTTAAAACAAAATTGTTCAACTGTTAATGGTTAAGCTGCTTCCTTTGTTTGAGTTATATTGAACTGTAATGAACAAAGCTTGTTTTGATATGGGGTCCCAAATTTGTCAACAGAATTAGTCCTGGAGGATCTTTCCTCACATTTATGTCAAAATAGAAACATTGTTAGAGTTGAATGTGACATGGGATTCTGGTCCAGAATTCCTCAGGAAAGAAACACCTTGGGTTGTTTCATTACATTAAAAGTGCTATATAAATACAATTTGTTGCTTTTCTGTTGGTTGTAAAGTTTCTCTCTCCCTTAGTCCTGAATTTACTCTGTGTCCTCCAGCTCCAATGGCCTCTTCAAGCCCATCTTGTCCACAAGACTCATCTCCTGCTTCCACAGCCCTATTCCCCCTGAAGTTCTAAACCACCCATGTTCTCTGCTGGTTCACATGTTGGCTGGCATTGTTAGAAACCATAGAATCCCTACAGTGCAGAAGGAGGCCATTCGACCCTTTGAGTCTGCACTGACAACAATCTCACCCAGGTCCCATTCCTGTAACACCACATATTTACTCCACTACTCTCTCTAACCTATGCATCCCAGCATACTAATGGGCAATTTAGCATGGTGACTGCACCTAAGCTGCACATCTTTGGGATGTGGGAAGAAACTGGAGCACCCGGAGGAATCCCATGCAGAAATGGGGAGAATGTGCAGATTCCACATAGACAGTGACCCAAGTCGGGAATCAAACCCAGGTCCTCGAGGCTGTGAGGCAGCAGTGCTAACCACCGTGCCACCGTATCATGTTAATGGCTCTCCAAATCTCCCATTATCATCTATCTCCTTAAAAGTCAATTCAACCCTCTTTGAAAACTACTGCCCCATCTCCAGTCGGTTTTGCCTCCCCAAAGTCCTTAAATGTGTTGTCGCCTCCCAAGTGCATGCCCAGATCTTCATTTTGAGTGTCTCCAGTCAAGTTTCTGCCCTCTCACAACCCTTATCAAAGTCACTTGTGACTTTCCTCTGGGTGCTCCGGTTTCCTCCCACAATCTGAAAGACGTGCTGGTTAGGTGCATTGGCCATGTTAAATTCTCCCTCAGTGTATCCTAAGTAGCACCAGAGTGTGGCAACAAGGGGATTTTCACAGTGACTTCATTGCAATGTTAATATGCCTGTGCTAAAGACAAATTTTCCTTTCTCGTCCTTCTCAACCTGTCTGGAGTTTTTGATCCACTTGACCACATAACCTTCCAATATGCCTCTCCACCATTCTCTAACTGGCTGGGCTGCGTTTGCTGGTTACTTTCTTATTTGTTTAATTATCACCAGAGAAATGGTTTCTCTTCCTGCTCTTGCATTATCTTTGGTGTAAGCCAATGCTCCATCATTGCCCCCCACCTTCTTTTTTAGCAACATCATCCAAAAGTGTAGTGTTCTGGCAACACCCAGCTCTCCCTCACCTAATCCTCCGTGAGTGGTTAGCACTGCTGCCTTCCAGTGCCAGGGATCGGGTTCGATTCCCGGCTCGATTCATTGTCTGTACGGAGTCTGCACGTTCTCCCCGTGTTGGTGTGGGTTTCCTCCGAGTGCTCCGGTTTCCTCCCACAGTCTGAAAGACGTGCTGGTTAGGTTCATTGGGCCAAGCTAAATTCTCCCTCAGTGTGCCCGAACGGGCACCAGAGTGTGGCGACTAGGGGATTTTCACAGTAACTTCATTGCAGTGCTAATGTAAGCCAACTTGTGACACTAATAAATAGATTACCGGAACGCTTGCCTGAAATCCAATTCCACATGAACAGAAATATCCTCCAATTAATTATTGGAATGTCCAAGGCAAAAGAAATTTGGCATGTGAGCTATGACTCTCACCAATTTTTACAGATGCTTCATAGAAAGCATTCTTTCTGGTTGAATGATAGCTTGGTACGGCTGCTGCTCTAACCAAGGCTGCAAGGAACTACAAAACGTCATGAACGTAGCCCAGCCCATCATGCAACCAGCCTTCCATCCATTGACTCTGTCCATACTTCCTGCAGCCTTGGCAAAGCCGCCAGTATAATTAGAGACCCACTCACCCTGGACATTCTCTCTTCCACCTTCTTCCATCAGAACATAAGAACATAAGAAATAGGAGCAGGAGTAGGCCAACTAGCCCTTCGAGCCTGCTCCGCCATTCAATAAGATCATGGCTGATCTGTCGTGGCTCAGTTCCACATTCCCGCCCTCTCCCCATAACCCTTAATCCCCTCTCTCATCAAAAACCCATCAACCCGCGTCCTAAAAATATTTAGCGAGGTAGCCTCCACCACTTCAACGGGCAGAGAATTCCAGAGATTCACCACCCTTTGAGTGAAGAAGTTCCTCCTCAACTCTGTTCTAAACCGCCCCCCCTTTATCTTGAGGCTATGCCACCTAGTCCTACTATCCTTTCTGAGCGGGAAGAGTCTCTCCACCTCTATCCTATCCATCCCATTCATCATCTTATACGTCTCAATGAGATCTCCCCTCATTCTTCTAAACTCTAACGAGTACAAGCCTAATCTATTCAGCCTCTCCTCATAGCTCAACCCCCTCAACTCTGGAATCAGCCTAGTAAACCTCCTCTGCACTCCCTCCAAGGCTAAAATATCCTTGCGCAGGTGCGGCGCCCAAAACTGCACACAGTACTCCAGCTGCGGCCTCACCAATGCCCTATACAGCCGCAGCAAGACCTCCCTACTTTTATATTCAATCCCCCTCGCGATGAAAGCCAGCATCCCATTCGCCTTCCTGACCACCTGCTGCACCTGCAAGCTGGGTTTTTGCGACTCATGCACAAGGACCCCTAGGTCCCTCTGCACCGTCGCCTGCTGCAGTTTTTCTCCACGTAAGTAATAATCCTTCCTACCATTATTCCTACCAAAGTGGACCATCTCGCACTTGCCAACATTAAATTCCATTTGCCATTTCCTGGCCCATTCGCCCAGCCTATCTAGATCCTTCTGTAGACTCTCCCCATCCTCCGCACAATTTGCTTTTCCACCAATTTTGGTGTCATCAGCAAATTTCGACACCCTATACTCGGTTCCCTCCTCCAGATCATCTATATAAATGGTAAATAGCTGAGGCCCCAGCACTGACCCCTGGGGCACTCCACTAGTCACCATCCGCCAATCCGAATAGCACCCATTGACCCCCACTCTCTGCCTCCTATTTGACAACCAGTCCTCTATTAGGAATGAGATATAAAAGTCTGAGGTCATGTACCAACCGATTCAAGAACTGCTTTTTCCCTGCTGCCATCAACCGAGTGAATGGACCTACCTTGCATTAAGTTGATCTTTCTCTACACCCTAGCTATTACCGTAACAGTATATCTCTCTCATTCCCTTCTCCATGAATGATATACTCTGTCTGTATAGCGTGCAAGAAGCAATACTTTCCACTGTATAATAATACATGAGATAATAATAAATCAAATCAAATCAAATTCATAGAATCATAGAACCCTACAGTACAGAAAGAGACCCTTCGGCCCATCGAGTCTGCACCGAACACAATCCCACCCAGGCACTACCCCCGTATCCCTACATGTTATACCCACTAATCCTTCTAACCTACACATCCCTGGACACTAAGGGGCAATTTTAGCATGGCCAATCAACCTAACCCGCACATCTTTGGACCGTGGGGGGAAACCAGAGTACCTGGAAGAAACCCACGCAGACATGAGGAGAATGTGCAAACTCCACACAGACAGTGACCTGAGCTTTGATCAAGGCCATTTTCTTCGGTAGCTGTTATTAAACATTCTTTGGCCCTCATCTCAAAAACACATCTGCTAATTTTAATGCATTTGACTAGAGGATGTTGGTGCTTCTGGAATAGCTCTGGGCGGGGTATCGCATTATGTAACGTTTGATGCCCCTTATTCTTGCCAACGTGCATGCCAGTTTATGTCTTTTGATGATCGCTAATTCTGAATTCAGAGGGAAAGCTGGGGCACCACTGTGTGTTGTCACTGTAACAAGCCCAAGCAAAGCAAACGCACTGACTCATATATCACTCCAACGCAGTTCAGATAGCGGATAATTAGCCCCTCCAGAGGCTGAGGCTGTTCAGGTTTTGACGGGGGGAGGGGGGAAATACAGACAGAATCCAGGTGCTTCGAGCCACCAATGACATAACTGTGGGAAAAACTGCACCGTACCAGCAACTGCAGGTAGTGTCATTAGCCCAGGCACCCTCAGGACATGGCCAGTCAAGTCGGGAGAAATGTAAGTACTCAGTATCGGCACCTACACTAATTAAACTGGAGTCGCTGTTCTCATTATTTAAACATTACCCTGACAAAGCCATCACGGAGAAGCTAACGGCTACCAGGAAGGTTTTCAGATCTTTCTCAAAGACCTCGGGTCCTCACAGAAATATAACAGCAACTGAAAAAAGCAGGATAAGGTACTGCAGTTGAAGGATGTGGAATGAGTGGCATTGCTGGATTACTTAATCCCTCTTCCACATGGGGCCACTGAGTTAGGAAGTAGTTCGTTTATTCGTCACAAATAAGGCTTATATTAACGCTGAAATGAAGTTACTGTGAAATTCCCCGAGTTGCCACACTCCGGCGCCTGTTCGGGTCAATGTAGAAATATAGATGGAGTCAATGGTTGGGAGGTTGGTTTATTACTTGAATGGTTGTTGTTGAATACCACATGAAAATTAGACAGCGACATTAGGGAAACAGGAGCCCCAATTTTACTGGCACACAGAACAGAGGCTCAGATTTCCTCATTGGTCTCGAGCACGATCTTACGAGCCTCGGAGGGGTGTGCCGGTAAAATTCTGGCCATAAACTCCAGTACTGGTTTAAATCCCAACATGTACCTCTAGACTTGACTATTTCAATACACATCTGGCTGGTCTCCTTTTCTCGAGGTTGCAGAATAAATCTCCCTCTGCTCTGGGACCGATTCCTTTCGCTCCACTATCTGGCAGTCATTTCTTTCGCAAGCTCTGAATTTCCCTCCCTGAAACTCTCTTGGTCTGTTGATCCCGCTCCTTACCATCATTCGATTTATTATTGTCATTTTACGATGTAGTGATGATATTTGATGCTACCAACTTCCGAACCCAAATCTTTGTATTGTTTCTTGCACCCAACACAGACAAAGCATACCGTACATAGAGAAGGAGAGTGTGCACAATGTTGTGTTTCAGTCATAGCTAAAATGCAGAGAAAGATCAGAATTAAAGCCTTGCTCAAGATTTTAAAAGAGTTAGAGTTCTAAAAGCATTGAACTAGAGTAAAAGATAGAATTAGCTGGTCACAGCTTGCAAGAAGTCACCACATTCCAGCATCATCTTGGATTATTCCATAAATAGCCCTTAAAATCTCTCACTTTTAATTTGATTTGATTTATTATTGTCACATGTATCAGCATACAGTGAAAAGTATTGCCTATTGTGTGCTATATAGACACAACATATTGTTCATAGAGAAGGAGAAAGTGCAGAATGAAGTGTTACAGTCATAGCGAGGGTGCAGAGAAAGATCAACTGAATGTGAAGTAGATCCATTCAAATGTCTGATGGCAACAGGGAAGGAGCTGTTCTTGACTCGGTTGGTACGTGTCCTCAGACTTTTGAATCTTTTTCCCGACGGAAGAAGATGGAAGGGAGAATGTCCAGGGGTGCGTGGCGTCCTTATTTATGCTGGCTACTTTTCTGAGGCAGTGGGAAGTGTAGATAATGTCAATGAGTGGGAGGTTGGTTTGAGTGATGGACTGGACTTTGTTCACAACACTCTATACTTCTTTGCAGTCTTAGACAGAGCAGGAGCCAAGCTGTGATACAACCGAAAATAATACTTTCTATGATCCTGCGCGCCAATATCTCTAGTTATGCAAACTTAAATATTCTCCGGTAATGTTTCTGTGAAGTGTCTGGGGACATTTTACGATGTGGGTGATGCTATATGATGCTACAAATTTCTGAACTCAAATCTTTGCTGTGTAAACATGCTTAAAAAGCATGCAATTAGAATTTTGTTCCACTTTGTGAGAAATGTTATACTCTTGACCAATCATTAGAAACTGGATTGACAATATTAACATTCATTTCATTTGTAGGTTACATATCAGCTAGTCCACGGCTGAATTTAAACCCAGGTGAAATATGAGAACAACACTCTCGCCCATTGGACTATGGTCATGATACAGGGGTGCACCTCCATCTAGTGGTGGCTTTTGTTACTGCATGGCAGCATCATGAAAAGTTTTTCCTCTGACTGTTTTCCTGACTGTGGGCTCGCTATAGTTGTTCAGGACAGGCTAGGGCTGGTGTCCCTCTTCTGAAATGGCTGTCAGAGCAGGACATTCGGGGCAGCAGAGAAATTCGCATTGCTGCAACTGCTGAAAAGGAGCAACTGTGATGCCCGGTGACAAAACATAGAATCCCTACAGTGCAGAAGGAGGCCATTCAGCCCATCGAGCCTTCACCAACAACAATCCCACTCAGGTCCTATCCCCATAACCACACGCTAATCCCCCAGCACTAAAGAGCAATCCAGCACAGCCAATCAACCTAACCCACATATCTTTGGACTCTGGGAAGAAACCAGAGCACTCAGAGGAATCTCACTTAGACGTGGGGAGAACGTGCAAACTCCACACAAACAGTCACCCGAGCCGGGAATCATACCCGGGTCCCTGGTGCTATGAGGCAACAGTGCTAATAACTGTGCCACTGTGCTTTGTTCATGTAACCTCGCCTCATCATCTAACCATTGAAATCTTGGTGACATCCTGATGAATTTGCAATTCCCCTTCCAAGATTAATAAAGCTAAAGTGTGGTACCCAAAACTGTACTCCAGATGTGTTCTAAATAGGAGCTTTGTATTGCTTTCTGTAGTGAATCTTCTTCCCTTTTATATTCTGGACCTGTAGTTGTCAAGGTTAAAGTTCGATTAGTCTTTTGGATTACTTTTTGCATCTAGTTCTTGTGATTCTGTGATCTCTAAAATCTCTCTGGACCTCCATTAATCCTAATTTTCATGATTGAATTAATAATTGGAGCAGGAGCTGGGGCTGAAGGATGGGAAGCTGCTGATTACTGACTCAGAGGTTACTGAGCTAATTGCCCTTTTTTGAGAAGTCTAGGGGCCCAGATTTTAAGGGTTTGGTATTTAGATAAAGAATACTTCTCGAGTAGCTACAAAAGCTACAAAAGATCATGAATTTAGCCCAATCCATCGTCAAAACCAGCCTCCCACCCATTCACTCTGACTACACTTCCTGCTGCCTTGGCAAAGCAGCCGGCAAAACCAAGGACTCCACGCAACCCGCACATTCTCTCTTCCACCTTCTTCCATTGGGAAAAAGATGCAGAAGTCTGAGGTCACGTATGAACCAAGTCAAGAACAGATTCTTCCCTGTTGCTGTCAGATTTTTGAATGGGCCAACCTCCCGTTAAGTTGATCTTTCTCTACACCCTAGCTATGCCTGTAACAATATATTCCCCAGCTAATACATGTGACACTAATAAATCAAATCAAATCAACTCAAATCAAACTTTGTAAAGTTGCATAACCAACCCTGGACAGTGAGACATCTCAGGGGATATTTGTGGCATCCATGCTCAATGATGAGCAACAAAGGACTGCAAATAAGAACCATGAGACAGACTTGAAGCTTTTTATTCTTGGAACTTGAAAGACTTAAGTAAGTCTCCTCTTTCACTGATCATCTGCACTAATGCTTAGCCGTGTTAGGGCCAAACAGTGGCTCAGTGGTTAGCACTGCTGCCTCACAGCACCAGGGTCCCGGGTTCAATTCTGGCCTCGGGTGACTGACTTGGTGGAATTTGCACATTCTCCCCATGTCTTCGTGGGCTTCCTCCCATTGGCCAAAGATGTGCAGCTTAGGTGGATTGACCTTGCTAAATTACCCCTTAGTGTCCCAAGATATGGAACCTCAATGAATTAGGCATGGTAAATGGGTTACAGCAAGAGGGTTTGGGTAAATTACTCTGCCAGAGAATTGGTGCAGACTTGATAGCCTGAATGGCCTCTTCTGTTGGGATTTCATGAGAGTGATTCAAATATTCACTATTACTTCACCCCAGTAATACAAATTTGAAGCTTATTTATCAGTGTCCCAAGTGGGCTTACATTCACACTGCAATGAAGTTACTGTGAAAAATCTCCCCCCCCAGTCGCCACACTCCGGCACCTGTTTGGGTACACTGAGGGAGAATTTAGCATGGCCAATGCACCTAATCAGTACGTCTTTGGACTGTGGGAGGAAAACAGGCCACCCGGAGAAAACCCACACAGACACAGAGAGAATGTGTAAACTCCACACAGACAGTGACCCAAGCCGGGAATCGAACCCAGGTCCCTGGTGCAGTGAGGCAGCAGTGCTAACCACTGTGCTGCCTCATTCAGAAAACTGAAATTATTTTACTATATCTACCACATAGACTCTCAAGCTCATGTTGCTTCAAGTCTGCTCCCTACAGCTCTCCCTCTTCAATTTGGAGCCCATTGCTCTGCACCATTGTCTCAACTTTACTTCACACGAGGTCTTTAGTTTAGAAAGGTGTCATGGGTCAGCACAGACTTAAGAACATAAGAAATAGGAGCAGGAGTAGGCCATCTAGCCCTTTGAGCCTGCCCCGCCATTCAATAAGATCATGGCTGATCTGTTGTGGCTCAGTTCCACTTTCCCGCCCTCTCCCCATAACCCTTAATCCCCTCTCTTATCAAGAACCCATCAACCCGCTTCTTAAAAATATTTAGCGAGGCAGCCTCCACCACTTCAACGGGCAGAGAATTCCAGAGATTCACCACCCTTTGAGTGAAGAAGTTCCTCCTCAACTCCGTTCTAAACCGCCTCCCCTTTATCTTGAGGCTGTGCCCCCTAGTCCTACTGTCTTTTTTGAGCGGGAAGAGTCTCTCCATCTCTATCCTATCCATCCCATTCATCATCTTATACGTCTCAATGAGATCTCCCCTCATTCTTCTAAACTCTAACGAGTACAAGCCTAGTTTATTCAGCCTCTCCTCATAGCTCAATCCCCTCAACTCCGGTATCAGCCTAGTAAACCTCCTCTGCACTCCCTCCAGGGCCAAAATATCCTTGCGCAGGTGCGGCGCCCAAAACTGCACACAGTACTCCAGCTGCGGCCTCACCAATGCCCTATACAGCTGCAGCAAGACCTCCCTACTTTTATATTCAATCCCCCTCGCTATGAAGGCCAGCATCCCATTCGCCTTCCTGACCACCTGCTGCACCTGCAAGCTGGGTTTTTGCAACTCATGCACAAGGACCCCGAGGTCCCTCTGCACCGTCGCCTGCTGCAGTTTTTCGCCACGTAAGTAATAGTCCTTCCTACCATTCTTCCTACCAAAGTGAACCACCTCACACTTGCCAACATTAAATTCCATTTGCCATTTCCTGGCCCATTCGCCCAGCCTATCTAGATCAGGGCCTGTTCCTGTACTATATTGATCTCTGCTCTAACAGGATTTGCTTCAGATCTCTGCCCTTTTTCCTTAGTTGGGATTGTCTGTTTGGACCTCTCTCTGTCCCATTCATTTGTTTGGGACATGCCTCTTGGTTTGGGACCTTCCTCCCATCCCTCTCCTGCACCCTGCTCCCTGGGACATACTCTTTGCAATGACATTCATTTCCAAGCCACCTGGCCTTAGCTGTGGTGCTGCTTCACTTTTCCTCCTTCTCCTCTGCACAACTCCCCAGGGTCTGTTCCAAGCCTAAAGAAGGTCAAAATGATTAACTGTGGCCAGCACATACATGGAAACAATGAACTGTGCATGTGTGGCCGGCTCCTGACTGGCACGTGGGCTCGAGTCCCACTGGCAACTGTCGTTCCTGGCTTCCGAACTCCTGATCTCCGACTACCAATGGAAGTAAATATCAGAGTTAATCGCAAGCAGTAACACCTCTGTGTCAGTGGGTAAAGGATTCCAATCCTGCTCTCAAGAGTTGAGGATAAAATTTAGGTTAACACTCCAGAATAATACAGGGTACTGTACTGACTCGGGTTCAATTATGGCATCAGGTCACTATCTGTGTGGGGTTGCACATTCTCTCCGTCTCTGCATGGGTTTCCTCTGGGTGCTCTGGTTTCCTCCCACAGTCCAAAGATGTGCAGGTTAAGTGGATTGGTCATGCTAAATTTTCCCTTAGTGTCAGGAGAACTAGGGGTAAATAGGTGGGGTTAAAGGGAGAGGGCCTGAGTCACATTGTGATTCATGCAGGCTTGATGGGCCAAATAGCCTCCTTCTGCATTGTAGGGATTCTATGATTCTAAACTGGTGACCTTATCTGAGGAAGGATGACTTTGCTATAGAGGGAGTGCAGCGAAGATTTACTAGGCTGAATCCTGGGATGGCAGATCTGTCATATGAGGGTAGACCAAGTTGATTAGGATTACATTCACTGGAGTTCAGAAGAGTGAGAGGGGATTTCATAGAAACTTATAAAATTCTAACAGGATTAGACAGGGTAGATTCAGAAAGAATGTTCCCAATGGTGAGGGAGTCCAGAACTAGGGGTCATAGTTTGAGGATAAGGGCTAAATCTTTTATGGCTGAGGTGAGGAGAAATTTCTTCACCCAGAGGGTGGTCAATCTATGGAATTCACCACCACAGAAAGTAGTTGAGGCCAAAATGTTGTGTGATTTCAAGAAGAAATTAGGTATTGCTCCTGGGGCAAAAGGGATTAAGGGAAATGGGGTGAAATGTATATTAGGTTGTTGAATTCGATGATCAGCCATGATCAAAATGAAAGGTGGGGCAGGCTCGAAAGGCCAAATGGCCTACTCCTGCTTCTAATTTCTATGTTTCTATGTATTGAGGGAGTGTTACACTGTCAAAGGCACTGTCTTTCAGGTGACACTTTAAACCAAGGTCTGGTCTCCCAACTCGGGTGAACATCAAAGATCCCATGGCATCATATCACAGAAGAACAAAAGAATCTCGGCCAATAATTATCCCTCGATCAATATCACTAAAGCAGGTTATAGGTCATTATCACACTGCTGTTGTTGGGATCTTCCTGTGCATAATTGCATGCTATTTTCCCTACATTACAGGAGTACTTTTCAGCAGTATATCATCGGCTGTAAAGCGCTGACATGACAAATAGGATCAGAACCTTCCACACACCTGATGAAGGAACAGCGTTTCCAAAAGCCTGTGGGTTTACTATCAGATAAACTGGTTGGACTTGAACCTGGTGTTGTGAGACTTCTTACTGTGTTTACCCTAGTCCATCGCCGGCATTTCCACGTCATGGGTAATAGTAGCAGCAGTGGGAAATGGTCTTTAATTAAGCACTAATTGCTCATCTTCTGGGCCTCAGTTGATGGTTAGAGTTGGAAGGTGGCCCCTGGGTGCCTCTGTCACCAACTTAATCAGAGTGGAGATGGAAAAGTGGCATCATTACCATCTACCACACACTCACCCAATTAAATTGCACACACGACCTCCACATTCCACCACCCCCCCCCCACACACACCGCCACACACACGACATGCACACACAGCCACACAACACACACATACATACACTGACACATGCACAACACACATGACACATACACACACCACACACACAACACACACACACACATACACCGACACATGCACAACACACAAACACCCCGACACACACACACACACACACACACGCACACACACCCTGCCCAAAGTTGATTTGATGTTAAATTGTCAGAAGCAAAGAACAGGGTATTAAACTTATTAATGTCAGTATCAACAGGAAAACAAATAGTGGATAAAAGCAAATTACTGCAGATTCTAGAATCTGAAACCAAAAGAGAAAATCTCAGCAGGTCTGGCAGAAAAGCTTTGACAAAGGGTCATCTGGACTCAAAACATCAGCTCTTGTCTCTACTTATAGAAGCTGCCAGTCTTACTGAGAGTTTCCAGCATTTTCTCTTTTGTTAGAAAAAAAAAGTCATGGCAGAGGGACAGATCCGTTATGCATGTTGGGGTATAGCCTCTTTAAGGAAATGGGTCATGTGAGCTGGCTGGGAACCACCCTGAGTGGACAGTCAACGTTTGGAGGGTGGAACCATTAGACTGAATAAAGGTCTGTGTTCCCTGACTCCTGGCTGTGGAGTCATTCTTGAGGAGACACCTCAGTATTAGGAGATTTAACACCATCCACCAGCCTACTGCCTCCACAAGGTGGCAAACCCGCCTCAGCCTTTCAGAGTGGATGATGAGATTTAATTCCAATCAGATGACTTGCTACCTGTACCCATGCTTGTCATTGGGCTTCCAGGTTCCTGTGAGGGAATGGGGGGGGAATTCCTCGGAAATCCTGGTATGGAGCAGATGCCCTGCGTCTGAGAGTTGCTGGCCAATCAGGAGCCAACAGCCCTGTAATAAGTCCACGGAAGTAAAAGCCCCATCACCAAGTTACTTTATTTACACCATACATCTGTACACAGCCAGCTTTCTAGCTGCTCCCTGCTGAATGCAGGCTGGGACTCTGACACACCTGCTTTAAATAAGGAGCATGAGGCTCCCTGATCTAAACATCAATTAGGACTCATCAGTTAGTGCATACTCTAGCAAGCCAACCTCATTAGCATGGCTGAAGTCATCACAAGCACCCCCCAATTCTGGATGTGTGAGTGGCGTGGGCTGGCCAGAGCCTGATATATGGATGGCTTTGGCATCAGAAAACCAGTACAGTTGGCCGAACTTGCAAACTTCAAGTTTATTTGCATGACATCATATTCCTAACAATGGGGCCTTTTGATTGCTATTCAGAAGGCCTTGGCCATCTTGTACTCCTCTATCAGGTCACCCCTTAACCTCCGTCTTTCCAGTGAGAATGGGATCATCCAGCCATGGTAGAATTAGAAGGCTGCCCACGGATCTCTCTTTGTCATGGACTTAATCGGAGTGGTGATTGAAAAATATTACTTCAGGTTTGAAAAGGTGGCAGCCATATTCTTTAGAATCATAGTCATGTTAGCCTGATATCTAAAATGGTACCACATTTATGAAGGAAAGGAAGTATTTTCAACTTGTGTGGTCGGATAGAGGTTTACAGGATGGCCCATGACCAGACATGTTACTTTTGGAAGCCTAATTTCTGGGGCAGTGAACCCAGGAGGAAAGAGCTGATGGAATAAGCCTTTGCCCTTTTTTTCTTTGTATAGCCAGTGGAATGAGCATTCAACAGGCACTTCCATGACGTGGTGACCTAGCGGTATTAAGGCTAGACTATTAATCCAGAAACTCAACTAATGTTCTGGGGACCTGGCTTTGAATCCCACCATGGCAGGTGGAGGAATCTGAACTCAATATAAAAAAATCTGGAATTAGAATTCTACTGATGGCCATCAAACCATTGTCAATTGTCAGAAACACCCATCTGGTTCATTAATGTCCTTGAGGGAAGGAAATCTGCCATCCCTACCTGGTCTGCCCTACATGTGATTCCAGAGCCACAACAATGTGGTTGACCCTCAACTGCCTTTGGGTAACATGGGCAATAAATGCTGGCCCAGCCAGTGACACTCGGGTTCCACAAATAAATTTTAAAAAAACCTCCATGATGGAAATCCACCAATTCTGATTTGAACATGTGTGGTCAGCTATCTTAAAATCCATTTAATTTGATGTGAGATGATCCATTTAAAATAACATTAGAAAGACATTTAAGTATTCCATTGTGACACAAAGATTTCTTCGTTGCCAAATTTAGTAATATCATAAATAACCTTAAGTATTCAGTAGACTAGCACAGTGGTTAGCACTGCTGCCTCACAGCACCAGGGACCCGTGTTCAATTCCTGGCTTGGGTCACTGTCTGTGTGAAGTTTGCACATTCTCCCTGTGTCTGTGTGGGTTTCCTTCGGGTGCTCTGGTTTCCTCCCACATTCTGAAAGACGTGCTGGTTAGGTGCATTGGCCATGCGAACATCACCTCAGTGTACCCAAACAGGTGCTGGAGTGTGGCGACAAGGGGATTTTCATAGTAACATTATTGCGGTGTTAATGTAAGCCTATTTGTGACACTAATAAATAAACTTATACAGTATGTCAGCCCACTGCTTATTTGCATGTTTATTGCCTGGACAGATCTGTTTAAATCATGCCTCGCCCCAGAAATGAATCCTTTCCTACAAAGCTTGGCATCGCCCCAAGTAAAGTTAGGCATTCTATTCACTGTACCCATGTCACGATCGTTAATAAATATTTTGGTAGGTGTAATATCCCCAGACTAGAGCTTCAGGAGAGTTTGCTGATCTTAGCTATCCTGTAATAGTGCCATCACCACTGGTAAGTACTCTCTAGTTGCTATTATCTAACCCATCATTATCAGTTTACAGCTTCCTACTTAGCCTCACAAGTTCTACTTTGATTTCTGGCATGGGATCTCATCAAAAGCTTTGTAACAGTGGAGACTTACAAGACCAATTATATCACCATTATTGTTTAACACTCTTACATCCTCAAAGATTTCCAAGAAATTTGTTGGACATGTTCTGTCTTGCCTAAACCCACGATGCCGTGACTTTATCAGCATAATTCTCATTAAGAAGAAAATACTTCCTTTGCTTAATAATTGTGGTGCCCATTTTAGATATCAGGCTAACATGACCATAATTCTGAAGAACATGGCTCTCACCTTTTCAAACCTGAAGTAACATTAATTAGTTTTCAGGCATCTGTTGCTTCTGTGCTCAACAAGATGTGAAGGTTGTGCCCAAGGCTCCTTATTTTTTTATCTCTATACCTTCAAAGTAGTCCTGAGTGAATATCTTGGCTGTTCAACCTCTCAAATAAGTATAATTACCTTCTGGTATCTTAAGGTTCTCAGGCTATTTCAAGTCAACCATTCAACCTCATTCGCTGAAGTCAATGGTTTATAAATTCAAAGACCACCTGTAAATATTGAGACACTTTCAGGAACCTACAGCTATTCAAATGGAAAGCTTAGCTAACGTTCTCCCACATATTATTTGTTTTGTTTCTATACACAACAATAACTTGTATTTACAAAGTACAATGTGCTAAAATGTCATCAGGCAGGAAGTTTAGAGGAGGGATAAAATGCAACATTTGACACTGTGTCCCATTAGGAGATGTTTGGTTGGATGATTAAAAGCTTGGTCAAAGGGAAAGTAGACTTTAAGAAGTAAAAGTGCAAAGTTACCATAGTCCCAGATGACTATGGGCAGTGACTTAACCTGAGGATCATCACAGGATAGAGAAGGTGGGGCCTTTGTGAATAACCTCAGAAATTGAACCTGTGCTGTTGGCGTAGCTTCAGCATCACTAACCAGCTGCCCAGCCAACAGAGCTAAACCAAACCACAACTTTAAGAAGTCTTGTTATGATCTCAGTCAAGACCAATAACGCTTTGGAGAAAAAAATATGAAATGTCCCACCTATTTACTGAAAGATTGATTCCACGAGATTTCACAGTTTAAAAGGAAAGAATGCAAACACTAATTATTATTTTGAGTGACCAACTCACTTCTAAAACCAAGAATCAAAATAAGTTAACTAAAAATTTACAGTAAAATTGCCATCGCTTATTGACTATAAATTCCACATTTAGCAGCAGATACAACTAAAGTAGATCTTGAGAATTGGCTCAGCTGTCCATTCAGTATATCATAGAATCTCTGCAGTGCAGAAGGAGGCCATTTGCCCAATCAAGTCTGCACCGACTCTCTGATAGAGTATCTTATCCGGGCTCATTCTCGCATCTAACCCCACACATGGAACTACAGTACCATACAGGAGGAAGTAGAGTTAGTGAGATGGAGAGATTTAGGGAGGGAATTCCAGAGCTTGGGTCCCAATTGAAGTAATTCATTTTTTAAAAATTTATTTGGGGGACATGGGCATTGGCTGGTCAGTATTTCTTGCCCATCCCTCGTTGCTCAAAGGCAGTTGAGAGTCAGCCACACTGTCAAGGGCAGCACAGTGGCACAGTGGTTGGCACAGCTGCCTCACAGCACCAGGGACCTGGGTTTGACTGCCGGCCTGGGTCACTGTATGTGCAGAGCCTGCACGTGCTCCCTGTGTCTCCTCCGGGTGCTCTGGTTTCCTCCTACAGCCCGAAAGATGTGCTAGTTAGGTGCATTAGCCATGCTAAATTCTCCCTAGGTGTACCCAAACAGATGCCAGAGTGTGGTGACTCGGGAATTTTCACTATAATTTCATTGTGGTGTTAATGTAAGCCTGCTTGTGACACAAATAAATAAACTTTAAACTGCTGTGGCTGTGGACTTACATGTCGGCTAGACCAAGTATGGACGGCAGATTTCTTTTCCTAAACAATATTAGTGAGCTACATCGGTTTTTCTGACAATCAGCAATGGTTTTCAGTAGATTCTTAAATCCACGTTTTTTTAAATTGAATTCAGATTCCATCATAGCGAGATTTGAACGTTGGTCCCCAAGACATTAGTTGAGTTTTTGGATTAATAGTCTAGCAATAATACCGCTAAGCCATTGCTTCCCCTGTGGGTATACCTTGTGGGTTTACAGCTACAGAAGTTAGTCCGCCGATAGATAGGCAAAAGATGGAAATATTCAGACAACTGCACAGAAATCTGATGGCCATGTCAATGTGCTGATAGATAACCAGAGAATGGAGTCTTCAGTTTGATAATCTGACTTCTAAACCCTAGTAAGTAATGCTTTTGTTCATTGTAACTGAAATTGAATGTCCCAATTAAAATGAATCATAGCACCTACTGGACAGTATCCTGTCTTTAATAATTTACACTAGTCTCTGAGCTGTACGAGCAATATCCAATTAGATCATGTCTACACCATTAATTAACTGACTCCAGAAAATGGAACAATTAGGCTTTGTATTTTACGAGAGCCAAGGCAAAGCCACGACTTGATGAATTATTAAGCATCCCTTCTCCCAGTGAGTTCTATACCAGACTCTGCTCATGCTGCTGTTTAGCCAAGTGGCTTCCTGACTTCAGGTTCCTTAAAAATCAGGTCAGCAATGGCATCTCCCAACCGGCGCTGTGTGAAATGAGCACTGGAGCTGCTCAAACTCTTGCCCCCCTCCCCCTGACTGTGGCACCCCCCCACCCCTCCGCACCTCCAATCTCCCCTCTCCTCCACCCCACCCCACATTTGTTTCCGATAATTCTCCGTGCAGTTACTGCAAAACTATAAAAGTTTTCTGCGCGCTTGCAATGAATGTCAGAAGCCTCAAACTTATCTAATTCCCTATACAATGGATACTTATTGACAGATGAAGAGCAGCCTCCGCAGCACTCACACTGTGTCTTTTTCTTTGCCTGTTGTTCAGAGAATGTAGCTTTTCCTCTGAGCCTTCAGAGAAGGCTGCTTTTGTCCTCCTTTTTTTTAAAGCTCTGTGGCACGGCTGCAGGGTGCAAGCAGCGAAAGGCAGCCATCAGAATGATAAATGTCTCGCCGAGCCAATCTCGGTTGTTGCTGAAAGCACAGAGGCAGTGAGATTGAATGTTTGGGTACAAAGAGGTAAACTCGGAGCCTTCCTGCAGTTTCAATCATTACGTGGAACAATTTCCCAACAATCTGGATTAGCGGGAAGTGGTTGATATTATTTTTGAAGTGCTGGTCACAAAAGATAGAGCTCTTGGTAACCACACTGTCTTAAAGAAAGAAGGAAGAAAGGAAATAGAATGACTTGCATTTATAAAGCTAAAATTTATTTCTTAAGCATGTGTAAGGCTTACATTAACACTGCAATGAAATTACTGTGAAATTCCCCTAGTTGCCACACTCCAGCGCCCGTTCGGGTCATTGAGCCTAATCAGCACGTTTTTCATTTTGTGGGAGGAAACCGGAGCACCTGGAGGATACCCACGCAGACATGGGGAGAACGTGCAAACTCCACACGCACAGAATATCCCAAGCTGGGAACCAAACCTGACACAGTGAGGCAGCAGTGCTAACCACTATGCCGCCCCAAATCAAAGTGGAGAATGTGTATGGCCAATGCACCCAAACAACACATCTTTCAGATGGTGGGAGGAAACTACAGCTCCTAGAGGAAACCCACACAGATATGGGGAGAACATGCAAACTCCACAAAGACCTTAACTAGAGCCAGGAATCAAACCCAGATCCCTGGTGATGTGAGGGAGCAGTGCTAACTACTGCCCCATCGTGCCACCTGTAAATTATATGATGCTTTCATAACCTCAATGCATCCCAAAGCACAAATTCTATGCACATAATTACTTTGAATGCAACAATCCAATTTTACTCAAGATTATCATGTAGCCAAACCCAAAGGATCTGGAGTTTGTGTAGCTCACAAACAACATTCAAATTATGTACATGACCACAATATTATTGCTGTCTATGGAGTCAAATACTCTCTTTAAAAGGTGCACAACTTAATGCTGCACACTACCTGAATGTAGATGTCCTTCCCTTCTCGATCGATCTTGACGCTGTGAAGCTGGCCGTCTGCCCAGTTTCTGGTATCAACGCTCAGGCAAACAGGATCTTTATCACCGTCCAGTTTGTATCTTATTTGAAAGCTCCCTGGAAGGAAAGAGTTGATTGATTTCAATTGAAGAGATACAATCTGCTGCACAGAATAAACACAGGTCAAAATTCAGGTGCCGAGCCCGTTTTTGTACTCAAGGAAAGATAATAATGTAAAAAGAAAACACAGGTTCGGGTATACAACAACACACGTATTAAACATATTTGCTCATGTAATAAAACCTGACATCTCTAATATTGGAGGATACTTTTTAATTTGTCATACATTTGTCATTTTAATGTGCTTTTCATAAATTTTCAATTTAAATGATATAATAGCTAACCGTTCAATACTAATATATTGAAAAATACATTGCGCAAACATCTGGTGCTGTGCTATCGATGATAAAATAAAGCCTGCAGTAATTGGGGTGGGAAAGTATCAATTAAAAAGTTATTAATGGGTTGTCTCCTGAATTAAATTGATAATAAAATCATTGGGGTGAGGCGTACCTGGGAGCCATTGCATTCCTGGATGATTTCAGCACATTCTCTGGGGTGGGCAAATCTCGCAGATTGGGACATTCTCTACGGCGGGGGGGGGTCCATTAGAGCAGGTTCTGTCAGAGCTGTGAGAACTGGAGGTGGGGTGGGGGGGTGTGGCGGTGGGCAGCAGGGTGATGTGGTACCGAGACTGTGAGAGTAGGTACTGCGCCAGACTTATAGAGCAGGATGTTCTGACCTCGTTCATTCCTGGCCTCGTTGCCAGCGAGAATGGAGAATTTGGTATTTAGCCAAGACTCCATTCTCTGCAGCAGCACCGGAGAGTCCCAGCACCAGACCAAGCCAGGGATTTCCAATGATTGTATTGAAAAATCCCAGCAGCATTCAACCAGCATTCAACAGGATAGTGACTTCAAATGCAATACAATCTCGTTAAAAAAAAAGAAATGGTTGGTGACCTTGATTGCACATAAAAAGGTCCATCCTTTCCAATGACTCAGAAAGATAAAAGTAGGATCAGTGGAAGGAAGTACTTCAAGGCAGAATGATAGAACATAGAAAAGTATAGCACAGGAACGGGCCCTTTGCCCACGATGTTGTGTCGAACATGACACTAAATTCTACACATCCATCACCCTCTGAGTGAAGAAATTTCTCCACACCTCAATTCTAAAAGATTTACCCCTAATCCTCAAACTATGATCCCTAGTTCTGAACTCCCCCGCCATTGGGAACATTGGGCCCTATTTTAACACTTTGATTCTAAGTTCTGAGTAGACTTGAAACTGGGAGTGTTTGAGATCCGACTTTTAGACCCGTTCTCAGGCTCCCCCATACACACTCTGCCTGAAAAAGTATCAGTGATTCCGAATTGCGCGGCACAAGCCTATGCGCAAGGCTTAACATACCCGAAAATCTACAGCTCCGATCGGTGCCTCCAACTGCGCAGGCGCGGAAAAATAACTATACAGTGTGTTTCCCCTGCCATACCCCTCCCGGGCTGGATGATGCCTTCCTCTGGCCCCCACAGACGTTGCCCCACCGACATCACTGATCCTTTATCCCCTCAACGCCACCGTTCCTCCCCCCCGCTCACCATACAAACTGATTGTGAGCCCCTCCCCCACTTCGCCCCACTGGTCTCAAGCAGAGAGCTGTCGGACGCTGGGCACCTACCTCCTCACTAACTGGAACTCCCCAGTCAGACTTTTGCGGAGCATGTATGTTTTGCGCTGATTCTGGATGGGCGAACACGGTGGTAAAGGGGGAAGTGCCAGGAAAGTTGAGCGTGCAGCCCATTAAGTCAATTTAAATGCATGCAAACGTCCCACCCATTTTGGGCACAGTCCCAATCGTGGCCATTTTTGGGCCTTGGTAAGGGAGGCACCAGAGCAGAGATGAGCACGGATTGTGCTACACACCACTCATCCGACTTTACCAAGTTTTCACACCCGAAAATGGGCGCATTGCGATGGTAAAATTTGGCCCATTGTTTTTGAATCTGCCCTGTTTAACCCTTGTAGAATTTTATAAGTTTTATGAGATTCCCCCTCACTCTTCTAAATTCCAGTGAATATAATCGTAACTGACTTAGTGTTTCCTCAGACGACAGACAATATTTATGAGCTTGCCAGATGATTATAAGCTCGCAAAATTTGCCTATCAATTGCCCATGAAACTTACTGCAGAATGTAGTGGTTCACAATTAACACCAATCTCTTGAATTCCTTCCTGAAACCTCCTCATCTCACTTCCCTTTCAGCATTTAAATGATTTGAAATTTGTTTATATAAGGCCATAGATCTCTTCTTGGTCCAGGAAGGAATCAATTTAAGTTTTTGGTCTCACACTTGCGTGTAGCAAATTGTTATTCGAGATTTTAAAAATTATTAAATGAACATTTATCAGATTTTTGGGGTGGGGTTTTCCAGCAGCATTCGCCCTGAAACAGGAAAATCCCACCTGAGGTCAACAGACCTGTCCATGCACTGCCCCTCACCATTTTTTTTTATTCATTCACGAGGTATGGGCGTCACTGGCTAGACAGCAATTATTGCCCATCTCTAGATGCGAGTCAACCACATTGCTGTGGCTCTGGAGCATTGTGGGAAAATCACTACTCGGAGTCAGATTTAAAGATTCAACATGCAGTTTATCGCACAAAGCTTTGGGAGAAGAATTGGGCTCTCCGCAGTGCTCGCAGTCACCCTCTCAACTTTAAAATAGCAGCTGACTTCTTGTATACATTTTCAAACAGTGGACAAGTATGGACATTAGCAGTTAGCACATTGTTATACATTTATGCCCTTCTTTCAATGACTGATCTTGTTAAGAAAACTCATTGTTTTGGTTTTACCTTATCTCAAGCTAAGCTGATCATCTGGGCCTCAAGGTCTGATTTATTTTCTGTAGTAATTAGACACTAACAGGATTTAACTCATTGTGCAATGTCTGTGCCTAAGTCAGCACATCTTAATGTCTTTTCACAGAGTCCATTTTGTGCTAGGTAACCATCTTATATCTTTTAATTTCAGGTTTGCTCCAACATGAGTCATATGCCAGCCAGACCAGGTAAGGATGGCAGATTTCTTTCCCCAAAGGACATTAGTGAACCAGATGGATTTTTCCGACAATGGTTTCATGATCATCAGTAGATTCTTAATTCCAGACATTTTTTATTGGATTCACATCTGCCATGGCGGGATTTGAACATGTGTCACCAGAACATTAACTGAGTTTCTGGATTAATAACCCAGCAGTAAAACCATTAGGCCATTGCCTGCTCCGATTCCCATGGTGGATGGAACAGGAAAATTTGCCCCTTGATCTTTGAGGAAATAATGGTTATTAGGGTCCATAGTGGAGTGGAGTTAAGGCCACAATCAAATCATCCATGACCTTATTGAATGATGGTGGCGATCAATGGGCAGAATGGCCTACTCCTACTTCTTACAATCTTATTAGCAACAATTGTGAGACTTTGTTTATTATTCAATTTGGTGTGTTTCTAATTCTTCGTGCAGTTGAGCATCATACCTGTGAGTGGAAAGTGACCCAGCCATCATACAGATTGGCAAAGATACAGACATATGGACGCATCAAAGATGTGAAACCCAAAGAATGCAACTAAACACATTAAATATAAAATATTCAGTTGCGAAGGGTGCATCCACCAGACACCCTGGGAGACAGCTGGTGACTGACAACACTTGCTCTCAGCAGTTTCACATACAAATCACAGGATAAAATTAAGAAGCAGGTTATTTGGCATTTGAATTGTGTTGCTGTTTCTGACCGACCAAGATATTCTCTTGAAAAGTAGGCAACACCTGAAGCAGCTCAAATTATTTGGAATTTAAGGCTTCAGTTAAAAAGTGTTCCATGTAAAACCAGTAACTAATTTCTCGCCAGGATTTAAGAATTTTGTATGAACTGAACTACACAGAATGCTGCAATTCATTTCATCCTTTGCACAGTATGAAGTATAAAATAAAGAAATGGTAAGATTCTGTATTTGAGCCACATTTAGGATATCAGCAGCAAGACGGGAGACAGAACGTTGCGATTACGCAGCAATAGTGAGAGAGAGATAGGGTGGCACACTGGTTAGCACTGCTGCCTCACAGTGCCAGGAACCCGGGTTCAATTCCCATGCTTGGGTCTGTGTGAGTGTAGTTTGCATGTTCTTCCCATTAATGTGTGGGTTTCCTCTGGGTCACCGGTTTCCTTCCACAGTCCGAAAGACTTGCTGGTTAGGTGCATTGGCCACGCTGAATACTCCCTCGGTATACTCGAACAGGCGCTGGAGTGTGGCGACTGGGGGATTTTCACAGTAACTTCATTGCAGTGTTAATGTAAGCCAGCTTGTGACACTAAATAAACTTAGGGATGGGGAGAATAGAATTGCTGGTGAATCGAATGCTGTCAGCTGTGGTTCAGCAGTAGCACACCTACCTCTGAGTCAGAAAGTGGTGGGATTGAATCCCAGGCCAGGGCACGAAATCTCAAGATGACACTTTAATTGACATACTAAGGGAGTATTGTGGCGATGACATTCTTTGGATAAGACAGTGGGTGGGATGTTCCAGAACTGCCCACCCCGAGAATGGAAATTCATGGAGTCAACGGATATTTCAACGGTCTGTCAAATTATCTGTCCCGCCCCCAACGATTCTGGCAGCAGGAAGGACTGGAAAATTTACCCCAATAGATCTACTCTCATGTAGATTTTAAAAAACTCCCGTGGGTCTTAAAGAAGAGCAGGGATGTTCTCTGTGATGTTCTTGCTAATAATTTCCCTTAAAACAACCGCAACAAAAAGAGATGATCACCTTGCTGTTTATGGGAGCTTGCTGTGCACACATTTGTTGCCACGTTTCCTATCGTACAACAGCAACCGTAATTCAAAAGTATGACATTGGGAGTGAAGAGGTTCCGAACATTTTGAGTTTGTGAAAGGCATTGTGCAAAACTTGTTGTTCTTTGCTTGCTAGCTTCTGATTTGAGAAGCCAACTGAATTTGGAATTGGCCATATTTCAAGTGGGCTTGAATCCTTGGAGTCAGTCTCATGAAGTCGGTGCCTTCTGGTCTCCTTCCGTATATGAGAAATAAGTGAAGCAATGTCCACTTGCTTTGTGAACTAGTCTAATTCTGACCTGCTCCCTTGCCAAACTCTTTAACATTTTCCTGTCTGAAACAAATAGCTAAATCTCCCTGACAAAAATTAATATCCAGAAGTCTCACAACACCAAGTTAAAGTCCAACAGGTTTATCTGGCATCATGAGCTTTCAGAGGCTGCTCCTTCATCAGGTAAGTGGATGGAGGACACTACTTGAGTACACTATTTGTAACCCCTTCCATATTGCCTGGGTTTGCAAAATCTACCAACTGTTCTGGCCTTAGACAATTCACAGCTCTTTAACCTGCAGTTACCCCTCTCTCCACACACACTGTTATACGTGTAAAGAACGTGATTACCTGAAAAGACTCGCATTCTAACCATTCTTCACATTCCAATCTCTAATTATCTTCAACTGTGTCTTTGTCTATTTTGCCATGTTTGTGAACCTACATCCACTCACCTGATGAAGGAGCAGTGCTCCGAAAGCTCGTAATGCCAAATAAACCTGTTGGACTTTAACCTGGGGTTATGAGACTTCTTATTGTGCCCACCCCAGTCCAATGCTGGCATCTCTGCATCAAGAATTAATGGAGCTTGGCCACAGAAAATTCTATATGCTAGCCACCTTCCGCATAAATCTTTTTTATTCTAAATCACCTCTGGATAAAAAGTGAAGAAAATGTTTATTAGCAGAAGAATTGCCTTTGTGACCCTGAATCACTGAAAATCAATGATGTCTCAGGACTTCCTTTATTCCATAGATATAGGAAATGGCAACCTGCTATGAGGATTCCATGAATCTGACTCAATTCCTCTGAAGTTACCAACCATTCTGCATAACTGCTATCTGCATACCTACTATTACTGCAGGAGGACATTCTGTACATTGCCATAAAGTGCAGAGGGTGCAGAGGAGGTTTACCAGGATGCTGGGTTAGAGGGTATGATCTATAAGGAGGGGCTGGACGAACTAGGGTTGATTTTTCTGGTGCGGTGGAGGCCAAGGGGAGAACTGATAGAAGTCTATAAAATTATGAGAGGCATAGGTAGTGTTGACAGCCAGAATCTTTTTCCCAGAATTGAAATGTCTAATATTAGGGGGCATCCACTTAAGATGAGAGGGGGAAAAGTTCAAAGGAGATGTGAGGGGCAAGTTTTTACACGGAGAGTGGTAGGTGTCTGGAACATGCTGCCGGGGTGGTGATGGAGGCACGTATGATAAGGGCATATAAGGAGCTTTTAGGTAAGCACATGACTATGCAAGGAAGAGAGGGATACGGACCAAGGGCAGGCAGAAGGGATTAGTTTAATTTGGTGTCTTGTTTGGCACAACATTGTGAGCTGAAAAGTTTAAAGTTTATTTGTTAGTCGCAAGTAAGGCTTACATTAACACTGCAATGAAGTTACTGTGAAATTCCCCTCGTGGCCACAGTCAGACCAATACTTCTTTCAGACTGTGGGAGGAAATTGGAGCACCCAGGACAGGGAATTTCTGAGGAAGTGAAAAATATGATTGATGAGGACGGCTTGGTGGATATTGTACTTCAGCAAAGCCTTTGACAAGATCCCCCACGGGAGTCTGATACAGAAGGTGAAGTCACATAGAATCCACAGAGAACTGATAGGATGAATACAGAACTGGTTTGGTCATAAAAGACAGAGAGTAGCAGGCAAAAGGCATTTTTCTGACTGAAGGAAACCCACACTGACATGGGGAGAACTTGCAAACCCTACACAGGCAGCGACCCAAGCTGAGAATTGAACCCAGGTCCCTGGTGCTGTGAGGCAGCAGTGCTAACCACTGTGCCACCCCAAGGGCTAGCTCCTGTGCTGTACTGTTCTATGTTCTATCTCTAAGTGCTGATTTTGAATGGTCTCCTCTTTGGAACAAGAGCAATTCGCAAAGATTTAATGGCTCAGTTGATTTAAGGAGGATGGAAGCTTGGAGAAGTGCTCATCGGAGATGAATCCATTGATAACAAGTTAGCATGTGACTTGGTTTATGTGCCAGAATTTTACCACCTTGCCCGCCCGAGGCTCCTAAGATCCTGCCTGAGGTCAATGGAGAATGCAGTTCTCAAGCCTCGCACACCCTGATTCCAGAGTGCCGGGGAAATTCCAGCAACAGTGTGTTAGCATTGCTCAGGTGACATGGTAGCACAGTGGTTAGTACTGCTGTTTCACAGCTGTAGGGACCTGGGTTCAAATCCTGGCTTGGGTCACTGTCTGTGCAGAGTTTGCACATTCTCCCTGTGTCTGTGTGGGTTTCCTCCAGGTGCTCCAGTTTCCTCCTACTGTCCAAAGAACTGTGGGCTAGGTTAATTGACCATTCTAAATTGCCCCTCAGTGTCCTCCTAGAGGGATTAATAGGTAAATATATGGGGATAAGGCCTGGATGGGATTATGGTTGGTGTTGACTCGATGGGCCAAATGGCCTCTTTTTGCACTATAGGATTCTATGTCTATGACTAGTTGGAAGCATCTTAGTTTATTTTGTTCACCAATAACTTCTCATTCAACACTGTTGCAGAATGCCTGGAAAGTGCTTTAACAAACAAAGTCAGATCAGTGCTGATACCGAGTACATTTAGAGGCCAGCTTTGATCTCCATTCTGCACCAGTGGTTCTGACCTCAGATTTTCAATGATGGAATCAGTTCGCAATGGGATTGACAAATAGCCCCATCAGCCTAAATGTTGGTTCCCCTTTTTTAAGGCTATTTGCACAGAGGCAGCATGGGGAGCTATAGTGTTGGCTCCCAGCTATTTAAAAGGTACTTGCAGCCAATTAAAGAGGCATGATGAGGATTAAAGAGGCATGATGAGGATTTTCGTGTCAGCCTCCAGTTTCTTGCAGGTCGCCAGGGCCATGTGAACTGAAGCTCCCCCAGTCTTTGTATCATAGAGTCATAGAGGTTTATTGCATGGAAGCAGGCTATTTGACCCAACTTGTCCATGCCTCCCTTTATTTCTTAAAACCCTTAAACTAATCCCAATTGCCCGCATTTGGCCGATATCCCTTGATACTCATCTGACCCATGTAACTGTCTTAATGCTTTTTAAAAGACAAAATTAAACCCACCTCTACTACTAACTCTGGCAACTTTTTCCAGACACTCAGCACCCTCTGTGTGAAAAATTTGCCCCTCTGGACACTTTTATATCTCTCCCCCTCACCTTAAACTTATGGCCTCAGTTTTAGACTCACCTACCTTTGGAAAAAGGTATTGACTATCTTGCTGATCTGTGCCCCTCATTATTTTATAGACCTCTATAAGATCACCCCTCAGCCTACTATGCTCCAGAGAAAAATGTCCCAGTCTATCCAGCCTCTCCTTATAACTCAATCCGTCAAATCCTGGTAGCATTCTAGGAAATCTTTTCTGCATTCTTTCTAGTTTAATAATATTTTTTCTACAATGGTGTGACCAGAATTGCACACAGTATTCCAAATGTGGCCTTACCAAAGTCTTGTACAACTTCAACAAGACATTTCAACTCAATGTATTTAGCTTTCTGACTGATGAAACCAAGCATGCTGAATGCCTTCTTCACCACTCTGTCCACTTGTGACTCCACTTTTAAGGAGCTATGAACATGTACCCCTAGATCCCTTCGTTCTGTAACTCTCCCCAATGCCCTACCATTAACTGAGTAAGTCCTGCCCTGGTTCAATCTACCAAAATGCAAAGTAAGACCACATAACACCCAATTATCTTCGGAATGGCAATGAAATGGGGGGTTCCACTTTAGAGGTTTTTTTTCATGCTGTTGGATTTAAAAATCCTGAATAGACAGCACAAGATTTACCATCCAATTGACATTTCATAGCTTTGATGAACATTACATATTATCATCAATATTTATTAATGGGATTGATGGAATTGACACTTTTAATTCCAAGATTTTTGGGGGACCGGTTTGGAAAAAATTGTTAGCAGATGAAAAGGAAGGACAGTTGATTCAGTGCTGGGCAAAAAAAAAACTGCCAATAAAAGAAACACTGAATAATTCAGCTCTTTCATGCGCCAAAAGTAAAAGTTTCATTTACATAAATGTTCCAGCTGAAGAATATAGATGGTCGCCCTCGAAGCTCAGAACGTTGCCCCTATTTTCAAATCCAAATGGGTGATAATCAGCTCTTCAAATTTCCAATTCCCTGAGAGAAATCTGGAAATCGTGCCTTTGTCAATATCCATCTCATTATCATTCATAAAATGAGGCTTGCAAAAGGGCACTTAGGGTTGCCTATAACGCCCACAAGCTGTGCTGATTAGAAAATCGACAGCAATTTGTCGGTTTTAATGTCTTGAGAAATGCAATAGAACAGAACATTTACTTGAAGCAATTTCATGTTCAAACAAAAATTTATATGCTCTGTCTGAGGCCAGAACTCTCCATTCACCTGACGAAGGGGCTAACCCCGAAAGCTTGTGAGTATATTATCAAATAAATAGGTTGGACTAAAACCTGGTGTTGTCAGACTTTTTACTGTGCAAACAAAACAATGCAGGGCGTTGCATTTTAAATACACCAGAATCGCATGGCCTTCTGATTCTTAGGTCATAGAGTCATAAAGTCATAGAGATTTACAGCATGGAAGCAGGCCCTTCGGCCCAATTTGTCCATGCTGCCTTTAAGGTAGTGCTGTTCTTGTTGGTTGCCTGAGCCATTGACGTTCCTCAAAGATCAAGCTTTTCCCACTACGGTCTCCTAGAATCGGAGGAAAAAAATGCTGCAAGTGCAAAATTAAAATGCCATATTGTCAAGTAACTGATTATCTTGTAGAGGACAGTTGCATTAGATGAAATGTGCGCACTTACTGTGAATATTCTGAACGAGTTGCATATGAAACCAACACGAAGTACAAATTCCGACATCTAATTGCTGATCATAAAGTGAAACTGAGGAATTTTTTTTTGCTGAAACTTGCAGTGGAATACATTCTTTGTCAGTGGCAGGATCTGCTGGAGTGCCTGAGCAAATGTCTTTGATTTCAGAGCTGCGCTAATAGCTTTGTCGCGCATTGTAACGGTCAGAATAGAGGAAGAAAGTTATTTTATTTGAACTGCTTCCCCTGGGCCTTTGCAATAATCTTTCTTCACCAGAAAATGCATCTTTTGAACTTGAAATTGCTGCTAATATAACCAAAATCAAATAAGTCAGGCTCGGCGAGAATATTTTCCTTCCAGTTAGATTTCTGTTGACATAAATTGCCATTCACATGTGGCATTATCAAGTGGGAGTTGGTCAAAGATTCAGATGGATTTATTGATGGATGCATGGTACTGATTAATGTAATTGAATTTTTTTAGGGTAGGCACGGGTACGTGAGGATACTAAATGCCATGTCACACGTGCTTTCAAGCCAGGTCCTTGGATCGCTGAGAAAAAATCCCCTGCCCTTCTTTTAAGTAGTGGCAAGGGAATTTTTTTTTAGGGCGGCACAGTAGCACAGTGGTTAGTACTGCTGCTTCACAGCCCCAGGGACCTGAGTTCGATTCCTGGCTTGGGTCACCAGGAGTTTGCACATTCTCTTTGTGTCTGCGTGGGTTTCCTCTGGGTGCTCCAGTTTCCTCCCACAGTCCAAAGATGTGCGGGTTAGGTTGATTGGCCATGCTTAAAAATGTCCTGAGATGTTTAGGTTGGAGGGATTAGTGGGTAAAATATGTGGGGGGTAGGGCCTGGGTGGGATTATGGTCGGTGCAGACTTGATGGGCCGAATGGCCTCTTTCTGTGCTGTAGGGCTTCTATGATTCAACCGAAAAGGTAGATGACGCTTTAGTTTAACATCTCATCTGAAAGGTAGCAGGGGTAATCTTACCACCTCACCCCATGCACTGATGGGAAGGGCAAGCCAGTAAAATCATTGGGAATTTTGGTTTGAGCCAGATATCTCATCTTTCACTATCCTAGTGACACTGGCCATCCAGCGAAATCAGCTTCATGCCCAAATAGGATGCCAGGATGATATCAATATTTAAATTCTGTTTTAAATAAAATTTAAATATTATTAGCAAATCTTGGATAGAATCGTCCAGGCTCACTTGCCCCTATGACTTCGTCAGTGAAGGTCCTCACTGGTAAGGATCAGCATCAGTGAGGGCTTGCAGTATCAGCCTCGCCTGTGGGACCAGAGGCCTATGAGACCCTTGGCGAGATTGGGGGTAGGGGGATGTCGCGCCCATTGGAGAGTGCCAGCCTGGCACCCTGACACTGCCCACCAGGCAACCTGGCACTGCCAGCCTGGCACACTGAGCATGTGCAATTTTGCCCTTTGCTGCAAGCTGCCAGCTTTCGGTGAGCTTAGGCCCGGCCCCCACCCCCCTGTTGGTGGGAAATAGATCTTGCAATTTTTTTATAAAAGAGTGAGGTAAGATTCGATTTTTAACTTATCCAAACTAACGGTGCGATTCTCTCCAGTTTTCACGCTCGTTCTGCACTTAGCATTTTTCTGTTAAGATCACTCCACCATTTCTGACAGTGCAATGCTCGCTCCTCCATTTTGCATGAGACTGTCAGGCTTGATCTTTGTGCTCAAGCCCTGGAGTGGGTCTTGAACCCAGAACTTTGTAATTCATAGGTGAATCCTGAGTTTTGGGCCTCAGAGATGTGCAGGGACGTCACGCAGCAGATTCTACGCGTGAATGAAACTTTATTACAAAAGAAAATGCTTAAAATGCCTATAGCCTGAAGCACCAGCTTGCATCCAGTAGCCACACACATAGGCTTGACTAACAGCATACAACACAGAGAACAGTCAACCACACTCACACACACACACACACACAACCAGACACTCAACCATTCAATAATTGAGCCCAACAACAGCAGTGCTATCAGCTGAGCCACAGCTCTCAGTAAAATTATTTTCCTTGTCAGCACTAAGAAGCAGTCACAATGGGCCAGATATTTTGAGTGTTCCCAATGACAAAATCTTCTGGATGACACCCTCCATCCTCCCACTGCGGGTTCCCCAGCGGCAGAGGGTGTGAACAATGGGAAAATTCATTGAGAACAGCCGGACCTGAAGTTTCCACCAACGGCAGGCTGTCTGCGCCACCGCAAAACATGCCATGTGGAAAATCCTGCCCAATGTCTTTAGAACATAGAACACTACAGCACCAACAGGCCCTTCAGCCCACAAGTTGTGCCGATCATATCCATACCTACCAGGCCATTGAGGTATCTGTAACTCCCAATCCCATTAAATCCCATGTACTCATCCAGAAGTCTTTTAAAAGACCCCAGCGAGTTCGCCTCTACCACCACCGACGGCAACTGATTCCACTCACTCACCACCCTCTGAGTCAAAAACTTACCCCTAACATCTCCTCCGTACTTGCTCCACAGCACCTTAAACCTGTGTCCTCTCGTAGCGACCATTTCAGCCCTGGGAAATAGCCTCCAAAAATCCACCCTATCTATACCTCTCAACATTTTACATACCTCTATCAGGTCGCCTCTCAACCTTTGTCTCTCCAGGGAGGAGACATAGCTCCCTCAAACTATCCTCATAAGGCATGCCTCCCAATCCAGGCAACATCCTTGTAAATCTCCTCTGCACCGTCTCAATAGCTTCCACATCCTTCCTGTAGTGAGGCGACCAGAACAGCGCACAGTTTTCCTAGAAAACTACCATTAGGAGGAACTGGTTTAATGCAAGCAAGTGAAGCTTCCCATTAAGAGCTACCTCATGGTATATGCACGTATATGTCCACGTCAGCCATGCAACGCACGTGACATTAATGGTACCTACACCAAAGGTCATGTGGAAGCAGTGTAATCAGGGAAGGTCCAGCATCAATAATCGGGGAGAGGAACATTGCAATTCTTTCAATCCACAGAGTAGTGTGCGTGCATCCTCAAGTCTCATCTTGCTGGAGGTGCAACGTCTTAGAAGGATCGAATAGGTATGATGAGAATCAGCAGAACCCACTGATATCAACGGCAGTGCATTTACCTCAAACTCACTGAGACCTTTTGTGTGAAGTTTTTTTGTTGCTCTCATCAAGGAAGTCGTAAGAACATAAGAACATAAGAAATAGGAGCAGGAGTAGGCCACCTAGCCCCTCGAGCCTGCCCCGCCATTCAATAAGATCATGGCTGATCTGAAAGTGGTTCAGTTCCACTTACCCGCCCGCTCTCCATAACCCTTAATTCTCTTATTGATCAGAAATCTGTCTACCTGTGACTTAAACATATTCAACAAGGTAGCCTCCACCGCTTCAATGGACAGAGAATTCCAGAGATTCACTACCCTCTGAGAGAAGAAGTTCCTCCTCAACTCTGTTCTAAACTAACTCACCCTTATTTTGAGGCTGTTTCCTTTAGTTCTTGTTTCCTTTCTAAGTGGAAAGAATCTTTCTGCCTCCACCCTATCTAGCCCCTTCATTACTTTATATGTTTCTATAAGATCACCCCTCAGCCTTCTAAATTCCAACGAGCCAAAAAATCATTAATGAATTCTGCTTTGCTTTGTAAGCAGGCGCCTTGCCAAGGAGCAGCATCAGCAGTCTGTTGTCAGTACTAGAATTGGTGGCACTCAGCACTTTTGAGAAAGAGTTTACTGCAAACAAGAATTAGCTCGCTTGCATCACAATATTGCATTTTAAGAAGACAATAGCCTGTTTTGGTGCTGCCTTAACATCTTAATCATTGTTTACAAGTCACCCGGAGTAGCGATCAACAGAAATTATTGTGCAAGATGAGGATATTCCCAGTGTAGAAAATCCCACCAATCGCACCTCTGTATTATCCATAACATTCAACAGTGAAGGAGGGCACTCTCGGAACATCCAGCTTGCATCCTCACCAAAGCATGCACAACACAAGGGACAGGCCGGACATTTAGTTTGCTAAAACGATGATCCAATGACAGGAAAATGGGTCTTAAATATGCAAAATAGGTCATAATATTTTATAACTGTCGGAAAGGACTGAACTCATTAGAAGCTTCAAGTTTTTAGGTGTCCAGATCACCAACAACCTATCCTGCACCGCCCCCCCAGCCCCCATGCCGACACGATAGTAAAGAAAGCCAACCAACGCTTCTAATTTCTTAGGAACCTAACAAAATTCAGCATGTCAGCTATGAACCGTATCAACTTTTACATATGCATCAAAGAAAGCATCCCTTCTGGATGTATCTCAGCTTGGTGTGGCTCCAGTCTACCCAAGACCATGAGAAACTACAAAGGCTTGTGAACAAAGCGCTGTCCATCATGCAAACCCATCCATGGACTCTGCCTACTTCTCACTGCCTCAGAAAAGCAGCCAGCATACTCAAGGACCTCACACACCCCGGACATACTCTCTCCCACTTTCTTCCGTCGGGACAAAGATACAAAAGTCTGAGGTCACGGATCAACCGACTCAAGAATCGCTTCTTCACTGCTGCCATCAGACTTTTGAAAGGACCTACCTTATATTAAGTTGATCTTTCGCTACACCCTAGCTATGACTGTAACATAATACTCTGTACCCTCTCCTTTCCTTCTCTATGAATGGTAAGCTTTGTCTGTACCGCACCCAAGAAACAATACTCTTCACTGAATCCCAAAACATGTGATAATAATAAATCAAGATAAATCAAAATCAAAGTAATAAAGCTTATCATGATGAGATTTGGTAGAATAGGTGCAAAGAAGATATTTCCACTTTCAGGCAGTTCAAAAGTCAGGGTTATAGATATAAAATAGACACTAATAAATGCATCAAGGAATTCAGGAAAAATCTATTCACCTGTTGGATTGTTAGAACACGAAATTTGATACTACACGGAATTGTTGAGGTGGGTAGCATAGATGCATTTCAGGGAAAAATGAGTGACAAAGAAAGAGGAGGATATTTTAATGCAGTGAGATGAAGGTGAAATGCAGGAAACACTCAGCATACCGACAAGCATCTGTGGAGCAAGAAACACAGCTAATGACTGGAATTCTCTAACCATTCATGGAATCTCCCAGCCCTGCCAACAGCACACCCCCACCATTGGTTTACTGGCGGTGAGGGCTACACTTAATGGGAAACCCCATTGACCATGGATGGCCCAGATGATCCTACAACCTGGCTAAAACGCCTCCATCACCATGAGAGGCATGGTGGGTTGCATGGAAAATCCTGCCTAATGTTTTTGGTCGATAATCCCGCATCAGAACTTAGGACACTGAGGTGAAATACATTGGGAGGATTGTATAGATTATGAACTCTGGCATAGAAACATAGAAACTAGAAAAGGAGTAGGCCATTTGTCCCTTCATGCCTGTTCTGTCATTCATTATGATCATGGCTGATCATCAAATTCAAAATCACAATCCCCCCTTCTTCCCATATCCCTTGATCCCTCTAGCCCCAACAGATATGTTAAATTTCTTCTTGAATTCAGACAACGTTTTGGCCTCAACTACATTTGGTGGCATTGAATTCCACACAATCACAACACTCTGGGTGAACAAATTTTTCTTCACCTTACTTCGGAAAGATTCACCCCTTATCCTCAAACTATGATCTCAGTTCTGGACTCCCCCACTATGGGAACATTCTTTCTGAATCTACCGTGTCTAACTCTATAGAACAATACATATAGGCAGTAGGTAGGGCAGAATACGTTCTTTCTAAGCTAATGGAGGAGATCTTGAGCCTGCATGCTTTGTCGGCTAGATTGGTCATGGGGATCAAGATCTGGCAAAACCCTGGAAATCAGGAATCTCAACAAGATTTTGGCTGCCATTCACTGGTGATGCAATCAAGTTCACCACTATAATGAGCAAGAACCTGATTTCATTCAAGTAAATTAATATGAATACAATTATTGACCCCCAAACCATATGAGTGACCCCTCATTTTCAAACCATACTGGCACGGCGCCACATTAGCAAGGTTTAGAGCAGCTTAACCAACCCATCTTGCAGATACCATTGAGAGTATAGAGGTACCAACCTGACAGTGCCAATCTGTGCCGGGGCAGTGCCAGGGTGAATCCTAGTGGGAGCTGGACTTTGTTTAGGCTCTGCCTTGCAACATGGTGACGTGAAACACGCCCACTTGTTTTTTTTTTGACAAATTGCCATAACATCTGGCGAGAAAATCAGTTAAATCCTGACATTCTGCCAACTTTTGGCAAGATTCCACCCATTATTTCAATATAATTGTATGTAAGATAGTAGATGTGCTCAGCAGTTGACTTCAGAGCTCAATGGTTAGAGCACTTGTCTTGCAAATTAGGGGTCACAAGTTCAATTCTCGCAGGAGCCTTTAGGTAAAAATTAAAGGGCAGCACGGTGGCACAGTGGTTAGCACTGCTGCCACACAGCGCCAGGAACCTGGGTTCGATTCCTGGCTAGGGTCACTTCTGTGTGGAGTCTCTATGCTCTTCCGGTGTCTGCGCGGGCTTCCTCCGGGTGTTCCGGTTTGCTCCCAAAGTCTGAAAGACATGCAGGTTAGGCGCATTGGCTTGGCTAAATTCTCCCCCAGTGTACCCGGACAGGCGCCGGAGCGTGTTGACTAGGGGATTTTGACAGTAATTTCACTGCAGTGTTAATGTAAACCTACTTGTGACTAATAAATAAACTTTCCTTTACCAATCATTCAAGCTACCTGCATTTAATCTGTGCAAGGATACCATGGTGCATTGCAAGAGAGAAAGAATCTGCGCGGTGAGGAAAATATCAACCAGTTATTCTCACACTGGTACCAGGAAAAGTTCTAAAATCAATTAAGCACAAGCTGATGGAATATTTAGGGAGATTCGCAAGTGAAATTGTGCCAGAGCAAGTTTGTTGTTTTGTTTATTTTTAATTAAATAAGGACATTTAAAGGGGTGGCAATACTTACTTGGATATTTATGGAGTGTTTGATGAGGAGTCTTACAGAACATTAAGTATTGGCAACAGCCTGTATAGGCAGAGCACAACATGACAGGAATTAAGTAAATGGGAACTAGACTGAGATAAAAGGCAGTGACAGGTAAGGCTTGGTGTCATCAAAATGATCTCATGAAAGGTGTCCGTGGCTTCATCTCAGGGTTTGTGATTGACATCAAAATAGCGGGAATGGTTAATGAATAGCATGGTGGCACAGTGGTTAGCACTGCTGTCTCACAATACTAGGGACCTGGATTTTATCCTGGCCTTGGATGACTGTATGAGCTTTGCCGGTTTCCTCACACATCTCCGTGGGTTTTCTCTGGGCGTTCCGGTTTCCCCCACAGTCAAAAGATGTGTAGGTTGGATGGATTGGCCGTGGTAAATGTGTGGGGTTACAGGTAGGGGAGAGGATCTGACAGACAATCAGTGCAGACTCGATGGGCCAAATGGTCTCCTTCTGCACTGCAGGGATTCTATGCTGCTAGATGGTGGGAGATGCAGACAAGATCCAAAGGGACATGCATGGCCATTTAAAAAACTGGATGGAACATGTCCACAGAAAGAAGCTGCACATTGTGTAAGCGTAAATTCACGCATTTATGGGTAAATATAAGCACATGAAGAATAGGATTAGTAGATGACAAAAATGTTTGAAGTCAGAGATTGCAGAGTCAAAAATTCACCAAAACATCCTGTCAATATAGCAATGCACTTGGGGAGATTTTGAGGCAGTGAAAGATTTTAAAACACATTCTGCCTGTCTTGACTGTCAAAAAACAAATGCAAAGTCATGTTGTTGGAAAAGAGGAATGAAGTTTATCAAAGAGATTTACTCATGGAGTCTATTGAAAAATTCTAGTCTTAAACTTTCCTTCACAACTAACTCCCAGACTCTGAATGAGTAAAGTGCAAAATATTCCCAGTGAAAAAAGAGCTTATACCTCTCAACTTGGAGCACTGTGCACAGTTCTGGTCACCTCATTACAGGAAGGATGTGAAAGTTACTGAGAGGGTGCAGAGGAGATTTACAAGGATGTTGCCTGGATTGGGAGGCATGCCTTATGAAGATAGGTTGAGGGAGCTCGGTCTCCTCCCTGGAGAGACGAAGGTTGAGAGGCGACCTGATAGAGGTTTATAAAATGCTGAGAGGAATAGAGAGGGTGGATTCTCGAAGGCTATTTCCCAGGGCTGAAATGGTCGCTACGAGAGGACACAGGCTTAAGGCGATGGAAGCAAGTACAGAGGAGATGTCAGGAGTAAGTTTTTCACTCAGACGGTGGTGAGTGAGTGGAATTGGCTGCCGTCGGTGGTGGTGGGGGTGAACTCGCTGGGGTCTTTTAAAAGACTTCTGGATGAGTACATGGGATTTATTGGGATTGGGAGTTATCGATAGTTCTATGGCTTGGTAGGTATGGATGTGATCGGCGCAACTTGTGGGCCGAAGGGCCTGTTTGTGCTGTAGTGTTCTATGTTCTATCTTAGCTTTCAATTCGCTCCATTGACTGACTCTGCCCTGTCTCTGTGATCCCTTGCAGCCTAACTAAGGTCGGTGATCTCTGCACTCCACTAATTCTGGCCTCTCAAGCATGCCCGATTTTAATAGGTCCACTACCGGATTCCTTTCTTTAGATCAGAGAAGATTGAGGCGGGGACATGATTGACGTGTATAAGATGATGAGAGATATGGATGGGGTGAGTAGGGAATAGCTGTCCCCCTTGGTTGAGGGGTCAATCATGAGGGGGCAGAGTTTTAAGGTAAGGGGCAAGGAGGAGGTTTGAGAAAAAAGCTTTTTCACTCAGAAGGTGGTGAGAATCTGGAATGCGCTGCCTCAGAAGGCAGTGGAGGCTGGAAACATTACAAACTTTAATAAATAATTGGAGAAGTGTTTGACATCATAACATTCAAGGATAAAATCAAATTACTGCGGATGCTGGAATCTGAAACCAAAAGAGAAAATGCTGGAAAATCTCAGCAGGTCTGGCAGCATCTGTAAGGAGAGAAAAGAACTGACATTTCGGGTCCAGAGGAAAGTTGAGCTTTGACAAAGGGGTGTCTGGATTTGAAACGTCAGCTCTTTTATCTCCTTACAGATACTGCCAGATCTGCTGAGATTTTCCAGCGTTTTCTCTTTTGATAACATTCAAGGATATGGGGCAAGTGCAGGAAAACGGGATAGCACGGTTTTAATGTTAGCTCTTATTAGTGCAGACTCAATCAACTAAAGGGCTGTTTTTGCGTTGTACAACTCTATGCGGGTGATCTTATCAAAAAAACATTGTAAGTCCTGAACAAGTGTGAAAATGGGAAAGTTTTAGATCCATTTTTTTTCAGTGAGGCTGCAAGCCTCACTGTATGGCACTCTCTGCAAAAAATCTTGCTAAATCTGTTTCCCACCAGCAACAGGAGGAGGCAGGCCCTAAGCTCCCTGAAAGCCGAAAACTGACAACAGAGTGTGCAGTTGTGAATGTGCAGATCTTTCTGCCCTGTGCAATAACACAGAACAGAGAAATTTGTCACTGCCTCTGCCCCACCCTGAATATCGCTGGCCTCTGTGGCCAATCACTCCCACCCTCCACTGCACATGCCTGCCAATCAACCCCACTCCTCTCCCCCACAATTTGCATGGGCCGGCTGGTCCCCAGGGTGCCAATTTGGCACTGTCAGAGTGTCACATTGGCACTACCTAACGGGCACACCCTCTGCCTCCAACATCCTGGGGAGGCTTTAATGGCCTATGGTTCTACCAATGAGGCCATCACAACAGGTCCCTGAATAGGTTAAAATAGAATTTAAGTATTGAGATCACCTCACCCCCCGATCTTGCTGGATAGCCGGTGCCAGTATGATCATGATAGGTGAGAAATCAGGCGCAAATCTAATTTTACACCCCTCTCGTGAGCTTACTAACTCGCCCTGCCCTTGAACCTATGAGACAAGAAGGTAAGATCTCCCCCATGACTCTATGACTATGATCATTGGTGGTGATGCCTTCAGCTGCCAAGTCCCAGAACTGTACAGTTTCCTCCTGAAACTTCACTGCCTCTTGGCTTAAAATTTTCCCTGTTGACCAAGCCTTTGGCTACCTATCCTAACATCTCCTTATGTAGCTCAGTGTCATACCCCTGTACTTTGCTTCATAATACATCTGTGAACTGGAATGTTTTATGACATTAAACGTGATATAAAAATATAAGTTGCAGTTGTCATTTGGAATATGACCGCAATGTGGCACACTGGTTAGCATGGCTGCCTCGCAGCACCGGGGACCCGGGTTTGATTCCCAGCTCGGGTCACTGTCTGTACGGAGTCTGCATGTTCCCTCTATATCTACGTGGGTATCCTCCAGGTGCTCTGGTTTCCTTCCACAGTCAAAAAATGGAGAGAAAGTAATTTGTGCAAATGTCAAATATTCTCCCGTATTGCTAAAAACAGGAAGATTTTGAGGTTCCTTTCTTTAAAAAAAATCATTCCTGGGATGTGGGCATCGTTATCTGGGCAGCATTTATTGCTGAATAAAGGTTGATCATTTTTGAACGCAGTACTGTCCACACTTACTGACGGAACGTCCAAGTGTCTGAAAGGTGACAAAGTAGCTGAAACTACTCTGGAGAAGCCTGCCAGGCTCATGAGCTTGACAGGTAGTCTTCAAACCTTTGGATGGTGCTTGTAACACCTCAGCAATGACACTTCACTTGAAGCACTATATTTAATACCTGGCTGAAATCCTGAATACCATATCAATCGAAAGAGAAAAGGAATTCCTCAGTCAGGTTGCAACTATTTCAATATCTGGGCATCTCACAGAAGGCCACATCCACAAATTTGGCACTCCTCCCAAAGGCAAGGTTCCCAAGTATGTTGGTGCATCATACTCTGCTGTTTTCAGGACAGGAAACAGCCACATATAACTAAGAATTTTCTGTGTGGTAAGGTAGATGGAGATAAATCAGTATGGTACCCAAAGCTCAAGGAAGTTTGCAAGCATAGTGGGAAGGCCCTGGATTCCAATTCTCCCATCCGGAGACACTAGTTGGCCACAGAGTAATATGACCTGTGGGCAGGCATGTGCCACAATGAGGTACCCACGCTGCCAATCAGCTGTAACCACTTCATCTGCTGGACTTGGGGCACAACCCACCTCTGGCAGGCTGAGCTCTTCAGCCATTGGCAGAACTGCACCACATTAACTTCCTCCCCACTCCTGGTGAATCCGATTGGCCGCACGGTCATCATCTTAGCAGGTGAAAGGTCACCGGCGATTATGTCAATTGGTACAAGCAAAATACTGCAGATGCTGGAATCTAAATCAAAAACAGAAAACAATGGGAAGTTCTCAGCAGGTCCGATAGCGTTGGTGGATGCCGGAGCTCTGACAAAGGGTCATCCTGATATCTTGACAAAATGGCACTTCTCACTAACTCCTCCTCAGTTTTGATGCAGATGGGATGTTGCAGCGTTTCACTTCAAGCTCCTTTCACTGGTGATTTTACATTTGATCTGAACTCCTTTGTCCGTCTGTTTCAGCTTTCAGCACAATTTCTCTAGAATTTCTGCCAAAGTCATACTTGGAGACCAATATAAGATCAACTGCAGTGTATATGGGGCAGATTGTAATTCATATCTTTTTGTTTAATTTATTTATGGGACATGGGCATTGCAGGCTGGCCAGCATTTATTGTCCATTCCTAGTTGTCTGAGGGAAGTTGAGAGTCACGCACATTGCTGTGGCTCTAGAGTCACATGTAGGCCAGACCAGGCAAGGACGGCAGATTCCCTTCCCCAAAGGAACCAGATGGGTTTTTCCAGCAATCGACGATGGTTTCATGGTCAACAGTAAATTCTTAATTCCAGATTTTGTTTTACTGATCTGGGTGCCCAGAACATTAGCTGAGTTTCTGGGTTAATAGTCCAGTGATAATGCCACTCAGCCATTGCCTCTACCTTGTAGAAACTGTGGTCAGGCTGGTAAAATGCCCTTGGGCACTTCGACTTATCTGGATGTCTGAGGAACTCATCTTCCAGAGTTTTCACTGCTAGCTTTAAAGACACACTTTCAAGTCAGGCCAGATCCTTTTCTAACACATGCATGATGTGTCCTGTTAATGTTAACCAATCTCGACAGCACTTTATATTGCAGTCCACATCCGGCCAAGCTATTCATAAGACCATAAGACCATAAAACGTTGGAGCAGAATTAGGCTACTTGGCCCATCAAATCTACTCTGCCAATCAATCATGGCTGATTTTTTGTTTCTCATTTCCATTCTCCTGCCTTTTCCCCAGAACCCCTGATTCCCTTGTCAATCAAGAACTTATCTACCTTTGTCTTAAGGATACTCAATAACCTGACTTCCACAACCTTCTGTGGCAAAGAGTTCCACAGATTCACCATTCTCTGGCTGAAGAAATTCCTCCTCATCTCTGTTTTAAAGGATTGTCCCTTTAACCTGAGGTTGTGTCCTCTCGTCCTAGTTTTTCCTATCAGTGAAAACATCCTTTTCAAGTCCACTCTATCCAGGCTTCGCAGTATCCTGGAAGTTTCAACAAGATCCCCCTTCATCCTTCTAAACTCCAACGAGTGCAGACCCAGAGTCCCCAACCATTCCTCATACAACAAGTATCCCAGCGCAGGAGACAATCAAAGCATCTGACACCAATAAAATTAAGTCTGATTTCATTCTATTACTTCAGTTTGGAACCAGAAAGCTTTAGACCTCTCCTATCATTATTTTACCTATCCCTTACCCTGTGGAGATAAGCCAATTCCACGCGTTTATCTGTTTGGGGCTGGCGGGGCGGGGCGAGGCGGGGGGACGGTGGGTGAGGTGGGTAAGGGGTAAGGAGGACCATTCTCTCGGGTGTATGAGTTTAGATTGCTTCCTAATCATTTCCTGTTTGGAATGGATGGGAAGACAACTGGTGCTATTTAATGAGATTGGGGAATTAACAAGTACACAGAACAGCCAATGAAAAGCTGAATGCAGTGAAAATATGTAATATAGCTGAATGAGGATAAAAGGAGCCAAGGTTTCCTCTTCTTGAGGCATACCAGGGTGCTCACATGGGAACACGTTTGTTTCAGCCATTACTATGTGCCAGGAACATCTGAGCCAAAAATCCCATCAAAATTGGCTGACTGCATCCAGTGAAGATATAAAGATGCTGGCGTTGGACTGGAGTAAACACAGTAAGAAGTCTCACAACACAGTTTAGAGTCCAACCAGTTTATTTGATAGTAATCCCACAAGCTTTCAGACAAAGGGACATCATTTCCGAAAGCTTGTGGAATTACTATCAAATAAATTGGTTGGACTCTAACCTGGTGTTGTGAGACTTCTTACTGTGCATCCAGTGAAGCCATGGGCAGGACAGAAATGACTTGCAAATCCCTGGTCAATCACACCTGGAGACCATGAGCAGACAATGGTGTAAGTGGCTGTGAGAATTTGTATTGTGTAACTATCCCTCACTCACTAGACCAGGTCTGGCCTACATGTGATTCCAGAGCCACAGCAATGTGGTTGACTCTCATCTGCCCTCCGAAATAGCCTAACAAGCCATTCAGCCGCATCAATCGCTACAAAGTCAATTCAAGGGCAACTGGAGATGGGCAATAAATGCTGGCCAGCTAGCGATGTCCATGTCCCACATTTGAGTAATAATAAGCTGGATTCAACAGGCATAGGTCAAGGGGCAGTGGCAGAGTGGGGGGGCCACTTGACTCACTCCCAAGCAGAGGCCTCTGATGTAACCTGTTTTGCATGTGTAACCAAAACCAACAAAGTTTCCCAGGCCTCAGGCAATCCAGCTGCTGACGTGAGAAGGGAAGAAGGTTAAGTGTTACACACCCCCTGCAAAGCTTCTCCACCTGGCTAGAGATTGGGTCACAATTCCATATTCCCACTAGCCACAGTGGGCAACCTGTCTGTGGTTGCGAAGCCTTCCAGAACCCTCTCTATCTAATTGGAAGCCAAACTTGTCAATTAGGCTGGCCTCCAGGCAGGGAAATGGCCAAAACCTGAGGTGAATGACCAAAGGGCCAAGGGCAACATGAGGAAAAATTTATTTCCACAGCAAGTGGTTATGATTTGAAGTCTTAGAATTGGGCGGAGGCAGATTCAATCATGGTTCTCAAAAAATATTGGATTATGAAGAGAAGATCTTTCGAAGAAGAACTCTTTTCAGGAGAAGTGGGAGTGGGCCTAGCTGCGTTGCTCTTACAAGTGACAGGGTGCATAACAGCCATTCTTTGTTCTACAGGCTTCTACCCCATAGAGGGATCTGGAAACAAGGATGGGAATTTTAAAATTGAGTCTGTGCTTACCTGGAACCATTGTCGGTCCGCAAGCAAAGGGTTAATGGGTAAATGACAGCAAGTTTGAATAACTTTAACTTAATGGAGGGTACATTCGTGGGAGAAGGTGGCAGGAGCATGTTGTACTGGTCAAGTGCAGAGGTAAAAAAGACATGGGGGAGGATTTGTGCAGCAAATGAGTTGAAGGATAGAATCATGCAATGTTGTAGAAATAGATCTAGGTGGTCTTAGTGATTTTGTGGGTAAGTGGCAGGAACCCCTTCTTGGAGTCAAAGATAACACCAAGGTTATAACCGGTCTGGTTCAGTGCCAGAGAGCTGCCAGGAAAAGAGATGGAGTCAGTGGAAAGGGAGAAGCAATTGCTATGGTGACTGATGGTGTCCTTATCTAAGGAAGGATGTCCTTGCTATTGTGGGGGTACAGAGAAGGCTCATCAGGCTGATTCCTGGGATGGCAGGTCTGTCATATGAGAAGTGATTAAGTCGGTTAGGATTGTATTAATTAGAGATTAGAGAAGTGAAAGGGGATTTCATAGAAACTTATAAATTTTGAACAGAGTGGATTCACCCGATGGTGGAAGAGTTCAGGAATAGGGGTCATAGTTTGAGGATAAGGGGTAAGCCTTTTAGAACTGAGATGAGGAGAAATTTCTTCACCCAGAGAGTGGTGAATGTATGGATTTCACTATGACAGAAAGTTGATGCCAAAAAATTAGCGGGTTTCTAGAAGAAATTAAATGTAGCTCTTGCGGCTAAAGGGATCGAGGGATACATGGGGAAGGAGGGAAATCAGGATATTGAATTCAATGATCAGCCATGATCAAATGACTGGGGGAGCAGGCTCGAAGTCCCACTCCTGCATTTCGATGTCTCTATGATGACATTGGCTTTGGACTTCCAAATGTTTATTTGGGGAAAATGTCTGCTCAGCAAGCACAGCAAGTCGAATAGGCAGTCTGACAGTTTAGAAATAATGGAAGATTCGAGAGGGAAAGGTGAGTCCGCGCAGGCTGTCGTCAGTGCACATGTGGAAAGACTGAATTATATGGAGAGAGCATGGATATCAATTTCCATTGAGTTAATAAGACCAAGATGGAAAATTATCAGCAATGTAGAAGATAAATAGTATGACACAGCAACTGACATCGAGCAATGAGTCTCCCTCCACACTAAAATAACCAAGAACCATCTGAAGGATTTGATTGAAATGTGTGCATCCCATTTTGAAATTAGGGTATTGGATTGGGTGAACGTTTTGCTTAGATATCTTGCATGTTTGCTTGAGGCACAGGCTTAAAAATCCAGGGTTTTGTATCAGATTATGAGATAATAATTTGATTCATGCCACTAAATAATTCAATATATTTTATCAATCTTCAATAAATATAATATTGTGCTCAAATTTACATGTAGTAGTGAAAGCCAATGCCAAAGTTTGAAATAGCGATGAATATACTGGGAACACACACTGACAAAAGCAATGTCTAGATTAAATTTTGCAAATATGTGAGTTTGAAATAATACAGACACCTTAATGCATGCAAACTGAAGAAATAGGTTAAAGTGTTTTGGTTTTGCATTCATCAATGCCATGTAAATGATCATAGCTGAAATGAATTTTGCATTATGCCACAGGATTTTTGAATAAGAATACAGCAACTACTAAATAATTCCATTGTTGTGTCACTGAATATAAACCTTCACATTTGCCAGGTCATAGAATCATAGAAACCTATAGTGCAGAAGGAGGCCATTTGGTCCATTGAGTCTGCACCAACCACAATCCCATCAGGGCATGATCCCCATAACCCCATGCATTTACCCTAACGACTCCCTTAGTGTCAGGGGAACTAACAAGGGTAAATGCATGATGTTGTGGGGATAAGGCCCTGGGTGGGATTGTGTTTGGTGCAGACTCACTGAGTCAAATGGCCTCCTTCTGCAGTGTAGGGTTTCTATGGTTCTAGTGCCCCTGACACGAAGAGGAAATTTAACATGACCAATCCACTTAATCTTTGGACTGTGGGAAGAAACCGGAGCACACGAAGGAAACTCACGCAGACACGGGAGAATGTGCAAACTCCACAAAGACAGTGACCAAAGCCGGGAATTGAACCCGGGTCCCTGGCGCTGTGCTAACCACTGTGCCACCATGCCACCCCTAATCTCTACAGTGCAGAAGGAATCTGCAATGATTCTCCAACAGAGCATCTTGTCCAGGCCCTGTGCATAAGAAAAATAAATTTGTGGCTATTTTGCATTCTTTTTCTTTTCACACAATGGCCAGAATTCTCCAAACTCTTCCAGAGATTGGGATTCTCCAGCCCCATTACAGTGAATGAAGATTTGGCTGAGTGTCAAATTCTCCATTCTCATGGCAGCGGGTGGCAGGGTGAACAAGATTGGAGAATTCAGGCCAATAGCTACTGGAGACAATTTCAGGAATCTACCGTAGGAGTTCCAGTTGGTTTCCTGGGGTGTGTAGAACATTGGGAAGGTTTCATTGTTAACCAGGTTTACATGTAATAGCTTTGTCACCACATACCATTGGACATTCTGTGATTCACAAAGCAAAATGTTCTTTTGCCTGATTTCATCGGCCACCAACACATATTCTACACTGAATGCTTAAAAGAAATTTAGTTTTGTGTAGCTATTTTTTCCATTAGTAACTCACATCGTCAAGTATTTATCCAACTTTCTTTTAAATCATTTACCATAAATTTTTCAAACATTCCAGTTCCAATTGTTCTTCTGAGGGAAAACTTGTAACTCTGACTAAATCTAGAGCCTTGTCTGGCTATTCAAGAATGATATGGTTGGTCTAAAAGAGTCAGTTTGCCTTAAATACAAATTTATGAACACATATGAATTTTGCATTATGCTACATGATTTTTGAATAACTACAGGGATTACTAAATAATTCCATATTTGTGTCACTGAACATAAACTTTCACATTTGCCAGGTCATTGAATCATATAACTGCTGCTACCAGCGAGAATGGAGAATTCTCAGCCAAATCTCTACTCGCTGCAGCGGGACCGGAGAATCCCAGCCATGGGAAAGTTCAAAGAATTCTGACTATTGTGTAGAAGAGAAAGAATGCAAAATTATCACAAAATTATTTTTCTGATTTGTAGGGCCTGGGTAAGATGCTCTTTTGTAGAGTCAGTGCAGACTCTTTCTGAACTGTAGAGTTTCTATGAATCATAGAACCCTACAGTGCAGAAAGAGGCCCTTCGGCCCATCGAGTCTGCACCAACCACAAACCCACCCAGGCCTTACCCCATATCCCTACATTTTTACCCGCTAATCCCTCTAACCTACGCATCTCAGGACACTAAGGGGCAATTTTTTAGCATGGCCAATCAACCTAACCCGCACATTTTTGGGCTGTGGGAGGAAACCGGAGCACCCGGAGGAAACACACACAGACACAAGGAGAACGTGCAAACTCCACACAGACAGTGATCCGAGCCAGGAATCGAACCCCGGACCCTGGAGCTGTGAAGCAGCAGTGCTAACCACTGTGCTACCGTGCCGCCCTTCCCCCACCAAGGAGTATCACAACCTTTGCCTTCTGAGGGCCACCCCCTGAAACCCTGCAGGATTCATGCAATCAAATTTTTCATGGCTCCTTCTGTTCCCACCGGAGAATACCACCCATAATCACCGGGTGTGGGTGAGGACGGTGGAGTGGTGTGCCTGAGATCCTGGTTCTCACCCCCTTTGAGGAGTGGGCACTGGAGCTTGCAAGAAAGGAGGGGATGCGGACTATTAGCAGCAGCATGGTAGGGTTGGAGTATAAAAGTGAGTACCCGCCAATCCTCCACTTGTTGGAGAAATCTCAAGTAAGTTGCATGCAGCCCAGATTCTCCTCCCTCCCTTGCACTTAACCATTGTGGCCTGTGTTACAAGAAGGGACCCCGACACGCCTGGACAATCCAGAATTATGGCCCCCACTGCTGCTCCCACACAACCTGCCCCTAACAGCTCGGAAGACTCCTCAGAGGAAGTGAATGAAGGGACCTCCGGAGCCACCACCAGTTTTGCGTCGGTTTCTACCTCATGACTCACCATCACAGAGACTCTCACATCAATGGGTCAGGTTAATGGCGAGGCATCTAAGTCACTCTCTGATGTGCACAACACATCCACTCATGTACATCAGGTGGAGGAGGGAATGTCCGAGGCCTCTAGCAAGCAGGAGCCTGTCGGAGGCAAGGACTCAACTGGCCACAGGCCACATGGAGGCGATGACCTTGTGGTCCCATGGAGTGACCCAGGGGCCCACGGGAACACTGAGGGAGGAGAAGGGCTCGTGGGCGGCACAGTAGCACAGTGGTTAGCACTGCTGCTTCACAGCTGTAGGGACCTTGGTTCGATTTCTGTGTGGAGTTTGCACATTCTCCTCATGTCTGCATGGGTTTCCTCTCGGTACTCTGGTTTCCGCCCACAGTCCAAAGGTATGCGGGTTAGGTTGATTGGCCATGCTATGAAATTGCCCCTTAGTGTCCAGGGATGCATAGGTTAGAGGGATTAGTGGGTATATTTTGTAGGGATATGGGGGTAGGATCCGGGTGGGATTGTGTTCGGTGCAGACTCGATGGGCCAAAGAGCCTCTTTCTGCACTGTAGGGTCCTATGATTCTATGAAGGGCTCGAGTCTGTGCTGGGGCTTTCCACCCAGGAGACTGCGGCTGTGGCTGCACCTTCTGACTCCTCCTTTCCTACACCGGAGCATCTCTGGAGCAGTGGGATGAAGAAGGTGTTATGGATATATCCCTGATACCTGGAAGCTGGCCAGAGCCTTCAAGGTTCAGGCCCTCCAAAGGACGATTGCCAAGGACATCACAGGCCACAGAGCCTGATAGGTAGCTGGCCACGTCTACCTCCAATGTACACCCAGGGAGACACTGAGACATAATGGTAAGCCACATAAGGTTAAGAAGTTGTAGCAGCACTAAGATGGTACGGATGAAGGGCAACACGAGGCAGATAGAGTATTTAGGCACTTTAAAGTCTCACGTTCCCATGTTTTTTATATTCTCACTTATTTGGAAGCACTATTATTGGTAACAATAAATGCTATTACACCTCACAACTGTGACTAACTCGCAAGATCATTGGTTACGTTGCAAAAGCCTTCTCGTCAATCTGTAGTTGGAGGGTGGGAATTTGGGGAAGCGGAGAGACAGATGAGGAGGTTAAAGAACTCTGCCCACCTCCAGCCCGGCAACACACGCTTCCCATACCCACTCTCGACCCCACAGAACCCCAGCGTCACACACCCCCCACACCCTCCCACAGACCACCAGCCACACACAATCCCCATAACCGCCCCCCACAGACCTCCAACAACATACATTCCCCACACCCGCCCCACACGTCCCCAGCAACACACACTCCCCATATTCCTCCCCCCACAGATGCCCGGCAACTGCCGCTCCCCATACACCACCACCCCCCACCCCCCACCACAAACCCCCAGCATCACACACTCCCCATACCCGCCGGCAGACACCCGGCAACAGCCACTCCCCATACCCCCCCACAAATCCCCAGCATCACACGCTCCTCATACCCTCCCACAGGCCTCCAGTCTCACACAATCTCCATAACCCACCACCACAGAACCCCAGCATCACACACTCCCCATACCCTCCCACAGACCTCCAGCCACATACAATCCCCATAACCCGCCACCACAGACCCCCAGCAACACACACTCCCCATGTCCACCCCAAAGACCCCTGTAATACACACTCCCCATACACCCCCACAGACTCACAGCAACACACACTCCCCACACCAACCCCCCCACAGATCCCAAATGGCAACTCAGCCTCCCCCATTCACTAATCACCTCTCCCCACCACCCACAAACACACATCCAGAGCACACGTAGTAGTGGTCACAGACATTGCTGCTTGATAAGTCCTGAGGCTGCAGCACTGCCACTTCAGAGAATTTCCAACCCAACCCCCACCTGCGACAGTGCTTGCTGCTGCCAACACTAGGACCCAGAGTCAGCGCAAAAACCTGAGGTCAGTGCTGAGAGTTCCGAGGTTGGACACAGTGACCAACAACAGCCCCCTGACCCGAAATGCAACATGGCCATCACAAAACAATCCCCTCTGAGCAGCACAGAGTAATTTGAAAGTAGAGACTCACCTCCTCAGTCACCCTCACTGATCAAGCACCTGAATCCAACTTTTATAGAGGGGGTATTTTCCAGACCGATCCTGTTGCAGCGAGTGAAGTTGTTAAGGCAGGTGAGCTGGGACAATTGGGAGTGAAACTCACTAATGGCATTATGATGAATGCAAAAATATGCAAATTGCCGTTTCGCCCCTTTTGGGCGGGTTCCCGATCACACTGATTTCATTTCTTGGTAAAATGGGAGTGGGCGTGAAAATGAGCGCCATTCCTGCTGATCGCGTGATGCCCAACTTTCCGGCTGCAAAACGGGTGCAATGAGATCGTAAAATTCCTCCCACTAGGTCTGACTGCATCTGTGGAGCAGGAATAGAGCGAACGTTTCAAGTCTGGATGACACTTCATCGTTCCATGTCCCGTGGGTTTTGGCACGGCCATTTTCATTTGCTGCTGTCTCAAAATTGATAACAGGGGTTTCCAATATACGTTATCTGAAGCAAAATGCACCAGTTACAGGCGTGGCCTCGCTGCCATTCTTTGCTTATCTCTGCGTTAAGTGCGGAAAAGAAAAGCAGCTCAAGTGGACGTGAGATGGTTAATATTGTTCAGCCATTGCCATTCAATCCATAAACCTCAACAGAGATCGACCCAACGGCATTTGTTTGAAGAACTGTGTCCACACGGGCTAAATTCACAAGAGAGAAGATGCCATGTATTGCAATTTGACATCCAGGCAAACCCCCCCGCAGAAGTGCCAGAGGCTGTCAAGGTCATTGCAGCCTTCAACTTTTATGCCTCAGGCTCCTTCCATTATGTCACAGAAGACATCAGTCAGCAGTGCACTGATGCGTGAAGCCTGGAGCTGATGCACTGTAACAATACGGGGCATAAAAAAGTGTTTTGAGAGATGAGACATTGCAGGTGTTAAATGAACCTAAGTTTTTCTCTAAAGCTACAGCGCTGTCTGCAACACTCTGGCAGGTGCAGTCTCACAAGTGGTCTTTATTTTTTGTTTTTTCTTATTTTATTAGTGTCACAAGTAGGTTCACAATAAAACTAAAATGATGTTAGTGTAGAAATCCCCTGCGGCACCTGTTCAGGTACGCTGAGGGAGAATTATTTAGCATGGTCAATCGGCCTACCCCGCACATCTTTGGACTCTGGGAGGAAATTGGAGCACCCGGAGGAAACCCATGCAGACATGGGAGGATGTACAGACTCCACGCAGACAGTCACCCAAGCTGGGAGTTAAACCCGGGTCTTTGGCACTGTCAGACAGCGGTGTTAATCACCGTGCCGCCCCATCTTCTATGTCTCCCCTAGGTTCTCTCTCCGGTCTCTTGTTTTTGCAAAAACAAATTATTATTGATCAAAGAACAGGATGAGGGTTAAAGCTGTCAACAGGCTTCTCATCTCACTTTCTGGATATACATTTGTTTCAATTAAATATAATTCCTTTCAACTTTGTTTTAATAAATTAAGCCCTGCTATCTTGCAGCCAAATATTAAGGTTGCTAGTCTACAGATTTACTATTTCAGGTTCATTCCTCGGTTTAATTAGTCCAATTAAGGAAAGCAATGTTGAAGTCTGGGGTTTGGATTTTACAAGAGACTTCTTAAAAAGCCTGCCCTGGAGTAATAACACGTTGGGGTGGACCAAAGAAGCTCAGAACAAAGAAAGGACAAAGAAAATTAGAGCACAGGAACAGGCCCTTTGACCGTCCAAGCCTGCACCGACCATGCTGCCCGACTGAACTAAAACCCCCAACCCTTCTAGGGACCATTACCCTCTATTTCCATCCTATTCATGTATTTGGCCAGATGGCCCTCAAAACTCATTTCTGTACCTGCTTCCACTACCTCCCCCGGCTGCGAGTTCCAAACACCCATCACCCTCTGTGTAAAAAAACTTGCCTCATACATCTCTTTTAAACCTTGCCCTTCACACTTTAAACCTCTGTCTCCTAGCAATTGACTCTTCCACCCTGGGATAAAGCTTCTGACTATCCACTCTGTCCCTTGTAGACTTCTACCAGGTCAGCCCTCAAGCTCCATCATTCCAGTGCGAACAAACTAACTTCCTCCAAGTTCCTCATAGCTAATGCCCGCCATACCAGGCAACATCTTGGTAAATCAAATATTATTCCTCATGGTCAGACTTCTGCCCCTCAGCTGACACGGAAGGCCAACATCTTATCAATGTTCATGCCAGCAGGACTTTCCCATCCCACTGCAGGGAACAGAGATTTGGTTGGCCGCCAAATTCTCACTGCAGCGAGAGTGTGGTGTGAACACCCGGTAAGATGGCGGCCAAAGCCCATTGGCTGCAGCTGGCCAATCTGATTGGCTAGCAGCTCCAGCAGACTCAGTGGCGCTGGAAGTCAGCAGTGGAGGCTGCAGGGACTGCAAGGAGGAAAAGAGCAATGGCAAGCAGGAGGCAAGCAAACCCTGGGCTGTTAGAGTGGGGAGAAATCCGAGAACTTAAAGAGGAGAAAGAGAGAGGGGGGTCTGTGGGAGGGCTGGGTTTATTGCAAAGGGGTTGGAGTTTAAAGATAGGGAGGCTTTGTTGCATTTGAACAGGGTGTTGGTGAGGCCTCAACTGGAATACTGCGTACAGTTCTGCTCCACTTACCTTAGAAAGGATATAATGGTAACAGTAACATTGGAAGCAGTCCAAAGGCGATGCATCAGGTTAATTCTTGGGATGAGATGGTTGTCTTATCCAGAGAGACTAAATAGTCAGAATCTGTAATCCTTGGAGTTTAGAAGAGGGGTGATGTTATTCAACATATAAGATCCTGAGGGGACTTGATGGGGTAGATAGTGAGATGTTGTCACCAATGAGAGAGTCTTGAACAATGGAAAATAGCTCCAAGATAAACATAGAACATAGAAAACTGCAGCACAAACAGACCCTTCGGTCCACAAGTTGTCCCGATCATATCCCTACCTACTAGGCCTACCTATAACCCTCAATCCCATTAAATCCCATGCACTCATCCAGAAGTCTTTTAAAAGACCCCAATGAGTTCGCCTCAATCACCACCGACAGCAGCCGATTCCATTCACTCACCACCCTCTGAGTGAAAAACTTACCCCGACATCTCCTCTGTACCTACTCCCCAGCACCTTAAACCTGTGTCCTCTTGTAGCAACCATTTCAGTCCTGGGAAATAGCCTCTGAGAATCCACCCGATCTACACCTCTCAACATCTTATAAACCTCTATCAGGTCACCTCTCATCCTTTGTCTCTCCAGGGAGAAAAGACCTAGCGCCCTCAACCTATCCTCATAAGGCATGCCACCCAATCCAGGCAACATCTTTGTAAATCTCCTCTGCACCCTTTCAATAGCTTCCACATCTTTCTTGTAATGAGGCGAGCAGAACTGAGCACAGTACTCCAAGTGGTGTCTGCTCATAAAGGGCTGCTCATTTAAAACTGATGTGCACAGAAATTTCTTCTCACAGAGGATAGTGAATCTCTGAATTCTCTGCTCCACAGGATGGTGGAGGCTGTATCATTAGAGGTATTTCAAGTGGAGATGGATAAATATTTGATGGTTTGAGGAATAGAGGGTCATGGGAAATGGCACAGAAAAGGAGTTGAGGCCAGTGACTTCAATGAGGCCATTGAGGTTGGCCTATTGGAGTATGAACTCTTTGATTAAGGATCCAATTGATGGGCCAATCAGGGGCACTTTGCCTTTTATTTGACCAGGAGTGTCAGTTCCTCTAGCACCCCTGGAGATAGACTGTGGACTGGTGGCACTCTATTAGAGTTTGTAACTAAAGGGATTTTGGTGGAAGGACTTCTACCTCCAAAGACTTATTACAGCTGGCATGGCTCAGCCACAGTCATACTGAATTGTGGGGCAGGATTGAAAGGCCTGGTGGCTTCTGTTTCTTGTCTGGTTCTTGTGGAGGGCAGCTGGTGAGGAACGAAGTGGTGGTGACATGAGTCCACAACGCATATCTTTCTACCAGAATAAATGGTCCCCACGCCTTCAAGTTCACCACCAGTGAGGTGAAGGTGTGAGAGTATTAATTCCATCCTACATTTTACTTACAGTTAGAACTCCTGTTGCACTCCAGGTCCTTGGTTGGGTTATCAAGCATAAAAGCAGACAACAAACCCAGAAAAAAACAGAAGAAGTAGAAGCAGGAGGAGACCAAATGGCCTGTCGTGCCTACTCCCTGTTCAATTTGATCATGGATAATCTTGACTTCCTTGTCCACTCCCCGTATGCCTAGAGTGACCCTTGCCTCAGTCCAAAATGAGCAGCCCCTTATCCTGAAGCACTGCCCTTTTCCCATATTCAAGATTCCCCGAGGAGTGGAAACAACCTTTTAGTGTATTGTATATAAAACAAAATGACAGGTCATCTCATTCTCGACTGAACTTTATAAACAGCGACTGTGGCATATTAAATCACAATTATGCTGAAATGATCTTTGTAACTCTTGTCAATGTAGAGCCAGCCTTGAATTATTGAACATCTCAGTCTGATTTATTACAGCACGGTTTGCAACATTTCAAACCAGTTCCTCTCATTGCCCTTGGACAGCTAACACTGCCGTGAGCAAGCCTTGTATTTGTTTCAAATGATTTCCAGGATTAACTGGTGACACCTGAGGTTCCCTGTCCACAATCTATTTCTGCATCACAAGCAGTATCTTTCAACTGTGACCATTGGAATGGAATAACGCAGGTCACTCCTCAGGTTGCAGCGTCAGACACAATCCATTTTATCTTAAGGTATTCTGAAGTGCTCCCAATATTTCAAACAGAAAGTTCTGAAGTAACTCTGTTGCCGTGGAGGTCCATGACTCATGGTATCTCTCAGCCATCGAAGACATCAATGAGGTGACTTCCGATCATTATAGAACACCATTCACCCGGATCCAGCTTTATAAGACAAGGGACTGCACTTGGGTCCTAATGTTACAGCACAAAAACATTTTTTTTGGACTTCTCAGGGTTTTGTGCCAGTGTTGTTCTTCACAGAACTGCCAGCCTAAGCCTCCTGATCTGCCCTAATACAGTCTAATGAATGCATCCCACTTCCTTGCTAGTTGTAACCCCCATGACTTGCCTGGGCTTGCAAAATCTCACTTACTGTCCTGTCTGGAGACAATACACATCTCTTTAGCCTATGCTTAATGCTATCTCCACTCACATTGTCCATACCTTTAAGACTTAATTAGCTGTAAAGACTTGCTTTCTAATCAGTATTCTGTAAACTGAGTGTGTGTCTCCATGTGCCCTGTTTGTGATCAAAATTCCCCATTGACCTGACAAAGGGACAGAGCCCCGAAAGCTAGTGGCATTTGCTACCATATAAACCTGTTGGACTTTAACCTGGTGTTATGAGACTTCTTGCTGTATTCTTTCTCCACAGAGGTTTACGAGAATGTTGCCAGGGCTCGTAAAGTGTAGCTATGAGGAGAAATTGGTTAGCTTGGGGTTATATTCCTTGGAACAAAGAAGGCTGGCGGACTGACTTCATTGACGTATACAAAATTATGAGGGGAAGAGATACAATGGACAGGATAAAATTGTTTCCCTCAGTGGAGAATTCGAGAACCTGGGGTCATAGATTCAAGATAAGTGCCAGGAGTTGCAGAGGGGACATGAGGAAGATAGAAACTAGGAGGCGTAAGTTTAAGGTGAGAGGGGAGAGATACAAAAGAGTCCAGAGGGGCATTTTTTTCACACAGAGGGTGGTGAGTGTCTGGAACAAGCTGCCCGAGGTAGTAGTAGAGGTGGGTACAATTTTGTCTTTTAAAAAGCTTTTAGACAGTTACATGGGTAAGGTGGGTGTAGAGGGACATGGGACAAAAGTGGGCAATTGGGACGAGCTTAGACGTTTAAAACAAAGGACGACATGAACAAGTTGGGCCGAAAGGCCTGTTTCCATGCTGTAAACCTCTATGACTCGAAGAACTGTTTTTGTACACAGAGGGTAGTGGGGATCTGGAATTCATTGCCCAAATAGCTACAGGACTATGGCCAGGTATAGGAAGGTGAGATTGGAAAGGGCACCTGACTGTTTTGGGCTGGCATGGACAAGATGGGCTGAATGGTCTCCTTCTGTGCCGTAACTTTTCTAAGGTTCTATTTAGAGCTCTACACAGGCCTTGATCGGGTCTGGGTCCGAACAATTACAATGACTAATCATTTGACTGTTCACAAAGTATACATGAAGTCTCGCTGATCCAGAGTCACAGACAACAATGAATATTTGCAGTGAAGATCACTTACAATAGGGAGGTCACAGACAATAGCAAACATTTAACATGGAGGTTGCAGCTTTTATCCACACAGTAATGTCACAGGGAGATCACTATGCAGCTTCTTAAAGGCACATATCAATGTTTGCATTGCTGTATATCCAACATCACAACACAACATTTCCAGTATGTTTTGCTTCTTTTTTTCAGATTTCCAGCACCTGCATTATTTTGCTTTCTTATTACTGCTTTGCTTTTTTTATTCATTCATGGGACATGGGCATCACTGGCTGGCCAGCATTTATTGCTTATCCCTAGTTGCCCTGGAGAAGGTGGTGGTGAGCTGTCTTCTTGAAACGCCACAGTTCATGTGCTGTGCGTTGACCCACAATGTTGTTTGGGAGGGAACTCCAGGATTTTGACCCAGCGACTGCAAAGGAACAGCGATATATTTCCAAGTCAGGAAAGTAAGTTGTTGGAGAGGAACTTGCAGGTGGTGGTGCTCCCATGTATTTGCTGCCCTTGTGCTTCTAAATGGAAGTGGGTTTGGAAGGTGCTGTCTAAGGATCTTTGGTGAATTGTTGCAATGCATCTTGTGGATAGTACACTGCTGCGGCGGTGGAGGGAGTGGGTGTTTGTAGATGTGGTGTCAATCAAGTGGGCTGCTCTGTCCTTTGATGTTCTAATTGTTAGCGTCTCGAAAAGGACATTTCATTGGATAAGTCAAATACCTGCCTATATTAGGTGGTGCGCTCTTTCAGTATGCAAGCTGGTGTCCTTAGGACCCTGATTGTGATTTTGGTGGACTGAATGCCAGGCAGATGCCACCCAGTTTTCCTTACAGGGATGGGAAAGAGTATAGGATACAGCCGAAGAGGGGTACAACAATCTGTTTTAACATATTATTTTGGTGTCAGGAGAACTTGAGATAGGATAGTCCCCTGTCTGGGCTCTCACTCTTCCCCATTACCCCTCAAAAAGACCATGGAGCAATGATGGCCACTCCCTGGACATCCATGAATTGTGCCAGGCTTCATGCCCACAGTTTATCATCAAAGATGTCAGTAAGACCCTGTTCTCAAAAAGGACAGCACCCACCCTCCTGTAACTAACAGACGATGGTGAGAATCTGGAATGCACTCCCTAGGAAGATAGTGAAGACTGGAAACATCACAACCTTTGAACAATATTTGGATGAACAATTAATATATCACAATATTCAAGGGAATGGGACAGGTGCAGGAAAATGGGATTAGCGTGCCTTTAGTAGTAAGTATTGTCGCTGCAGGCTTGATGGATCGAAGGGATTTTCCTGCACTGTATGATTCTACGAGTGGGATTTTACAGCCTTGCTTGTCCCAAAACCATAAAATCCTGCCCAAAGTCAACGGACCTTCCCATGTTCCACCCCTCTCTCGCTCAGATTCCCCTGGTGGGCGGGACAGTAAAATTCCAGCCTCCGAATCTAGAATGGAGCAGTCAACAGACGTGACTCACCTCCTAACTGCCTGAGAGTTAAATTCTATCTTTTACCCCACATTCAAAAGGATTGCAAATGTTTGGAATCCTGGGAACCAGGGAAATACCATTGGTTGCTTTTCTCCTCAGTAGAACTTTCTGCATTGCTCACCACCTCCTTGACTTCAATTGCTAAACTAATGCTGAATCCATCTCAGCAACACGTCACTGGGTCAATGAATTTTAACTTTCCCCATTGGCCTGACATGAGGTGCTTTGTTGAAGATCCAAGCGAACAGCATCTGCTGAATTAAATACCTGAACTAGCTTAATTATCTCCTTAAAGAATTCCAGTAGATTTGTAAGGAGGAGCTGTCAATTCTAAAGCCAAGTTGATTGTTCCCTGTGATATCTGTGCTCTTTAAATATTTATTACCTGGAATGTCCTCAAGCACTTTCTCCACTGTGAATGTAAAGCAAGCTAGCCTGTAATTAACTGAAATTATTGTTTCACTGTAAATATAAGGCTACTAAATGGCCGGAATTTTCCAGCCGTTTACGCCAGTGGGATTCTCTGGTCCCACTGCAGTAAATGGATGTTGGATTGAGCACCAGAAAGTTCCAGTCAATAAGTGTACAGAAGTATTGCTTTATACTAATTACCCCTCTCCATTTTTAGGCTTAAACTCTGCTTTCTGCTGTTATCTACGTAGAAAACAATAACTCAACGGGACTAGCCATATAAATACTGTGGATGCCAGAGCAGGTCAAAGGCTGGGGATCCTGTGGCGTGTAACATACCTCCTGACTCCTCAAAGGCTGTCCAACAACTATGAGGTATAAGCCAGGAGTACAATGGAACTTGCCTGGTAGACTGCAGCTCCAACAACACTCAAGAAGCCCGATACCATCTAGAATAAAGCATCTCACTTGATTGCTAACCATTCCACAAACATTCATTCCTTCTTCTACTGAAGCAGCTTTGTGCGCCATTTACAAGATGCACTGCAGCATCTCAACAATCCTTAGGCAGCACCTTCCAAACTCACAATCAATACCACCTAGAAGGAAAGAAATAGGCACCTGGGGACATCATCCCTACCTGAAGGTTCCCTTCCAAATCACTCACATTTCTGCCACTTCTTTTATTCTTTGGTGGGATGTGGGCATCCCTGGCTGGCCAGCATTTAACACCCACCGCTAATTGCCTTGGAGGGCAGTTGAGAGTCAACCACATTGCTGTGGATCTAGAATCACATGTAGGTCAGACCAAGTAAGGGTGGCAAATTTTCTTCTCTAAAGGATATTAATGACCAGATGGATTTTTCTGACAATTGGCAATGGTTTCATGGTCATCAGAAGATTCATAATTCCATTTTTTTTAATTGAATTCAAATTCTACCATCTGCCGTGGTGGGATTTGAACTCAGATCTCCAGAACATTAGCTGAATTTCTGGATTAATAGTCTAGCAAAATAAAAACAAGAGCACAATAGTAATTCTTGGGTCAGGTCTCATTCAGATCATGTTCAATGCCTGCAAAGCACCTTGGGATAATCTTACTACATTAAAGTTGCTATTTAAATGCAAGTTGTTGCTATTATTATGAATAAATTTCTTTTTCCTCTTTGGTGCTCAGTGACTAACGAGTTTGATTGTCCAGTCAGAAACTCTGTGTTACTTGTCATGGGTTCTGAGGGTCCTTGCGTGGCTGATGAGCCTGATTCTCAAGCTGTACCTCTGAACCCACACGTGGCAGGTTTTTCCGGAGTGGGGGGGGGTTGTTCAGTATTCCTTTCTCAAGCTCCTTTTCAGGGCCTCCTCTTGCCGCTGGGCGCCATCAAAAAGTTGTGTCCTTTCAATCAGCAATCAACCTTGTCGGTATCCTCTGAACAACGGACTCCCAGACATTGGCGTCTATGTTGCATTTCTTGAGGTAAGCTTTCAGTGTGTCTTGGAATTACTTTCTTTGTCCACTTCTTGTCTGCGAACCTTTCATGAGCTGAGAAAAGGAAGTTACCTTTGGCAGGTGGGGCTCTTGCGTCCTAAGCACGTGACTGGTGCAGCAGAGTTGGTTTTGCTTGATTGTGGCCCCGATGCTGGAGCTCTTGACTTGTTCAAGAACACTAATGTTAATATGCTCGTCTTCCCAGCTGATGCGGAGAATCTGTCTCAGACAGTTTTGATGGTATCTCCCCAGGGCGTTGAGGTGTGTCTTTATGTGGTCCAAGAAGAATTGAATGTATGAATAAATTTACACTTTATGCCACTGATATTGATACTTAGGTGTCAAGCATTCAAGTCTTACTGCCAATCAAAGTAAGGTTTAGAAATCTAGTTGTCAAATTACTGCAGGGGGCTGGGTCTTGAAAAAGTACCCATGTGGAGAAAGAAGGACAAACACTTTGATCAGTAACAGTTGGAGAGTTGTAATGAAATGATAGAAGGCTGGGAATGAAGTTATCAAGAGAAGAATATCTTCACTGTCTCAAACAATTGAGGCCAAACTTTTGGCCATATTTAATCATGTTACATAACAAGCTCTGTATGAAGCCTTGAAAACACTTCCATCAGGACTCGAAACATAGGAGATCCAAAACAGGTCAGAGAGTACACTGACGGCACATTCAGAAGACTGAATTACAAGGGTTGAAGTACTCAGCAATGGATCAAAATGTTTACAGAGACAGCATTCTCTGGAGTCTTCGGGAGGAACATCAGCTGGTTGGAAAAAAAATCTTATTGATGGAAGCACAATACAAGCCAAAGAGGCACAGTGGAACTGTAGTTAACGCTGCTGCCTCACAACACCGAGGACCCCAGTTCAATTCAAGCCTCGGGTGACTGTCTGTGTGGAGTTTGGATGTTCTGCCCATGTCTGCATGGGTTTCCTCCGGGTGCTCTGGTTTCCTCTCATAGTCTGAAAGACATGCTGGTTAAGTGGATTGGCCATGCCAAGTTACCCCTTTGCTTTCCAAGTTGCGTAGGTTATGGGGATTAGCGGGGTAAATGTGTGGGGTTACGAGAATAGATAAGATGCTGTTTCGGAGACTCTGTACAGACTTGATAGGCCAAATGGCCTCCTTCTGTGCTGTATGTATACTATGGAAAATATGAAAGCTAACCTTTAATATGTTAAATAAATGAAAACTTTCACAAATTAAAATCAAGTCTTAAAAGTAAAAAAAAATCAATATCTGAACTACATAGAGGGCAAACCTATCTAAAATACAGGGAAAACCTATCAATATTTGCCGAAACTCATTAAAAGGGAGATATGAAAAGCTGGGAAAACTTGTGTGTGAAAATGAGTAGAAATGTTATTGCCTTTTTGATAAACAGCAGAATTCATCTTCAATGTTGTGAAACTCCAGCACTGCCGTCCCATGGGATTTTCCATCCATTTATTCACTGATCACTTGTCGAAATTAACTGCAAACAATCATAGAATCCCTGCAGTGCACAAAGAGGCCATTCAGCCCATTGAACATGCACTGACAACAATCCCACCCAAGCCCTAATCCCGTAACCCCACATATTTACCCAGCTAATCCCCCTGACACTAAGGAGCAATTTAGCATGGCCAATCAACCTAATCTGCACATCTGTGTAATGTGGGAGGAAACCGGAGCAACTGGATGAAACCCACGCAGACACAGGGAGAACGTGCAAACTCCACACAGACAATTGCCCGAGGTTGGAACTGAACTTGTTTCCTGGTGCTTTGAGGAAAACACAAACTCACATTTATCTTGCTTAGATTTTGTATGCTTATTCTACAAACCTTTACTTACACAGAGAGGTATATGAATACATGTTTTACCGAAGGACACTAAAACAAGATGGCTGTTTCTAGCATGTATCATCACGTATCAGCAGAACATTTTGATGACTGTTTTCAGCCACCTCCAACACTTTAGTAAATTGCCCATTTTGCCTGTGCTAAGCCTAGACGATGAGACCTATTTAATGTTCTGGGAACCCGGGTTCGAATCCTGCCAGGGCATATGTTGGAATTTGAATTAAGAATCTACTGATGAACATGAAACCATTGTTGATTGGTGGAAATAACTCATCTGGTCAACAATGTCCTTTAGGAAAAGAAATCTGCCGTCCTTACCCGGTCTGGCCTACATGTGACTGAAGAACCACTCTCAGCTGCTCTGAAATGGTCCAGCAAGCCACAAATGGGGACAATGACTTGGGGGATATCCTCACTTTCCCACTTTAACACACATCAGCATTGGGGCATTCACTGGATAATAATTTATACTGACCTCGAGGTGGGAGCTGACTGATATTGCCCTGGATTCCTGATCAAAGCCCAACATAAATAAAATGGATTAGCTCCTTCACAACAGATTGGAGCAAGTCCACTGGGTGGCAGCTGGGATTTTCGGCTCACGTGAATCTGAGAAGATAAGCCCTCAGTGTCTGAATGACAGCGGGCAATACATACATACCTTCTGACAAGGTCCGATGATATTGGTGCTGGAGGCAAGGGACACTGAGAATAATCCCAGTGAAATTGACCATGGTAATAGTCAGAGATAAACCTAATCTTATCTTCTCTTGCCCCTGCGTAACGAATAAGCTCGATAACTAGAAGCTGATTTCATTGTCATTAAGTTCATGACTTCATAAGATATAGGAGCAGAATTAGGCCATTTGGCCCGTTGAGTCTGCTCCATCATTCGATCATGGCTGATATGCTCCTCATTCCCATTTTTCTGCCTTCTCCCCATAACCCTTCCAACCATTATCAATTAAAAATCTGCCTAGCTCCTCCTTAAATGTACTCACTGTCCCAGCAACCACCTCACTTTTGGGTAGTGAATTCCATAGATTCACAACCCTTTGGGAGAAACAGTTTCTCTTCAACTCTGTTTTAAATTTGCTACCTTCCGTCCTCAGACTATGACCTCTCGTCCTAGAATGTCCACTTGCTTGAGGTCACCATTCTTCCATTAGCATTCCAACAGCAGCCTTGTTGAGAATAGGATAGAGGTTGGAGAAGAAGAAATTAAGAAGACATCAAGAAGAAATTAGATATGGCTCTTGGGGCTGAAGTGATGAAGGGATATGCGAAGAGTGGGGGGGGGGGGGGGGGGGGGGAGTCAGGATATTGAATGTGATGATCAACCATGATTGTAATGAATGGCAGAGTGGTCACGAAGAGCCAATGGCCTAATCCTGCTTCAAGTTTCTATAGTAAGAAGTCTCTCAACATCAGGTTAAAGTCCTTCATCATCTGAAGAGTCAGCGCTCCAAAAGCTTGTGCTACCAAATAAACCTGTTGGACTATAACCTGGTGTGGTGAGACTTCTTACAGTGCTTACCCCAGTCCAACACCGTCATCTCCTCATCTGGTTTCAGTGTAAGAGCCTTCTGATCTGGTTGGCTCAGTATGAAAATTTGTGGCACAACGAGGGCTGAATTTTCTAGTCCCGCCGAGGATGACCTTCCCCCTCACCCCCCCCCGGCCCCCATCCCCACCACCTCCCTGCCCTCCACAATGCATAACTTGGTGGAAGAATGGGCACGCCATGTAAACACTGTAGATATTGGAATTAAAGATCCCACTGGTGGCCAGTGTTGAGCCATTGCCACCATTGAAAAATATGCTGGGGGGATGGGGTGGGGGATAAGTAAGGCCATCTAGAATAGCAATTTTATCTCTTTGTCTCATAAAAAATAGATTATAGGCTAACTTTATGTATCAACTCATTTTCAGCAACAAATAGGGGGATAAATTTTTGAACTAGATTAGTATGTTAGTTCTAATTATTCATTATAAATGTATCAGTCTTACCATTTTTCGACAGCGTCACAGCCACATATTCCCCATTAAGAGAACTGATGTAGAGAAGCATACAGGGTGTATGTATAGTCCGAAAACGGAACGCAATATTCTCCTTTAAGAGAGTAACATCTGAGGACACAGTCGATGTAGGGTCACTTAGGTTCCTGACAATGATGGAAGATTCCTCCAATGTGTATATCACTGATGTCCCAGACTCAAATAGGGCAGAGATCTCTAAAAACCAGAACAAGAACACAAAAATTCAGGTCAAACGTATTATACTTTAATCCCATACTGCTTGCCAACATGTCAGATGCAGGGACAGGAGAAATAAACAAACTGCTTTTCCACAAATATGGTGTGTGTGATAATTAGATCAGAAACGGTATCACAGTACCACAAGGGAGGCAATGGTCTAGTGGTATTATCACTAAACTACTGATCTAGAAACTCAGCTAACATTCTGAGGAACTGGGTTCAAATCCTGCCAGGGCAGATGGTGGAGTTTGAATTCAATAAAAGTAGCTGGTGTTAAGTACATACTGATGACCATGAAACCATTGTTGATTGCCAGGAAAATCCCATCAAGGCACTAATGTCCTTTAGGGAAGATAATCTGTTGTCCTTACCCAATCTGGCTTACATGTGACTCCAGAGACATAGCAATATGGTTGACTCTCAACCGCCCTCTGGAATGGCCTAGCATGCCACTCACTTATATATTGCAGAATTTCAAGAAGGCAGTTCACCATGGCCACTTTCTCAAGGGCAACTATGTTATTTTATTTTTTATTAGTGTCACAAGTAGACTTACATTAACACAGCAATGAAGTTACTGTGAAAATCCCCTAGTCGCCAAGTGTTTAGGAAGGATAGGCAGGAGGGAAAAGGGGGGCGCGTAGCTCTGCTGATTAAGGATAGCATCATGGTGGTAGCAAGGGATGATATTGGAGCCAAGGAGCAGAGGGTGGAATCGTTGTGGGTGGAGATGAGGAACAGCAAAGGGAGGAAGACGCTGGTGGGTGTCGTCTATAGGCCCCCGAATAATGATCTGGAGATGGGGCGGGCTGTTAACACGCAAATAAGTGCGGCGTGCAGGAATGGGACGGCCGTAGTTATGGGGGATTTCAATCTGCATATTGATTGGTCGACCCATGTTGGACGTGGGGGGCTCGAGGAAGAGTTCTTGGAATGCTGCCGGGATAGTTTCCTCGAACAGTGTGTGTTGGAGCCGACGAGGGAGCGAGCTATCTTGGATCTGGTGCTATGTAATGAAGCGGGTAGAATTAGGGACCTTGTGGTAAAGGATCCTCTTGGGGAGAGTGATCATTGTATGGTGGAGTTTCTGGTGCAGATGGAGGAGGAGAAAGTGGGTTCCCGGACACGCGTCCTTTGTTTGAATAGAGGGGAATACGGTAGGATGAGAGAAGAATTGGCGAATGTAGACTGGGAGAGCGCGTTGGAGGGAGGGTCTGTTGAGGAGCAGTGGAGGATCTTTAAGGAGATCTTTCTTGGTGCTCAACGGAAATTTATTCCAATGGTCAAAAAGGATAGTAGGAGGAGAGGTAATAAGCCGTGGATAACGAAGGAGGTGAAGGAAAGTGTTAAACTAAAAGCGGAGGAATTTAGAGTAGCTAAGAGTAGTGGGCGAGAAGAGGATTGGGAGAGGTTTAAATGTCAACAAAGATTGACAAAGAAGTTGATAAGGAAGGGTAGGATAAACTATGAAGCTGGGCTAGCGCTTAATATAAAAAAGGATAGCAAGAGTTTTTATAAATATATAAAAAGGAAGAGGCTGGCTAGGGTGAATGTTGGTCCTTTAGAGGATGAGAAAGGGGACCTAGTGGAAGGGGATGGGGATATGGCTAAGGTATTGAATAACTTTTTGTTTCTGTCTTCACGGAGGAGGACGTGAATAATTTGCCGGGTGTTAGCGATGGAAAGGTGGTAGGACTGGAGGGTCTTAATGACATTACTGTTACTAGAAAGGCGGTGCTCGACAGACTGGAGGGGCTGATTGTGGACAAGTCCCCAGGACCGGATGGAATGCATCCGAGGGTTCTGAAAGAAATGGCGGAGGTGATAGTGGATGCCTTGGTGGTTATTTTCCAAACGTCGCTGGATTCCGGGGAAGTGCCGGATGATTGGAAAACGGCTAATGTTACGCCGTTGTTTAAGAAGGGTGCCAGGCAAAAGGCGGGGAATTATAGGCCAGTTAGTTTAACGTCTGTGGTAGGTAAAATGTTAGAATCTGTCATTAAGGAGGAAATTGCGAGGCATCTTGAAGGGAATTGCTTGATAGAGCAGACGCAGCACGGTTTCATTAAAGGGAAGTCGTGTCTGACAAATTTACTGGAGTTCTATGAGGATGTGTCTAGGGCGGTGGACAGAGGAGAGCCGGTGGATGTGGTCTTTCTAGATTTTCAGAAGGCGTTTGACAAAGTGCCTCACAAGAGGTTATTGCAGAAGGTCGAGGGACATGGAGTTGGGGGTAGGGTGTTAGCGTGGATAGAGGATTGGTTGTCAAATAGGAGGCAGAGAGTGGGGGTCAACGGGTGCTATTCGGATTGGCGGATGGTGACTAGTGGAGTGCCCCAGGGGTCGGTGCTGGGGCCTCAGCTTTTTACCATTTATATAGATGATCTGGAGGAGGGAACCGAGTGTAGAGTGTCGAAATTTGCTGATGACACCAAGATTGGGGGAAAGGCAAATTGTGCGGAGGGTGTGGAGAGTCTGCAGAAGGATCTAGATAGGCTGGGCGAATGGGCCAGGAAATGGCAAATGGAATTTAATGTTGGCAAGTGTGAGGTGGTCCACTTTGGTAGGAAGAATGGTAGGAAGGACTATTACTTACGGGGCGAAAAACTGCAGCAGGCGACGGTGCAGAGGGACCTCGGGGTCCTTGTACATGAGTCGCAAAAACCCAGCTTGCAGGTGCAGCAGGTGGTCAGGAAGGCGAATGGGATGCTGGCCTTCATAGCGAGGGGGATTGAATATAAAAGTAGGGAGGTCTTGCTGCAGCTGTATAGGGCATTGGTGAGGCCGCAGCTGGAGTACTGTGTGCATTTTTGGGCGCCGCACCTGCGCAAAGATATTTTGGCCTTGGAGGGAGTGCAGAGGAGGTTTACTAGGCTGATACCGGAGTTGAGGGGGTTGAGCTATGAGGAGAGGCTGAATAAACTGGGCTTGTACTCGTTAGAGTTTAGAAGAATGAGAGGAGATCTCATTGAGACGTATAAGATGATGAATGGGATGGATAGGATAGAGGCGGAAAGACTCTTCCTGCTCAAAAAAGACAATAGGACTAGGGGGCACAGCCTCAAGATAAAAGGGGGGCGGTTTAGAACGGAGTTGAGGAGGAACTTCTTCACTCAAAGGGTGGTGAATCTCTGGAATTCTCTGCCCGTTGAAGTGGTGGAGGCTGCCTCGCTAAATATTTTTAAGACGCGGGTTGATGGGTTTTTGATAGGAGAGGGGATTAAGGGTTATGGGGAGAGGGCGGGAAAGTGGAACTGAGCCACGACAGATCAGCCATGATCTTATTGAATGGCGGGGCAGGCTCGAAGGGCTGGATGGCCTACTCCTGCTCCTATTTCTTATGTTCTTATGTTCTTATGTCACACTCCAGCGCCTGTTTGGGTACACTGAGGGACTATCTAGCATGGCCAATGCACCTAATCAACATGTGTTTCAGGCTGTGGGAGGAAACAGGAGCGCCTGGAAAAAGCCCAAGCAGACACAGGGAAAACATACAGAATCAGCACAGACAGTGACTCAAGCCAGGAATTGAAACCAGGTCCTTATTGCTGAGAGGCAGCAGTGCTAACCACTGTGCCACCGTGCTGCGCCAAAGGGGTAGGCAAAAAATGCTGGCCAGCCAGCGACGCCCATATCCCAGGAATGAATTTAAAGAAGTGGCCTCAAAGTCTTCTTGCTTTATAGCAGTATGGGAGAATATTTGACATTTGCACAAATTACTTTTTCTCCAATTTTCATTGAATCATAGAATATCTATAGCACAGAAGGAGGCCATTTAGCCCATCCAGTCTGTACCGACCACAGGCCCTTTTTCTGTAAGCCCACACATTTACCCTGCCAGATCCCCTGACACTAGCATGGTCAATCAACCTAACCCGCACATCTTTGGGCTATGGGAGGAAACTGGAGCACCTGGAGGAAACCCACACAGACACGGGGAGAATGCGCAAACTCCACACAGACAGTGACCTGGGGCCAGAATTGAACCTGGGTTCCTGGCACTGTGAGGCAGCAGTGCTAACCACTGTGCCACCATGCCGCACCTCTATTATCTCTATTAACACTTCCATTAATATAGCAAAATGAATTCATACAAATGCATTGTGTTCATTACACTTATCTTATACAGCATAACTAGGCTTTATACCAGAAATGGTAATAGGGTATATTGCTTTGCTGGGTTAACTTTAGAGAAACGCACTGGCAGCCACAAATTATATCAAGTTACTTTGTGAAGACTCACGTACACAACAACATGTTTACACCTGCAGCTACACAGCCATTATACATTATACAGCATTATTTATCTTGTAAGTTTTAATCTTGCATCATTGTTCGACCAGAAGATTTTTGTTAACTATAAGTTAGAGGCAACACTTGTCCGGCTGAATACTTCATGCGGACAGTTACGTTTTACTAGATTGTGTGGGGACTGTGGGAATCTTGACTGCAACAATTCCATGCCTGCAAGTTTACAACATGTTATATATATATCTTTAATTTATGGTGAAGGATGATAGGCTGCAAAGCAATTTAAATAAATTACAGCGCACATCACTTTAGAGAACATGCATCCAATTTCCCCCGTAAGATAAGAAATTTTAAAAGTATTTCTTCAGATGTGGCCTTTACTGTTAAAATGGATGGGGACCTGATGAATGCAGGGAGGTTTTGTGAAGAAAATTGCCTACAGCAACCTTTAGGCATTTCGCCTTCCTTTCCAATGTGTGTAAAATTGTAATTAATGATAAAAGATACATGTAATAGAAATGCACTCTTTTTTTTATACCTTGGAAGTTCAAATGAAGTTTTTGCAAAGAAAATATTGGAAAGCCATGTCCCATCATTAGCCAGAAGCACTATCACTCCAGCCACAATAAATATTCATTCAATTGTTAATTGATGATTGTTGCAGCATTTGTTCATATGATGTAACATTCAACTAACCGTAAATGTGACATGAGCTTTGTCACTGATGGAAAGCAGAGGATGCACTGTGAATGTAAATATTGGGCAGTTAGGTTTTGATGAGAATTCAATATCAAACCAGGTTGATTTTATTATTCAAATTCAGAACAGCGATTCCTGCTGGAACGATGTCACTTCTTGAATAAAACCACTATCTCTATAAATATATTTGTGTTTTACAAGAGAGGATAGAGCGAACGATTTGAGTCTGGGTGACCTTTCATTAGAGCTTTGTTGAACTCTGACAAAGGGTCATCCAGATTCGAGTTGTTAGCTCTATTCACTCTCCACAGATGCTATCAGACCTGCTGAGACTTTCCAACATTCTCTATTTTTGTTTCAGATTCCAGCATCCGCAGTATTTTACTTTTATTTTTGCACTTTTCATCTTGTACGATGTAATGCTGCCTTTAGCACCTCTCTCTCAATGGGATACATTTTCTAATTCTGTCAGGCTCGATGGGCTGAATGGTCTCCTTCTGCACTGTTGGGATTCTATGATTCCATGATTCTATGGTATAGGAGCCAGAACTGGAACATAGTCAGATTATCACATGCGAAGATGTACAAAACCATAAGGTTGGACAATTTAAATAAGTGTTTGCATCTGCAGAAGTTGCTAGCTAAAGGCAATCCTATAATTTAAAATCTAGTTGGCAATCACCATTCAGCCATTGCTGCCTAATTCCAGCCAACATCACTTGCCTGTGGCACCGGTCGCTCTGAGATCCCTGTCCTTCCAGAAGCGGCCACAGTCTCTACGTTGGCGCTGCAGAGCATAGGATCTGTCACCCTCTGATTGGCCGATCTCTCTCAGCAGGCAAGAATTCCGGCTCTGGAATCTTGATCCTGGAGGAAGTCCTGCTGTGGGTCTCGCCACTGCTTGATTGGCTAGTGGTTCAATGGGCCTTCCCAAAAAGAGGCAACGTGGGTCTCTCACTAGCTGTCCAGGCAGCAGGCAAGACCCCAGTGTTGTGACAAGATTCCACACCAGTTTTCTGATCAGGAGATAAAGGGCAGGATTCTATGGTCACGCCCACCTGAAAACTGGAGATTCCCGTCTGACGCCAATGGATCTTTAAATGGTCCAACCCTCCACCCACGAGAATTCCAGTGGCGGGTGGGATGGGAGAATTCTGGCCATAATAAGATATACTTTTGGAGCAGATTGTGATTGTTGCTCCTGATCAACCAAATCTATTTTGATTCTTGTATGTAGATCAAACAAGACCCCTTCTCTTGAAGGCTTTGCAATCTTGCTACTTCAGCAAGAAGCCCTACACACATTTTAGGAATTCCGTTTCTTTTTCTCCCTACCTGGATTGAAGGAAAGAATCTTGTACCCTCTTCCCATAGCCCGTTTGTTCGTTGGGCAGGTATACACTCAGCCGATAGGATGACAGGTGGGGACCCTGTTGCCTCCTTCCCAGCCTCCGCCTAGAGTATGTCCACAGCAAGTAGGCTGGTGGATGGCCTTCCAATCCGGCCACCAATGGAGGCCTTAAGCAAACAATTAATGTCCACTTAAGGACTTCATCCCACCACCACTGGGATGAACCCAACAGCATTCAGGGAGCTTGTCATGCATGGAAGACATTAAGTCAGCCCTTTTGTGTTTGCTTGTGGGTGTCTGGGTGGGGGTCCCTCACTCAAAGCCAACCCCCAGTGGGACTGCTGAATATAGAGCAGCTGGCCTGAAGGATATGTGCTTGGCGCCTGCTGCAAAAAATCCAGCCTCATACTTCCATATTCCTCCAACTCATTCTTTCCCCTGTTTACAACCAGTTGATTTTAACTTTTCTTTCTCCGTGTTGCTAAATCCTTTATTTTTTTCTGAACTGTTTTAGCATTCTTTTCTTGCTGTTTCAGGTTACTACTCTTATTTCTCCTTTCATTCCAAATAACTCTTCATCATAAGACCATAAGTTATAGGAGCAGAATTAGGCCAGTTGGCCCATTGAGTCTGCTCTGCCACTCAATCATGGCTGATATGATTCTCATTCCCGTTCTCCTGCCTTCTCCCCGTAACCCTTGATCACCTTATTGATCAGGATCCCATCTATCTCTGTCTTAACGACACTCAATGACCTGGCTCTGTAGCCTCCTGCAGTAAAGAGTTCCACAGGTTCACCACCTTCTGGGCTGAAGAAATGTCTCCTCAGCTCAGTTTTAAAGGAGCATCCCTTCACTCTGAGGTTGTGCCCCCAAATTCTGATCTCTCCCACTGGCGGAAACATCTCTCCAGATTCACTCTATCTTGGCCTCTCAGTATTCTGTAAGTATCAATTAGATCCCCTCCCCCCATCCTTCTAAACTCCATTGACTATAGAAGTGCATAGAAAAATAGAATTATTTGCTCACTCATCCAGCGCTGCCCGTATGTATGCCGTCCTTCCCACCTTTCACTGAACTGGTTCCACAGCCCCGCAAAGTGGAACCAACAGGTAGCTAAAGGCCATTCCATCTTCATCTGCTGGCAGTGGCGTTGCTCCCTCTTTTTGTCTGTTCAAGGTAGATAGTGCTTCAACCCCTTCCAGCAGATGCTCACTGCGCAATTACTGCATCTGCCTAGCAGAAAGTCAACTCACTGGAGCAATCCCCTGCTGAAAACCCTATCTGAATTAAAATTTGCCCTATTTATTTGATTTGTCAGTCCTAGTCCATTTAGCGATAAATGGAAAAATAGATAGAAATAGAAAAGTAGGAGCAAGAGGAGTCTATTTGAGCCTTTGAGCTTGCTCTACCATTCAGTCTGATCATGGCTTCCCCACTTACCCCCATATCCTTTGATCCCTTCAGCCCCAAAAGCTATATATAACTCCTTCTTGAAAACACAACTGCTTTCTGTGGTAACAAGTCAGCTCACCAGCTTCTGCTTGAAGAGATTCCTCCTCATCTCAGTTCTAAGCAGCTTTACCCCAATCCTTAGACTATGACTCCTGGTTTTGGACATGCCCACCATCGGGAAAGTCCTTCCTGCCTCCACCCTGTCTAGCCCTGTGAGAATTTTACAGGTTTATATGAGATTCACTCTCATCCTTCTGAGCTCCAACGAATATAATCCTAACTGATTCAATCTTTCCTCTTACATCTGTCTTGCCATCCCAGGAATCATCCTGGTAAACCTTTGCTGCACTCCCTCTATGGTCAGAACATCCTTCCTCAGATAAGGAGACCAAAACTGCACACAATATTCCCTTTTAAGGGAAACACCTTCAACCTATATCAGACGTACATAGATATACTCTGTTTCACTGAGCAAAATATACAAAGTCTGAGATCACGTACCAACCGACTCAAGAACAGTTTCTTCCCTTGCACCATCAGACTTTTGAATGGACCTACCTTTTATTAAATTGATCTTTCTATGACTACAACACTACATCCTCTCTCCTTTCCTTTTCTCCATGTACTCTACAAATGGTATGCTTTATAGTGTGTGAGAAATAATGCTTTTCACTGTATACAAATACAATAATAAATCAAATCAAATCAAAGTGTTCTCATAGTTGCATTACACCAGATGCTGAATCTCACCACTGAACAACAACCAAAAGGCTGAGAGTAATCTAGGCAGGTGGAAAATATGACACAGTTTAGCCAGACAAAAGGAACTAAGAGTTCTGAAAAAAAAGTTTCAGCAAAGGTTATCATACAGAAGCATGACTGTGAGAGACACAATGGAATGGGTATCTTTATATGACAGGGAATCTAGATACTTGCATTTAATGTTTTTTATTACAATGTAGTGAGCATGACTCAACATTTTGACACTCAGAACAAATGATTCTGTTCTAATCTGGAAAGGAAAGCTTGCTGAAATCCAATGTACAACCATCAAAAAGAAAGCCATTCACATTATTTGACTTGATTTTAATGGGTGGGCATCTGCTTACCTTTTTTACAGAATGGTCCATCGTATGCAGAGTGACTGCAGTTGCACGAATAGCCATTGTATTTCTCTATACACCTCCCTCCATTGTGACACAGGTTACCATAACTGCTGCAGTGCCCCAGGCATCCGGGCTTCACCCCGGGGGTGATTTTGGCTCTTTCTTCAAGATCAAGGGTGACTCCATTTAACCGTAAAGAGCGAACACATCCAAGGAATCCCTTCTGTCTTGAGGCAGTCCCACCTGAAAACAGATCGATTGATTTTAAGTAAATCTGGAGGGGTTGGGGGTGGGTAAAAGACTCAGGTCCAATTGTAGCTGCTTGTGCCCTTGTCAACAGTAAATAACGCACAAAGGAAGAACAGAATTCCCACAATAACATAGAACATAGAACATAGAACATTACAGCGCAGAACAGGCCCTTCGGCCCACGATGTTGCGCCGACCAGTTACAAAAACAATGACCCACTAGCCTATACCAATCCCTTTTCGTCCATAAACCTATCCAGAGATCTCTTAAACGCCCCCAAACTAGACGCATTTACAACTGCAGCAGGCAGGGCATTCCAATCCCTCACCACCCGCTGGGTAAAGAACCTACCCCTGCAATCCGTCCTGTAGCTACCCCCCCTTAATTTAAAGCCATGCCCCCTCGTGCTAGCTTTCTCCATCCGAGGAAAAAGGCTATCACTATCCACCCTATCTAAACCTCTAATCATCTTATATGTTTCAATAAGATCCCCTCTTAGCCGCCTTCTTTCCAACGAAAACAACCCTAGATCCCTCAGTCTCTCCTCATAGGACCTCCCCACCATACCAGGCAACATCCTAGTAAACCTCCTCTGCACCCTCTCCAACGCCTCCACATCCTTCTTGTAATGCGGGGACCAGAACTGCACACAGTACTCCAAGTGCGGCCACACCAGAGTAGTGTACAGTTGCAACATTACACTGCGACTCCTAAATTCAATCCCCCTACCAATAAACGCCAAGACACCGTACGCCTTCTTGACAACCTTATCTACTTGATTCCCAACTTTCAGGGATCTATGTACACACACACCTAGATCCCTCTGTTCATCCACACTATTCAAAGTCCTCCCGTTAGCCCTATACTCGACACATCTGTTGCTCCTACCAAAGTGAATTACCTCACACTTCTCCGCATTAAATTCCATCCGCCACCTCTCGGCCCAGCTCTGCAACCTATCTAAGTCTCCCTGCAGACTATGACACCCTTCCTCACAATCTACCACACCTCCAACTTTGGTGTCATCAGCAAATTTACTAATCCACCCAACTATACCCTCATCCAGATCATTAATAAAAATTACAAACAACAGTGGCCCCAAAACAGATCCCTGAGGCACACCACTCGTAACTGCAAAAAAAAATCCTCAGTACACATGTTGCAACTTAACATTTATTTATTATTCTTTGCAATGCAAAGGATGAATTCCAAATAAGTAGATAGATGCCCACCAACGGGAAGGTCCTTCCTGCCTCCACCCTGTCGAGTCCCGTGGGAATTTTATAGGTTTATATGAGATTTACAAAATTAGCTCTCGTGCACCTTGATGATATAATTGTTTTGATCGAAGAACAAACACCATTAACCTTCCAATTTTTAACATGTGAAATATAATCATTGGCTAAATTTCATCTCAGCACCAGTGTATTCTACACAAAAGTTCCAAAGAAGTCACACTGGACCCGAAATCCTGGCCAGAATTCTCCGGCCGCTCACTCTGGCGGGATTTTCCATTCCCGCTGGCAGCGCACCCCCGCCCGCAGGTTTCCTGCTGGTGTGAGGTGACATCAATGGGAATTCCCACTGACAGCAACAGGACCGGAGAGTCCCACCACGAGCAAACAAGGCACCACCTCCCGCCAACGGGAAACAGGTGGCTGGGAGGCCAACGAATCTCGCCCGTTAACTTTCCACCTACGCTGCCAGACCTGCTGAATATTTTCCAGTTCTCCCTGTTTTTATGTTAGAAGATATTTTTTGTGTGAAATGTTGAGTATTCGTTTCCTCTCTTAGGATCAAATTACATTATAGAATACTGAATATGCATATTTATTAGTCAGACACAAGTTACAGAAATCCTGTTGCAAAAACCATATCCATCGAATCCCTACAGGACAGAAGGAGGCCATTCGGCCCATCGAGTCTGTACTGACCGCATCCCACACAGGCCCTATCATCATAACCCTGCTAATCGGGTCAATTTAGCATGACCAGTCACCCTAACCCGTACTTTGTTGGACGGTGGGAGGAAACCAGAGCACCCAGAGGAAACCCGCGCAGACACGGGAAGAACGTGCAGATTCTGCAGGGACAGTGACCCAAGCTGGGAATCGAATCTAGGTCCCTGGCATGATGAGGCAGCAGCGCTGACCACTCTGCCATCCTGCTGCCCAACCTTAGTAAGTGTTCAATTGAGTAGGAATGCAAGACTGAATATTATTTAACTTCATATGCATGATATTCCGCTGCCCATTATTTTAATACATTTATTAATTGGACAAGGTATAACCGTATCTTAAAATAACAGATAGTGGAATGTCACATGAATGTCTTAAACGTTCTTGCACAGATGTCAGTGACGGACATTTTAAAATTGTGTTTAAATGATGGACTCACGTCTTTTGGAACCTGGGTTTAATTTTTTTGAGGGAGTGAACTAATGTAAACTGTGACTGCTGCGAATATTTATAAAGACAGCCCCAATTCTTTATTTAAAAGCGCACATCCTCTGTGTTAGAGGAAGTAATAGGTTGGCAAAATACTCCCTGATCTTGCCACTATCCAAATGAACTTGAGAGGAAATAAATAAGCAAGAGCCGGGTAACAATGTTAAATCACAGTGGGTTTTGGGTAAAGAGCAGTTAGGACTTGTTCCAATTAACTTTTTCCCTGGGGCAAGACACTGGTACGAAACTTAAAGAGCGCCACCGCCTCCACTTCTACATAACAGTGGCATGGCTGAAAAAACTGGACACAAAAAAATTTAAGACACAGCTTTTGAATGTTAATATTATTTAAATACTATTAAATGTATTATTATTAATAGCCTCCACAGAGTTAGCGGAGTAGGAAACTATACAGTCAATAGAAGTATTAAATCGTGAAGAATAAAGCTGAATTCCCTTTACTGTTGCGTTGATGTATGCAGGTATTTATAAAGCTTAAGAAAGGTAATAAAACTAAACAGCTAAAGCTCAGTGATTAATGTATTCTATTATAAATACTACTTGCAATAATCCCTTTAGGCATTCAATGCTTTACAAAACGTATTTCAAATGTTTTATCCTCTACCGCATTATGCTTCCAGCTCCATCTTCTGACAAGGTTTGACCCTGAATAAAGCTGCACAATTGATACTTTTTTAAAAAATAAATATGTCATTATGAAAACACAGTTGCCGATTAGTTTTGTTTTGTCGCTTTGCAAATCAACCTCTCATCCAGCTTTGCAACATTAAGTCTGTGCTCCGATAGATATCAGGAACGCATGCCAATGAATTCTTTTTGCCAGCAGATACAATCCTAACAGATAATGAAAGGAAACAGTGGCACTTGCATTAACCTCGCCAGTTCTACCGGGGCTCTTCTTATTCCAGACGCTGTGCACTCAGGGTAATTAAATAAGTAAATCCCCATTTTTTGAAATTGCTTATCCAGAGTATCCACTTAAGAGGAACAAACATTAAAAACAACATACCGAATGAAATAATTTATTCAGAAGCATGTTTGAATAAAGCGGTAATTTTGGACCTTTCAAAGAACCATCATGCTCACAATGGGAAAACTAGCTTGTAAGCAATTGGGAGAATAGTGTCTGTAATAACATAAGGACATGAACAGTAAAATTATGAAGAAAATTGCCAGTGTTATTATCTTAAGAATTTGCATTTTAATTTCAAAGGCATAAAACAAACCATTATGAGATTAAAGACAGATCAGCCAAAGCCTAGCCTTCTCGCGTTGTGTATTTTTCTTCTGCGAGCCATCAAAAGGATTAGCTTATTTATTCACCAATTGCCGGGATACAGGGATATATTCTTATAAAAGTACACAGATAATAGACTGCTCAGGATAACCTGTATGGTCCTTATTAGTTTACCCAAGAACATCACCCTATTTTCTTCAGATAGACCCAGTGGGTCCAGTTACATTCCAGGGATTGTCATGAGGCAGTATGTACGTACCAAGGCAGCAATGGAGGTGACGAGACTCGCATGAAACCCGCACACCAACTTCACATCTCTGTATTTTCATAGAATGAGTCAAAGGTAGTGTTAAGCGTAATCAGCTGGGGCATAACACAACAAATCTACTACCCACATTAAACTCAAGACTCAAAGCTGAATTCAACAACTTTAGACTCTGACCTTGCACTTCCATCGTAACCTTTTTCTTCAATATGCCACACATTTTTGTGCTCCTTTGTAAAAACCCTCTCTCCTCTCCCCCACTGGGCTATCTGTCACTTGTTTTTAAATTTTGTTCACCTCAGTAGCAACCTGTCCCAGCTGCCACTAATCACAACTCCAGTTGTTCCATTCCATCTTATAGAGTACATAATCCAACACATTTTTCCTCTCTTTAGTGCTGAATGAGGGTCATGTGGACTCAAAGCGGTAACGGTGTGTTCTCTCCCAATGGATGCTGCCAGAATAACTGAGTTTTTCTCAGATTTTGTCCTAAAATCTGTGCTTCCTTGAAGGAAACCAAATATTCGGACATGTTAAACTTTTAATTGAATAGCTATTTCTGTGCAAGATTCCCTGGGCCCATTCGCTAAGGGCGCAAATCTCATTATGGCTACTAACTCTCATTAGATGGCCATAGTGGGATTCTTTTCTGGGCAAGGTCTCAGTTTGAGATCTCCCCCTACCTATGCCAGTAACATAATCAGGTTCATGTGCAGTGAAGGCATGAAACTGATTTGCATGAATTAATAGGGCAGCATGGTAGCACAGTGGTTTTAGCATTGCTGCCTCACAGCACCAGCGACCTGGGTTTGATTCCTGGCTTGGGCCACACAGACACTGTGGAGTTTGCACGTTCTCCCTATGTCTGCATGGGTTTCCTCCAGTTGCTCTGGTCTCCTCCCACAGTCCGAAAAACATGCTGGTTAGGCCATGCTAAATTCCCCCTCAGGGTACTCGAATAGGCGCCAGAGTGTGGTGACCAGGGGATTTTCACAGTGACTGTTAATCGTGTTAATTTATGCCTACTTTGACTAATAAATAAACTTTACTTTTAAGTGGATTTAAGTATGCTTAAAAGGTTAAGGTCATAGCTTGTGGGGTCGTCAAATATTCCCACTCCCACCCCGGCCCTTTGCTGTAACATCCTATTTGCGGGAATCACGACTGGTTTCCAATACTGGTAAAGCCTGAAATTCTGATTGGAAACCACTGAGGGTGATCTTATGAAACAAATTCTAAGTCCAGAACGAGCGTGAAAATAGGAGGGTTTCACATCTGTTTTTTGAGCAAGTCCAAATGTTGAATTTTATGTACTCAGTGCACTCAAAAAAATCCTAAAATCACCTTCTTGTCCCCACCGCCAACCCCCATCCTGGCCAGACCAATCACCAAATCTCTCCCTACTCCCTCCACCCACGGGTCACCATTCAGAGCAGCAGCGGTCCCACCTCCCTCCTGAAACCGAATGCTGTACAGAACCTTAGCAGTCCATGCCCCACCGATCAGCCTTCCTCATTTTGGCAGCCCCCTGTAGGCTCCAACCCATCAGGCCTTGCCCCCTTGACACTGCCCAGTGTCTGGTGGGCAGTGCCAGATTGGCACTGCCCAAGGGGCACCCTTCTTGCCCCTGACCTCCCAGAGGGGTCTCAGTAGCCTCCAGTTCTCCCAGCAACGCCATCATATATGGTTCCGTGGATGGGGAACCATACATGATTCTCACCAGAGAACCTCCCCCAGCAGTGGACGGGAGCGTTGATGAGCGACGAGGGACTTGAGTGGGGCACTCAACGTGTTAAAATGGGTGGCGCGGGCTTGTAGGCTCGAGGGGCCTGTTTCCTATGCTGTGCTGTTCTTTGTTCTTTGAGGCTACACAGGCAAAACAGTCCAGACAATTGAGTCCTGGGCTTGCTAATCACATTGAAATTACCATTAAAATAAATTTAAATAATTTATTCAGCCTTGCGCCAGAAATGGGCGGATATCTGGTGCCCGCAATATCGCGACAGACGAGAAATCAAGACGCAAGCCTGATTTCTCGGCTGTCTCATGATCTTACTGGCTCAACCATCCATTGCTGGCAGGCATGATGATAAGATTGCCCCCAGTGTGTTTTCCTTTGCAGGAACAGTGGTAGATTTTCACCTTGTCTTTGACATTTTGTCAAAAAGAATTATGGGGGTGTGTTTAGCACCATCATTATGGTAGGGTGTGGCCTGATAGAGCCAGCAAGCCTGGTCTGGGGAGGTTGGCACTGCCAGGGGTTGGTGCCGCGGGGACAGAGTCATGGCAGTGTATAGGCTTTTACACCATAAGTAAAGAACACATTAACTGAGTTCACCTTGTTGGATTAGTTTTGTGCCTAGCAAACACATCTCAAACTCCAGTAGGACTTTCTGCTGACTTTAGAGTTTATTTCTCATTGTCACAAGGAAGCTTACATTAACACTGCAATGAAGTTACCATGAAAGTCCCCTTGTTGCCATATTCCAGCGCCTATTCGGATACACTGAGGGAGAAAGCATCTAATCAGCACATCTTTCGGACTGTGGGAGGAAAGTGGAGCACCCGGAGGAAGCCCACGCAGACACAGGAAGAATGTACAGACTCCACACAGACAGTGACCCAAGCCGGGAATTGAACCTGGGTCTCTTATTCAGCCTCATGCCAGGATTACTGAAAAGGAAACAGTTTCAGATCCATAATTTTTAGACGACTGAAATATATAAAGGAATGTAGCAATCTGAAGGCAAATAGTCACACAGGGTGGGGGGAGGAGGGAGAGTTGCTGCAGGCTTTACAAAGGTTGTAAATATTTAAAAAGCATATTTAAGCCTTACAGAGGATGATAGTGACTATCGCAAGTAACTGGGAAAATGAATGTTCAGTTCAGAGTCGGGAAGCTGATGTGGGGATCTGTCCATGTGCCGATCGTTCACTGCGTGTTCCAGACATGCTCACCTCTATTTTTAAAAGAATGGCCAACTAAATGTCCAAATAGAGAGCGTGGATGGTGGTTGGGGGGTGGTGGTGGTGGTGGTTGTTGGGGGGGGGCGGGTGGTGGAGAGGCAAGGAGATGGGGAGGAGCAGGCTCTGAATGATGGGAGATATGCCCTGCACATTCGGAACACCCAGTTTTGCCAGTGAGATTGGTTCCATGCCCAAAAAGCATGCAAAGCCTCTTTGAATGAGATTGAATGTATTTCTGGAGGGGTTGAAAAGGTGTGCCCCACTGATTAGAGAGATTAAGGTATCCCAGGATGAGTTAATCGGAGACAAGACATCCGAGCATTTGAATCATGTGGGGGGAAAACATTTTTATTAATAAGGTCAATATTCGGTGAGTTTTCCTGCCATTGGTGTATTCCCACCGGTTTTCTTCCTGGAATCGACACTTTGAAAAAATATGGGAAAATTTCAGCCATGCTGTGCTAGCATGATGGTTTATTGCTGTGATTCTTTGAAGTTAGGCATTTCTAGGTGGCACAGTGGTTGGCACTGCTGTCTTACAGTGCCAGGGACCCAGGTTCGATTCCGACTTCGGGTCACTGCCTGTGCAGGGTCAGCGTGTTCTCCCAGGTGTTTCCTCTAGGTGCTCCGGTTTCATCCCACAGCCCGAAAGATGTGCTGGTTAGGTGCATTGGCCATGCTAAATTCTCCCTCAGTGTACCCAACCAGGAGCACGGCGACTAGGGGATTTTCACAGTAACTTCACTGCTGTGTTTATGTAAGCCTACTTGAGACATTAATAAATAAACTTTAAAATTCTTGGCTGGAAGACTCCCATCCCGCCTGCCACTAGAATATTAGCGGGCGGGTTGCAGAGAATGTGAAGTCCCATTGACAGTTGGGCGGGAATTTCTGGCTTTTAGACCAGCATGGCTAGAGAATTCCACCATTTGAGTTTGTCCCGATGGTCGCAAGATGAAACACTCTGGCATCATGTCTTTTGCAATACTCCAAGTAATCTCCTTCTATATGTGCCACTATGAACTGATCCAAAGAAAAGTGAAGTGTTTCGAAAGTATGAATCTGTCCACTTGATGTTGCTCAAGAATGCCAATGAAAAGAGAGATTTTCCTCTTTACATGCTCTATACAAAGACATCCACAAAAAGCATTATGAACCACTCTTTAAAACCACTATTCCAGCACTTGCACAACATTGATTCCCTATTTAAATTCATCTTGGCACTACTAATCTTATGAAAAATATAGTGTAATCATACTCTTGAATCATGTCATTGGAAAATTCTTAGTATATGTCACTTGTTTAAAGACCATTAGTATGTTTTATTCAAGAATGAACACTCTGTCATGAGGAAATTGATTCATCCCAGACCTGAGCTCAATTTACATTAAATACACTTTCCACATTAATGCAGTTATTTTTCCTGAGGAATTATCAGGCCAACCTACAGCATACAGATAAATCTAGGGTTTATACAGGAGGTTAGGTAATGCATGATAATTGCAAATATTATATTTGGAAAGAAAATATCCTGCTTAGAAGATCCTCCATGTTATTTCAGGAGATAAGAAGGTTCTGGATATAATTTTTGTCCCACATGTTCATCTCAGAACACATGAGAGACAAGTGGGAGGTAAATTGTTTGTCATTCAGCATGTAGTCTATCCATTACAGGCATAACTTAATGCAAGTGATGCTGAAATAAAGGGTCGAGCACTGGCATGAATGAAGGGCTTTGAATGGATGTGAAAAGTTATGTTCTTTCATTGAAGGGGGAGGAGGTGAACAGATTTCAACTGAGAACTAGAAGAAATCAGACCTCAGTGGACTAGTCCCTCAGAAGAATAAGTATTCTTGAAAATAAAATCCTTGCTTTTTTGTTTTTGGGAGCACTGGCTCACAATTTGCGTATTTGTACGGCTTTCTCTTTCCTGTGTTAATCTGTTAGTGAGACTTTTTCTTTTGGTTTTGCAGGTCTCATTACAATTTGCCTTTGGAAGTTACTGCTTCAGGGGAAGCACTTAGCTTCATGCATTAAAAGAATTTAGTTGCTTTGAGATGTAATTAAAAATTGTAAGCTTTGATGGGAATGCTTGATTTATATTGCTTCATGTCGAAAACTGTAATCTTATAACAGCAGCTCTGTTACATAGATGATTCTCAAGCTAATGCTGTCAGTGGTGAGAATGGAAAAAGCGCACATCGATTGAGGTCAGAGTCAGTGTAAAGAGCCTAAGGCATGGGAAAATTATAACAGAGTCAAAGCTGTAACACTGGGAGAAAAGAACAGCTGGCAGATTCGGGAAGAGTGTACAATGATGGCAAGAATTAGTCAGTAATTGTTCACCAATATGGATAAACAATGGTTAGCACTGTTGCCTCACAATGCCAGGGAACAGGGTTCAATTCTGGCCTTGGGTAATTGTCTGTGTGGAGTTTGCACACAGTCCCTATGTCTGCATGGGTTTCCTCCGGGTGCTCCAGTTCCCTCCCTCAGTCTAAAAGACGTGCTAGTTGGGTGCATTGGCCATGCTAAATTCTCTCTCAGTGTACCCAAACAGGCGCTGGACTTAGGAGATTTTCATAGTAACATCATCACAGTGTTAACGCAAGCCTACTTGGAATACTAATATATAAACTTTAAACTTTAGTTAGAGATACAGTTCTGATGAAGGGTCATCCAGACTTGGAACATTGGCTCTGTTCTTTCTTCACAGATGCTGTCAGACCCTGCTAAGATTTTCCAGCATTTTCTGTTTTTGTATTAGAGACTGAAGAGAAAGCAAAGACTTGCATTTACATGGCATTTTTCAAAACCTCAGGATGTCGCAAAGGACTTTTTCTCAAATGTAATCACTGTTGTATTGTAAGAAACATGGCAGCCAATCTAGGCACTGCAAGCTCCCACAAACAGCAATGTGCTCACAGCTCGATCATCTGTTTCTGCAAAGTTGTTTAAAGGGGACATAATGACTTGGTCAACAGGAATAACTCGATTTCCTGGCTTCAGAAAGCGCCATATGGAATCTTTTGCATTCAACTGGGGCTGCAGTTCAATGTCTTATTTGAAAGATGGCATCTCCTAATAGTCCGGCACTCCATTGGTATTGTAGTGGAGTGCTGCCTAAACTTGCTGCTCGAGTCTCTGGAATGGGACTTGAACCCAAAACTGTCAGACGTGAGAGTGCTACCAACTGGCTGAAACTCTTACATAATTGCATTGCAGTGGAAGCACAGGTGAGTCAAATTTAGATTTTATGAAATTTCGGTTATGTTCAAGTTTACAACTAATCCTGCCAGAAGAACTGCAATGAAACAATGCCCGCAATAGGCTGAAATTGGGCACTGATAACTCCGAATTGGCCAAACTTGTCTAAGCTTATCATATGACAGCGCCAACCAATCAGAGCGAAGTTACACCATTCAAGAGCATGAAATTATGCTCTTGATAATTTGACATCAAAGGGTTTCTCTGTGAAAGGACATTCAAAGACTTTGAGAACCACTAAATTTGTAAGAAAGTTAAAAGAGTTGTTGATTGGAAAGAAAATGAAGTTGAAACAGCAATTAAAAAATTGCAGCATGAGTAGTAAGTGGACATTTCAAAGAAGTGGGAGATTTTACTATTGGATTTATCCACCATTGTGAAGTACAAGGCAAACATCTTGAAACGGTTCGACAAGGAGACATTCTCTGCAACAAGCATTCCCTGTGGGAGCAATACGGTGGCACAGTGGTTAGCACTGCTGTCTCACAGTGCTAGGGTTCTAGGCTTGATTCCCAGGTTTGGGGTCATTGTCTTTGCGGAGACTGCACATTCTCCCTGTGTCTGCATGGGTTTCACTTTCCTCCGGTTTCCTACCACAGTCCAAAGACGTGCATTGGCCATGCTAAATTCTACCTTGGTGTACCCAAACAGGTGCCAGAGTGTGGCGACCAGGGGGTTATCACAGTAACTTCATTGCAGTGTTAACGTAAGCCAACTTGTGACACTAGCAAAAAATAAACATTAGAATGTAAATTGTTGCCAATACCAATTTTGAAGACATTTTGTTCAGGGCAGTTGGAGCAGAGAATACTCCTAACACTGGTCCAATCCTGCAGGAAGGGAAGTTTGGCAAAAAAGTTGGAGTTTACTTATTAGTGTCATAAGTAGACTGACATTCACACTGCAATGAAGTTACTGTGAAGATCCCGCTGATCCACATGTAGTTCACCTGCAGCAATGGACAGGGCCAATTCAAGATGAGGCATAGCATCACATCCTGTACAGTGAGCGGTGGTTATGGCAGCAATGGGAGATAGCAAAATGGTCTTGCTGATGAATGTGCGCCATGAGACATTTTGGATGAAATGTTTTCTGTCTTTTTCCTGTTCAGTCTTTGATGTAAAACATGTAACGAAGGAAAGCAGAGAAAGCCAACACGTCCCTGCTATGGTCTGTGCCGATGTGTTCGGCACTGAAAAGCTGCTGCTTCTTATGGCAGGAAAATCCAAGTAGCCACATTGCTTTGCAAAAGTCAAGATAATACCCATGTGGCATGAGGCAAACAGGAGATTTAGAGGAGATTTGAGAAAAAACTCTTTCACTCAGATGGTGGTGGGAATCTGAAAAGTGCTTCCTTTGTGGAGGCTGGAGAACTTACAACCTGTGAAAAATATTTGGATGAGCACATGAAATCTCATAACATTCAAAGATATGGGACAAGAGCAGGAAAATGGGATTGATTTCAATATATGGGTGGAATTCTCCTGCTGCACTGGTCCAAAAGCTGGAAATTCCTATCCAACTATCAATGGCTAAAATTCCAGTGGCGGGCAGGATGTGAGAATTCCAGCCTCTCTATTTATTAGAGAGAGAGAAAGTTAAATATTTGATATAATTTTCTATCATCTCAATGTCTTCTTGTTTCTCAACATGGCAGGCCCACATAGCCACCCATAGCAGGGGTGGCATGGTGATGCAGTGGTTAACACTGCTGTCTCAGAGCGCCAAGGACCCAGGTTTGATTCTTGGATTGAATCACTGTTTGTGCAGAGTCTGCACATTCTCCCAGTATCTGTGTAGTTCCTCTGGCTGCTCTGGTTTCCTCCCAAAGTCCAAAAGATGTGCTGGTTAGATGCATTGGCTGTGCTAAATTCTCCCTCAGTGTACCCGAACAGGTGTTGGAGTGTGACGACTAGGAGATTTTCAGAGTAACTTCATTGTAGTGTTAATGTAAGCCTACTTGTGCCATGAATAAATAAGCTTTAATTTTTTTTTAGAAGGATTTTCTTGTAAATTGAGGCATTTCAATTAAATGCTCAAAGAATCTGAAGGAACACTAACAGATCAATTTTCTTGTCGATTGGTTACGCACTCCTGCTGACGTCAACTTCCCAGCATGAGCAATTATCTGACAAAAAGATCAATTGCGTTGTTATTATTAAAAATTGCATAACAATTAGATCAAGCAGCAACTGTACATAAGCATGTGGCACTTTATTAATAAGTCAAACTCACTTGACTGAAAACGTGTGCCCTGCAGTGAAAGTGCCTATATTACACATGTATGTTAATCAATGTCAAATAAATTGAACTCAGACTGAAGACTGGCAAGTACAGTATGTGACTTCTGCGTCATATCTCAGCTTTCACAGTGGGAGTTCTTTCATTTCTTCATCAAGGTTCATGGTGCTTTTTATTTATAAGGTTTGATGTGGAAATGCACTGCGGAATAGGGCAGCACAGTGGCACGGTGTTTAGCAGTGCTGCCTCACAGAGACAGGGACCCAGGTTCAATTCCGGCTTCAGGTCACTGTCTGTGTGGAGTTTGCACATTCTCCCCATCTCTGTGTGGGTTTCCACCAGGTGCTCTGGCTTGCTTCCACAGTCCAAAGATGTGTTGGCCATACTAAATTGCCCCTTAGTGTCAGGGGGACCTAGCAGGGTAAATATGTGGGGTTAAGGGGATGGGGCCTGATTGGGACTGTGGTCGGTGCAGACTCGATGGGCCGAGTGGCCTCCTTCTGCACTGTAGGGATTCTAAGAATAAGAGTTTTCTCCCTTTGCAATACATGTAGGATGTAATAATGACACCTATTTTAGAACTGAATATCTTCCAGATATTTAGTTACTGAAGAAATTATTGAGTACCCAGTGTGCAATCAGATGGCAAAATGCAGTCTAAGTGACGTAGAATACGTCTATCTAAAAATTTATCTGCTCAAAAATCCAATTACCTGTGACTTTAATCATCCTGCAAAGGAATACAAATTGATTAATTAGTTTCAGGCTATAAGAAGTAATAAAGTTTAAGCTTCTTCCCACACTGAAACCAATTTAATCACGCGTTCATGAGTCAGCCATAATGCTGCAGAAACAGTCCATTAGTAAACAGCCTCCAAGAACAACCCATTGCTTCGACACATTAATTTTCTTGATGATATTTCTTGTTTCAGTTCATTTTGCAGGATTAAACGTGGCCAGGGAACAGTGTGTTATCTGCCTGGTCTCAGTCAGAGAGCCCCCATACTCAAGCTTCCCTTCAGAGCACAAGTTAGAGTAAAGTTTATTTAGAGTAAAGTTTAGTTAGAGTAAAGTAGGCTTACATCAACACTGCAATGAACTTACTGTGAAAATCTCCCATTCGCCACACTGCTGCGCCTGTTCAGATACAGTAGAGGAGTATTTAGTTCAGCCAATGTACCTAACCTTTGGACCTTGGGGAAGGCACAGTAACACAGTTGTTAGCACTGCTGCCTCACTGCACCAGGGATCCGGGTTAGATTCCCAGCTTGGGGTCACTGTCTATGTGGTGTTTGTACGTTCTCCCCATTTCTGCATGGGTTTCCTCTGGGTGCTCCAGTTTCCTCCTACATTCTGAAAGACGTGCTGGTTAGGTGCACTGACCCGAACAGGGGACTGAGTGTGGCGACTAGGAGAATTTCATAGTAACTTTATTGCAGTGTTAATGTAAGCCTTACTTGTGATTAATGAATAATAAATAAACATTAGCCAGAGCACCCAGAGGAAACCCATGCAGACATGGAAGGACATATAAACTCTGCACAGACAGTATCCCAAACCAGGGATCGAAACCAGGTCCCTGGCATGGTAAAGCAGCAGTGCTAACCACTGTGCCACCATGACGCCCCTCAGCATCCTAGTTTGACTGTGTGGCACAATGGACAATGGTTAACACTGCTGCCTCACAGCACCAGGGACCCGGATTCGATTCCCTAGTTGGGTCACTGTCTGTTGAAGAATCTGTCTGTTCTCCCTGTGTCTGAGTGGGTTTCCTCTGGGTGCTCCTTTTTCTCTCCACAAGCCCAAAAGATGTGCTCCTTGAGTATATTCAATTCTCCCTCAATGTACCCGAACAGGCACCGGAGTGTGACATAGCTTCACTGCAATTTAATGTAAGCCTATTTGTGACACTAATAAATAAACTTTAATTTTAAACTTAAAGAGATACTTAAAGAAGTTGAAGATAAATTGCACAAGCACACGGAATGTTTCCAATCATGTGGGAACTATAACGTAAAAGTAAGGTATATTCAATTATTCTCTTATGGTTCTAAACGTTGTTAATAATAATAACAGAATCAAGAATTACAACTGCAATAAGTCATCAGTTTAGTGCTTTAGTACAACATTGAATGGTACATAACCATGCCCAGGAATAAACAGCTTCACGTTAGGGAATCAAAGTTAATTAAATCAAGGAAATGAACCAGTTTGATCTTTTAAGCAAACGATATCAACACTGCAAACCTACAGAGTCTCTGGGGAGGTGAACTTTGCTAATTTTAAATACATTCAGCCAGCTACCCAATAACAGATCCAGAAATAGCTCAAAATATGAGCTTTCCCATGACCCAGCGGCCACATTTCAAACAGAGGCTTTATGCTCCTCCCGATAGCTGGACAAAATAAATTGCCGAAATATATGCCTCTGAGCATCTTCGGAAAACCAAAGCATTTAAGTATAACAGAAAAGGATTTCCCTCACTGGCTAAGCAGCTGCTCTTGTTACTGGCTGGTATTCGAGGGTTGTAGGACAAGTGCTGGGTGGTAAAACACTGCTGAATTATCAGAATTGTTACTTTATTCAATGTCTGTCATCTCAAAATAAACCCCTTAGGGCAGGTGAAAGTGAGCATATCCGCTACAACTCTCACCAACTTCTATACCATAGAAAGCATTCTTTTTGGTTGTATCACAGCTTGGTATGGCTCCTGCACTGCCCAAGACCACAGAAAACTACAACGGGTCATGAATGAAGCCCAGTTCATTACTCAAACTGGCCTCCCATCCATTGACATTGTCTATACTTCCGGCTGCCACAGAAAAGCAGCCGGCATAATCGAGGACCCCATGCACCCCAGACATTATCTCTTACACCTTCTTCCATCGGGGAAAAGATATAAAACTCTGAGATCACGCACCAACCAACTCAAGAACAGCTTCTCCCCTGCTGCCATCAGACTTTTGAATGGACCTACCTCTCAATAATTTGTCTGCACCCTAGCTATGACTGTAACACTATATTCTGCACTCTCCCCTTTTCTTTCTTATGTACGGTATGCTTTGTCTATATAGCACGCAAGAAACAATAGTTTTCTCTAATCCATGCGAGATTAATAAATCAAATCAAATCAAATCAAAAAGGTGGAAGCAGTGGCATAGTGGTATTGTCACTGGGCCAGTAATTCACAGACACAGGATAATGTTCTTGGGACTGGGTTCGAATCACACCATAGCAGATGATGAAATTTGAATTTAGTAAAAATCTAGAATTAAAAGTCTAATGATGACAATGAAATCATTGTTGATTGTCATTAAAAACCACCTGGTTCTCTAACATTCTTTAGGGAAGGAAATCTGGCATCCTTACCCGTTCTGGCCTACACATGACTCCAGACCCACAGCAATGTGGCTGACTCTTAACTACCCATCTGAAATGGCCGAGCAGGACACTCAACAATTAAAGATGGGCAATAAATACTGGCCTAGCCAGCGATGCCCACATCCCATGAATGAATAAGAAAAGCAGATTGGTGGGTTATGCTCCAGGACGATGAGGTTAACCATGATGACCTAAGTGATTCCACCATTGCTGAATTCTTCAACCTACCCTAGTCCCTTGTCTGCCTCCCTTTACATATGAAGTGGGGTCTATTTTTTGGATTGAATTCTATCGCTCTGTGTCAGTTACGACTCCCTTTGCAAGATCTAGGAAATCTCCTCTTCATTGTCCTTCAAATGCTGAGGAAGTTTGAAAATCAATAGCTTCAGTTTCTTTCACCCAGTAACATGCATTTGATTATGTTTGGTTTCTTTCTCATTCTACATCTCTATCTGTATACTTAGACCAACTGAATGACATTGATGCATTCATTCAGACGTTCGCACATCAAATCCTTTCTGCTATTAATTTGCTTGCAGTTTACCTGTTAATTATTCATAGCTGAGGCTAGACATTTTGTATTGTTCAACTAGATGGGTAGTCATCGAGTGATAAAGATTTACATGATGGATCCAGTTTTTAACCATTAAGCTAATCCCAGTTGCCTACGTTTGGCCACATCCCTCTACACCCATCTTACCCATCCAATTGTCTAAATGCTTTTTAAAAGACACAATTGTACCTATCTCTACTACTGCCTCTGGCAGCTTGTTCCAGACACTCACCACCCTCTGTGTGAAAAAATTGCCCCCTTTGGATCCTTTTGTATCTCTCCCTTCTGGTTTTAGACTCCCCTACCTTTGGGAAAGGATGTTGACTATCTAGCTGATCTATGCCCCTCATTATTTTATAGACCTCTGTAAGGTCACCCCAAAGCCAGGGAGAAAACAGTCCCAGTCTGCCCAGCCTCACCTTATAACTCAAAGTATAAAAGTAAAAAATAGTCGTGGAAAGAATTCTGTTGTTCAAATATGTCCAAACTGTATGTGATGAAAGGTTACATTTCTACAGTTGAATAGGAACTCTGGAATTTGACAATCCATAGGCGGAGGTGTGTGTGTATTGCTGCCCCTTCTCTGCTGCTTTTGCAGAAAAGCGGAGGATCCAAGCTTTCTCAGGGGCCATGTCACTTTGGGGCAAGGCATAAAGGAAGTAGGCCCCACAAACTACCTCAGCAAGGATGGAGATTGACCCCACACTGTTGACATTATTCTGTGCCACACTCTTAGCTAACGAGCTGGTCAGTGCCTTGAACTTAAATGAATGACCTTCTTTTATAATTCATTCATGGGATATGGACATCACTAGTTAGCCAGCATTTGTTGCCCATCACTGGTTGCTCTTGGGCAGTTGAGTGTCAACCACATCGCTGTGACTCTGGAGTCACATGTAGGTCAGGCCAGGTAAGGATGGCAGATTTCCTTCCCTAAAGGATATTAGTGAATCAGATGGGTTTTTCTGACAATTGTTTCAAGGCCATTAGTAGATTCCTAATTCCAAATATTTTTTATTGAATTCAAACTCCATTATCTGCCCTGGCAGGATTCGATCCTGGGTCCTTTTTTAGTGTTTATTTATTAGTGTCACAAGTAGGCTTACGTTAGTACTGCAATCAAGTTACTGTGGAAATCTCCAGTTGCCATACTCCAGTGCCAGTTTGGGTCAATGCACCTAACCAATATGTTTTTTGGTTTGTGGGAGGAAACCGAGCACCCGGAGGGAACCCACGCAGACACAGGGAGGACGTACACACTCTGCACAGACAGTGACCCAAGCCAGGAAGCGAACCCAGGCTCCGGGCATATGAAGCAGCAGTGCTAACCACTGTGTCAACATGCCGCCCTCTTGAACATTAGCTGAGTTTCTGGATTAATATTCTAGCGATAATATCTAAGCCATCGCCATTGCTTACATTTGTGTGTTGCCTTTTGTGAGCTCAAGACGTTGCAAAGCTCTTTACAGCCAATGAGGTGCTATTGTAGTACAGTCACTGTTTTAAATTAGGATACCGAGTGGCCAGTTTTGCAAAGACCAAGCTCCCACAAACAGCAGATTATCTATCTCACAGACATTGGTTGAGAGATAACCATTGGCTTGGGTACCAGGGTAATACACTTCCCCTGTCTCCCTGAATAAAGCTCCTGAATCTCAAATGCCCACCTGAGGGGCAAACACAGTAAAAAGTCTAACACCAGGTTTGAGTCCAACCGATTTATTTGATAGTAAACTCACTAGCTTTCGAGGTTTCCCTCTTCTTCAGGTGAAACCTGAGAGGGGAACCTCGAAAGCTAGTGAATTTACTATCAAATAAATCGGTTGGACTTAAACCTGGTGTTGTCAGACTTTTTATTGTGTTTACCCCAGTCCAACGCCGGCATATCCACGTCACATCTGAGGCGCAAGCAGAAACTCAATTCAACATTTTAGAACAAAAGAACAAAGAGAACAAAGAAAATTACAGCACAGGAACAGGGCCTTCGGCCCTCCAAACCTACACCAACCATACTGCCCGTCTGAACTAAAACCCCCTACTCCTTTGGGACCATATCCCTCCATTCCCAAGCTATTCGCATATTTGTCAAGACACCTCTTAAAAGTCACTATCGTATCTGCTTCCACTACCTCCCCCGGCAGCAAATTCCAGGCACACACCACCCTCTGTGTAAAATTCTTGTCTCATATATCTCCTTTAAACCTTGTCTCTCACACCTTAAACTTATGCCCCCGGTAACTGACCCTTAAACTCTGGGAAAAAGTTTTTGACTATTCATTCTGTCCATGCCCTTCATAATCTTGCAGATTTCCATCATGTCTAACAGATAATTTTATTCTAATGACTTTCAAGATCTTATATTGGGATTTTATGAAGTATCAAAATATCAATTTGGGGTTGGGGAACGTGTTGAAAATAACACCCAAGTGGAAGAAATCATCTTAGGTTATCGATTGCATGAAACATTATTGAAAGCAAAACTGAGATCCACATGCACACTGTAAAGAGCTGTGAAAGCCAGGCATTAGAAACAACATTGTAGACATTGTCTGAAGCCAAAGTGAATGATTGGATAGCTCGCTATCTCATGGGAAATTTGAATTTACAAGTTTAAAGACATCTAAAAGCAAAATACTGCTGAAATCTGAAACAAAAACAGGAAATGCTGGAAAATCTCAGCAGGTCTGACAGCATTTTTGCAGAAAGAATTGAAGCAACATTTTAGGTCTTGATTCGGACTTGAAACTTTGGCTCGATTTTCTCTCCATAGATGCTGTCAGACCTGCTGAGGTTTTCCAGCATTTTCTCTTTTTGTTGTGTGTGTTGAAAGATAGCTAAGTGGCTTTGCAAATACTTTGTCCGTCTCAGGTAAAGGAAAAGGTGATAAGCTGATTCCATGTGTGAGATGGCTTTTAACGTGCAGATATGAGATTGCAAATTCCTAGCTCAAGGACCCACTGGACCCCAGCAGTGCAGTTAAATCAGTAATATGCTTACCTTCTGTGCCTGACGAGCGGCATGGTGGGTGGCACACGGTGGCACTGTGGTTAGCACTGAGTAGGGGGCGTGAGTATGAATAGGGTCCAGGTGAAGGCTGGGATGAAGGTGCTTTATCTGAATGCACGAAGCATTCGGAATAAAGTGGAAGAGCTGGTGGTGCAGATCGACACAAATGGATACGATCTGGTGGCCATTACAGAGACGTGGCTGCAAGGTGACAGGGACTGGGAGCTGAATGTCCAGGGGTATCAAGTGTTCAGGAAGGATAGGCGGGAGGGAAAAGGGGGGGGCGTAGCTCTGCTGATTAAGGATAGCATCAGGGTGGTAACAAGGGATGATATTGGAGCCAAAGAGCAGAAAGTGGAATCATTGTGGGTGGAGATTAGGAACAGCAAAGGGAGGAAGACGCTGGTGGGTGTCGTCTATAGGCCCCCGAGTAATGATCTGGAGGTGGGGCGGGCTGTTAACGCGCAAATAAGTGCGGCGTGCAGGAATGGGACGGCCGTAGTTATGGGGGATTTCAATCTGCATATTGATTGGTCGACCCATGTTGGACGAGGTGGGCTCGAGGAGGCGTTCTTGGAATGCTGCCGGGATAGTTTCCTTGAACAGTGTGTGTTGGAGCCGACGAGGGAGCGAGCTATCTTGGATCTGGTGTTATGTAATGAGGCGGGTAGAATTAGGGACCTTGCGGTGAAGGATCCTCTTGGGGAGAGTGATCATTGTATGGTGGAGTTTCTGGTGCAGATGGAGGACGACAAAGTGGGTTCCTGGACACGCGTCCTTTGTTTGAACAGAGGGGAGTACGGTAGGATGAGAGAAGAATTGGCGAATGTGGGCTGGGGGAGCATGTTGGAAGGTAGGTCTGCTGAGGAGCAGTGGAGGATTTTTAAGGAGATCTTTCTTGGTGCTCAGCAGAAATTTATTCCGATGGTCAAAAAGGACCGTAGGAGGAGAGGTAATCAGCCGTGGATAATGAAGGAGGTGAAGGAAAGTGTTAAATTAAAAGCGGAGGCGTTTAGAGTAGTTAAGAGTAGTGGGCAAGAAGAGGATTGGGAGAGGTTTAAATGTCAACAAAGATTGACAAAGAAATTGATAAAGAAGGGTAGGATAAACTATGAAGCTGGGCTAGCGCTTAATATAAAAAAGGATAGCAAGAGTTTTTATAAGTATATAAAAAGGAAGAGGCTGGCTAGGGTGAAAGTTGGACCCTTAGAGGATGAGAAGGGGGACTTAGTGGTAGGGGATGGGGAAATGGCTGAGGTCTTGAATAACTTTTTTGTTTCGGTCTTCACGGAGGAGGACGTGAATAATTTGCCAGGTGTTAGAGATGGAAAGGTGGTAGGACTGGAGGGTCTAGATGACATTACTGTTACTAGAGAGGTGGTGCTAGACAGACTGGAGGGGCTGATTGTGGACAAGTCCCCAGGACCAGATGGAATGCATCCGAGGGTTCTGAAAGAAATGGCGGAGGTGATAGTGGATGCCTTGGTGGTTATTTTCCAGACGTCGCTGGATTCCGGGGAAGTGCCGGAAGATTGGAAAGTGGCTAATGTTACACTGTTGTTTAAGAAGGGTGCCAGGCAAAAGGCGGGGAATTATAGGCCAGTTAGTTTAACGTCTGTTGTAGGTAAAATGTTAGAATCCGTCATCAAGGAGGAAATAGCGAGGCATCTTGAGGGGAATTGCTTGATAGAGCAGACGCAGCACGGTTTCGTTAAGGGGAAGTCGTGTCTGACAAATTTACTTGAGTTCTATGAGGATGTGTCTAGGGCGGTGGATAGAGGAGAGCCGGTGGATGTGGTCTTTCTTGATTTTCAGAAGGCGTTTGACAAAATACCTCACAAGAGGTTATTGCAGAAGGTCAGGGGACATGGAGTTGGGGGTAGGGTGTTAGCGTGGATAGAGGACTGGTTGTCAAATAGAAGGCAGAGAGTGGGGGTGAATGGGTGCTATTCGGATTGGCGGTTGGTGACTAGTGGAGTGCCTCAGGGGTCGGTGCTGGGGCCTCAGCTATTTACCATTTATATAGATGATCTGGAGGAGGGAACTGAGTGTATGGTGTCAAAATTTGCTGATGACACCAAGATTGGTGGAAAGGCAAATTGTGCGGAGGGTGTGGAGAGTCCGCAGAAGGATCTAGATAGGCTGGGCGATTGGGCCAGGAACTGGCAAATGGAATTTAATGTTGGCAAGTGTGAGGTGGTCCACTTTGGTAGGAAGAATGGTAGGAAGGATTATTACTTACGTGGAGAAAAACTGCAGCAGGCGACGGTGCAGAGGGACCTCGGGGTCCTTGTGCATGAGTCGCAAAAACCCAGCTTGCAGGTGCAGCAGGTGGTCAGGAAGGCGAATGGGATGCTGGCCTTCATAGTGAGGGGGATTGAATATAAAAGTAGGGAGGTCTTGCTGCGGCTGTATAGGGCATTGGTGAGGCCGCAGCTGGAGTACTGTGTGCAGTTTTGGGCGCCGTACTTACGCAAGGATATTTTGGCCTTGGAGGGAGTGCAGAGGAGGTTTACTAGGCTGATACCGGAGTTGAGGGGGTTGAGCTATGAGGAGCGGCTGAATAAACTAGGCTTGTACTCGTTAGAGTTTAGAAGAATGAGGGGAGATCTCATTGAGACGTATAAGATGATGAATGGGATGGATAGGATAGAGGTGGAGAGACTCTTCCCGCTCAGAAAGGACAGTAGGACTAGGGGGCACAGCCTCAAGATAAAGGGGGCGCGGTTTAGAACGGAGTTGAGGAGGAACTTCTTCACTCAAAGGGTGGTGAATCTCTGGAATTCTCTGCCCGTTGAAGTGGTGGAGGCTACCTCGCTAAATGTTTTTAAGACACGGGTTGATGGGTTTTTGATAAGAGAGGGGATTAAGGGTTATGGGGAGAGGGCGGGAATGTGGAGCTGAGCCACAACAGATCAGCCATGATCTTATTGAATGGCGGGGCAGGCTCGAGGGGCCAGATGGCCTACTCCTGCTCCTATTTCTTATGTTCTTATGTTCTCCAGAGACCTGGGTTCAATTCCAGACTTGGGTCACTGTCTATGTGGAGTTTGCAGGCTCTCCCCCGTGTCTGCATGGGGTTCCTCTGGGTGCTCCGGTTTCCTCCCACAGTCCAAAGATGTGTGGGTTTGGTGGATTGGTCATGCTAAATTGTCCCTTAGTGTGCCAGGATGTGAAGGTTACAGGAATTAGCGGGGTAAATACATGGGGTTATGGGGAAAGGGTCTAGGTAGGATTGCTGTTGATGCAGACTCAATGGCCAAATGGCCTTCTTTTGCACTGTAGGGCTTTTATGGCTCTTTTTTTCTATGGTTCTATAGTGAGTCACAGTACAGAGCACTGATGATTTGATGGACAACAAAGACACATGGGCTATATAGGCTGTAAAGCACCAATATTTGCTGCTTACTCCACATGAGGCAAGGGCAAACATCACAGGGCAAATAGGTACTGCAGCTCCAAGATTAACCATGAGGAATATTTGTCTTTCTGATTTTCCTACTGTATTCATAATTAAGTATATTCTGGGCCTACATGCTCTGGAGTTTGTATAAACAGGAGGTGATCTTATTGGAATATAAAACATTCTTACAGAGCTTGACAGGACAGATATGTCTCCCCTGGAGTAGGGGAAGTAATGGCATAATGGTACGATTGCTGGATTTATAATCCTGAGACCACGGGTAATTCCCTGGGGGACCCAAGTTTGAATTTAGTCAAGGAACAAACTGACAATAGTTATACTCAGAGAAATTATACCTGACAGATAATATTCAATTACTGACTAGCAATAAATGCTGGCCTAGCCAATGAGGTCCAAATTTTATGAACTAATAAAATAATGCAGTCACTGCTGTAATGCCTGGAAATGGAACAGCCAATGTGAGAAAAAGCAGCAATGAGCAGGGTACATTTTAAGAGTATTGGTTGCGGGATGAATGTTGGTCAGGATAAATGCTGGTCTGGAAATTGGGAGAACTTCCCTGTTCTTCTTAATGAGTGCCATAGGATTGTTTATGCCCAACCTTGAAGCCACATGGGGCATGGATTTAATGTCTCATCTGAAACACAGCACTTCTGACAGTGCAGCACTTCCTCAGTGTTGCACTACAGTATCCGTCTAGATTACGAGCTCAAGTTTTTTTGGATTGGATCTATGAACTCATGGCCTTTTGTCACAGAGTGGACAGTTTTAGCACTGGGTCAGGGCTGATTTTATTAGATTAACATCCATATCCAGTCCAACTCAATTAAAACTCCAAATAAAAATATTACATGTTAGTCTCTCTTCAATGTGTTATCAATAATAAGCATTGCATTACTGATGTTCTGCAAGTAGATGTCACCATCACATTTAGGGAATAACATGTTATGAAGCACTTATCAGGCATTCTAAGGGATAACAATTAAAATTTGATCACCTTCCTTAAAATAGCAACTGCATCATCATTCCTATATAATAGGCATATGAGTATAAATTTATCAATACAACCGTCAGAATCAAATGCCACACGTTTCCAGCCTGCCGTGACAGGACTTCACACGGTGGATGTGGCAATTTATTTAAAAGTCTTTTGGCTTTGGTGGAGCTGGAAGATCCCACCAGCGACTGGGGCCAGAAAATCCTGCCCATAGTCAGTAGCTATGTGCTGTAATGTGAGAATCTGTTCACCTAATATCATGGCCTTTGCACTCGATGTGCAACTGTCAGAACTTTTTCCTCTGCTGCTTCAGTCACTTTTCATAGAATCGTAGAACCATACAGTGCAGAAGACACCCTTCAGCCCATTGACCCCACACCGACACATTATAAACACCTGAACTCCCACCTAATCCCATCTGCCAACACTTGGCCCATAGTCCTGAATGTAATGGTGTGCCAAGTGCTCATGAAAATATTTCTTAAAGGATGTGAGGCAACCCGCCCCCACCACGCTCCCAGGCAGTGCACTCCAGACTGTCACCACCCTCCGGGTAAGAAAGGTTTTCCTCCTATTGCTCCTGAACCTCATCTTAACCCTATGTGTCCTTGTGACTGACCCTTCAATTAAGAGGAACAGCTGCTCCTTATCCACTCTGTCCATGTTTCTCATAGTCTTGTATATCTCAAACAGGTCCCCCCTCAGTCGTCTCTGCTCCAACAAAAACCACCCAAGCTTACACAGCGTCTCTTCATAACTTAAGTTTTCCATCCCTGGCAACATCCTGGTGAATCTCCGTTGCACCCCCTCCAGTGCAATCACATCCTTCTGATATTGTGGCAGCCAGAAATGCACACAGTACTCCACCTGTGGCCTCACCAAAGCTCTACACAACTCCAACATGACACTCCTGCTTTTGTACTCTATACCCCGATTGATAAAGGCAAGTGTCTGAAAGATACGCTGGTTAGGTGCATTGGCCATACTAAATTCTCCCTCAGTGCACTCAAACAGGTGCTGGAGTGTGGCGACTAGGGGATTTTCACAGTGACTTCATTGCAGTGTTAATGTAAGCCTACTTTGACACTAATAAATAAACTTAATTTTAACTTATAAGCCTTTTTCAATACCTTACTAACATGCCCTTCCACCTTCAAAGATCTGTGGACAAACATGTCGACATCCCTTTGTTCCACAGAACTTCCTAGTGCCCCACCATTCATTGAGTATTTTCTTGTCAAATTACTCTTTCCAAAATGCATCAGCTCATGCTTTTCAGGGTTAAATTCCATCTGCCACTTAATCTACCCCTTTGAATGTTCTATCTCCCTGTGCCCCAAGACACGCCGCCTCACTGATAACCACCCGTCAAATCTTTGTGTCATCCACAAACTTACTAATCCTAACCCCCGCATGTCATTTATTTAAATGACAAATAGGGAGCCCAACGTAGACCCCCTGTGGTACATCGCTGGACAATTTTTTTGAAATGCCTTTCTTCCTTTAACGTGTATATTTGTCGTGATCGTTCGTTGAGTCTTTCAAGTGGACTTTAAATTGACTGCTCATGTATCAAGATCTGGGACTCTCCCCTGTGGAGTTAAAGCGGTTTCTTCAGCAGTGCAGTTAAATCTTTCCAGGTTTCTCACTCAAGAGAATTTTAAATCATTGTGATTTCTCAGCTAGGTTTGCAAGGCAGCCAAGTGCTTACTGAACTGTAGCTGTTCTGTGTGTCCTTCAATCGCAAAAGAGCCATAAAATGTAATGTAATCAACTGTGCACCAAAACCATTAGACGTCTGATTGGACAGGTCATTCAAAAAAATGGGCAAAGGCACAATATGGGCCAAAAAACCTCCTTCTATCCCATATGATTTAAAATTTTTGAATGAAAGTTTAAATCAATATTAACTCACAGTCAGTGAGATGGTTGAATGATATCATATCCCTCCCTAACTGAGATGCAATGGAGGAGAAACTGTATGCATGGCTGTCTTTCCAGTTGCATTATGTAGATTTCCTTGGGTGGTCAACACCATGGGTGAATATCTGCATGGCCAACAACATATTTTTATTGATATAAGCTCAAAAACCATTTCAATAAGTCAACAAATCTGAGTGGAGCCACTCAAAGAGGCGCCTTTCAAAAAAACTCCACTCTCAATGGGAGATTCATAGAATCACAGAGATAGAGATATAAAAACATAGAATAATACAGCATAGTACAGGTCCTTCGGCCCTCAATGTTGTGCCGAGCTATGTCCAAACCCAAGATCAAGTTGTCCCACTCCATACAGTGTAGAAAGTGGCCATTCGGCCCATCGAGCCTGTACCAACAACAATCCAACCCAGGCCTTATCTCCATAACCCATGCATCTACCCTGACACTAAGGAGCAATTGTGCAATCCACCTTAGCTGCACATCTTTGGAGTGTGGGAGGAAACCAGAACACCTGGAGGAAACCCATTCAGACATGGGGAGAAAGTGCAAACTCCACACAGAGAGTGACCCAAGGTTGGAATTGAAATCGGGTCCCTGGTGCTGTGAGGCAGCAGTACTGACTACAGTGCCACCGTGCTGCCCAAAACTGCTTGTTGCCCCTATCTATGGTCGAGTCTGGCACAACACAACAACTGTGGGAGAAAATTCATCCTTGGACCTCATCAGAATAAATCAAGTCATCTGCAGCCAGAAGCAGAGAATCTGCCATGCACAATATTGGCCAATGAGTGATGGCTTGTCTATACCCGGGGCACAAAGAGAAGCAGAAAAAACACCTTATCTTGAATAGAATCACAGAATTCTTACAGTGCAGGAGGAGGCCATTCAGCCCATCAAGCTTACACCGACAACATTCCCACCCAGGTCCTGTCCCCACAACCCCATGCATTTATCCTGACACTAAGGGGCAATTGTGCGTGGCCAATCAACGTTAACTGTGCATCTTTCATTCTGCACATCTTCATTCTTAAAGGGAGAATGCTCCTGAAACGAAGAACTGGATGAGTTTGTACTTGAATGTCAATAGAAGGACTGGTATACCTCAGACAAATAGCAAAGTGACTTTCCTTCAGGATTTTTCTTTGTTACAAATTACATCACCAAAGCTTTAACAATTTTAACAAAACCTGTTGACATGGGAATGATGCAGAGTCAAAATGGTGGTCAGGGAGAGGTCTAGTTCCCGCCTATGGCTATTTAACTTGACAAAAATACTTGTCAAAAGTAGGCCAGCTGGATGGAAACCCGGTTAACACTCTGATGTTATATCACTATCTGAATTAGGGAAGGGGAGGCCTGTAGAATACTAAAGGTATCAGGAAAGGGGAAAGTGATGGCCTAGTGGTATCATTACCAGATCATTATTAATCCAGAAACTCAGCTAATGTTCTGGGGACCTGGGTTCGAATCCTGCCACAGCAGATGGTGAAATTTGAATTCAATAAAAATGTCTGGAATTAAGAATCTACTGATGACTGTAAAACCATTGTTGGGAAAACCCATCTGGTTTGTGAATGTCCCTTTGAGAAGGAAATCTGCTGTCCTTACCTGATCTGGCCTACATGTGACTCCAGAGCCACAGCAATGTGGCTGACTTTCAACTGCCCTCTGAAATGGCCTCATTTTGTTGAACAGATTTAACTTCAAACAAAGCACAAACATTTCTTGAGAAAGTCTCAATTAACAATTAGAGATGATGCATTTTTTTTGGAAATAAATCAATTGGGAAGCCACTCAGTAAGGGCAACCAGGGATGGGCGACAAATGCTGGCTAGTCAGTGACACCATATCCCGCATAAATAAGAAAAAGGAAAATCTACAGGGAGGAAGCAAAGTTAGCATAAGTGGTCGAGGTAATTTTTCATTGTAGGTCAAGATTCTGCAGCCTCCCAGCTTCCTGCTGGTGGGAGGTTATTTGTTAGTGGCAGGATTGTCTGGTCCCCCTGCTGTCAATGGGAATTCCCACTGAAGTCAGCCCCACGCCGGCCAGAGACCAACGGGCAGAAGTGTGTAGCCGGCGGGACTGGACAATCCCACCGGTGTGAACAGCCAGGGAATTCCGGGCATAATTCCTGCGAAGTTTTACGGTGGGCTAGGAAGACCAAAGAATCCTCCTCCAATGCTCACAATGAATCTCCCCAGAATTGACTACTCCTCTTCATTGTGGCATGGAACCATTCCCTTGGTGTGTCAGTGGCTGTCAGCTCCAGTACAGATTCCTGTGCCAACCTAGCAGTCCTTGATGCCATTCCTGCTTGCCCAGGGGTTAAAATAGTGTGAACCTCATGCCCAAACCTCCACATGAACTTCCCACCTGATTCACCTCCCAACCCACCGTTTGTTAAAATTGGACCTCGTCAGTTTATTTATTAGTCACAAGTAGCTTACATTAACACTGCAATGAAGTTACTGCGAAAATCCCCTAGTCACTACACTCCAGCTCCTGTTCGGGCACACTGAGGGAGAATTTAGCATGGCCAATTCATCTAACTGGCACATCTTTGAGGGTGGGAGGAAACCAGAGCACCCAAAGGAAACCCACACAGAACGTGCAGACTCAACACAGACAGTGACCAAGCCAAGAATCGAACCCAGGTCCCTGGTGCTGTGAGGCAGCAGTGCTAACCACTGTGCCACTGTGCCATCATACTGCGCAGCCCTCATCAAATGAGCTGCAGGATAACTGCCTTCCAAGGCCACACAGAACCCAATCTGTTTATTGTCACAATTCAAACCCTATTAGCAGTCTAACTAAGAATATCTTGGAACATATAGATTTGTTTGCATTGCAGAGCATAGGTACATCACCGAGCAATGATTTATTTGCAAGAAAAGAGTGCATCATCAATAATTGTTAATCTAGACTTTCTCGAGAAATGTTTGTGCTTTGCTTGAAGTTAAATCCATGCAACAAAATGAAGCTCGAGTAAAATCATTACTATCACTGAATCAACAAACTTGTTGGATCACTTGTAGCCAATATTCATCAGAGACAGAGGCTGAAAACAACATCTATTCCAGGAAACAACAGAGGCTGATGATGCTATTGTTTAATAATTGATCAGCGGTTCGGCAGATAAAGTGGAATTTGTTTTAACAGTTGTAATCCATGTGATGTGTGGAGTTATTTTAAAGGAACATCCTATCAAGAGAATTGATTTACACGGATCTGTGCCCCAGTCTGTGTAAACACAACATGGAGGACATAAATAGATGGAGCAATAATCTGTGAGGATATTCTTCACATTGGGGATTTCTGTGACAGGATTAAAGCTTATTTATTAGTGTCACAAGTAGACTTACATTCACACTGTGAAAATTCCCCAGTTGCCACACTCCAGCATCTGCTTGGGTACACTAAGGGAGAATTGAGCATGGCCAACGCACCTAATCAGCACAACTTTTAGTCAGTGGGAGGGAACAGGAGCACCCTGGGGGAAACCACGCAGACATGGGGAGAATGTGCAGGCCCCACACAGACAGTGACCCAAGTCGGGAATCAAACCAAGGTCCCAGACGCTGTAAGGCAGCAGTGCTAACCACTGTGCCACCGTGTGTAGCCTATTAAGTAAAGAAAACTAAGGTTATTGGTAATGGATCAGTGAAATAAATTTGTCATATCTGGAGCTTAATTTTGACTTTTACATATTGTGCAGGGATTGTATTGGGCAGGGTGTGTAATGATTAGGGATTTGGTGGATGGGATATGTAATAGGTAAGGTTTGTAACAGATGGGGGTGCAGTGGTCAGGATGTTTAATTGTTGGCATATGCAAAGAGTTGGGTGTGTAATGGGTGAGGTATGTAATAGGAGCATGTGTAGCAACAGTGAGCAGAGGGTGTAAAGGCAAGGGATGTATTAGAGGAGTGTAAAATGAATGGGGGTGCAATGGGTGAGGCATGTAACAGTTAGAGTATGTAATGGATGGAGATGCAGTGGACAGGTTGTGTAAAGAATGGTGATATAGTGGGCAGTGTGTGTAATGGATGATGATGTAGTGAAAGGGTTGCGTAACAAATGAGGGTTTAGCAGATAGAAGTAGGGTATGTTATACAAGCAGCTTAAATTATGGAGCGGTATTGTTATATATTTAAATGGCTGTATTGTTGCTTTAAGAGCTGATCACATGCTTTGCTAGCGATGTCATTAGACTGTTACAGAGGCTACTGTTTTACTCTCAGTTTGGACTCTGTGCTGTGCAAAGAGAATCACTTTCAATAAATCTGTTGCATGTTAGTGTGAATCTACATGTGTAAACTACAGCCAGAATTCTCCAACCTTGCCTGCAGCTGGGGTGCTCCAGTCCCATTGCTATGAATGGAGAGTTGGCAGAGCACCACTTTCTCCAATCTCACTGGTGGGACATGTGAGACCAGAAGAATCCCAGTCCATGGTGCTTCTTTTTGTTAAAACCCACAACTCTTAACATCAGTTAGGATATTACAGGTATGCAATGGGTGGGTTGTGTAAAGAATGGTGATGCATTGGATTGGATGCGTAATGGATGGCGATCTGGCAGAGGGGGTGTGTGAATGGTGAGGTGTGTCATAGGTGGGGTGTTTTATGGGTTGGGGGTGGAGTAGATGGGGTGTTAATAGCTGAGAGTATAGTGGGCAATGTTTGTAACAGGCAGGCTTATATGTGTAACCAACTGGGGAATCCCGGCTGCAGGCGAGGTTGGAGAATCCCGGCCGCGGTTTGCATGTGTAAATTCAAGCTAACATACAATAGATTTATTGAAAGAGATGCTGTTTGCACTGCGCAGGGTACAAACTGAAAGTAAAGCACAGCCTCTGCGGCTTGGTGGCACAGTGATTATTACTGCTGCCTCAGAGCGCCAGGAACCCAGGTTCAATTCCTGGCTTGGATCACTGCCCATGAGCAGTTTGCACGTTCTCCCTGTGTCTGCGTGGGATCCCCTTTGGGTGCTCCGGTTTCCTCCCGCAGTCTGAAAGATGTGCTGGTTATGTGTGTTGGGCATATTAAATTTTCCCTCAGTGTACCCAAACAGGCATCAAAATGTGGCAACTAGGGAATGTTCACAGTAACTTCATTGCAGTATTAATGTAAGCCCACTTGTAACACTAATAAGTAAACTTTAAACTTTAATGGGGGTATATTCGATGGGATTTATATAATAATTATGCTGTTGTGAATTGGGTGAGTAAAGGGTGAGGTGTGTAATGGATGAACAGTGTGTTATGGATGGTGGGTTACAGTTATGAGTGTGTTACAGAGCCCCAGTACATTTACATAATGTACAATCTTTGTGTTGGTATCTCCTCCTTATGTGGGTTACTTGCAAGTTAAAGTCACTTGATGTCATTCACAAATTATACAAAGTTCTGTATCAAATTCTAAAACATATATCAGTAATTTTCAGAGTATGTTACATTTGATGTGTGGACACATGGGAATCACTGCATAGTGGCAATAAATAAATTAAATCAATAATCTTCAGGTTCATCACATTATTGTAGGTGTTATTTTCAGTCAGGCACCATCTCTTCTCCATCTCCGTTACAACAATGACTTTCTCTGTGGATCAATGACTTACATGTGTTCACCTTGTCACACTGTACATTTTTCCACTCTCTAAATAATGCAAAGAAAAACATGGTTCTCCAAACAGAGTGGTACTTGGCATCAATGTATAAATGTCACACAGAATGACAGGCTAATAGCGAACAATGAGCTCCTACCTACAAACAGCTGACTGCTGAGCTGTAACTGGATGTGTCCATCAGAGGGGGCCCCCTGAGCCTTTCTCGGCAGGTGATCCACTTGAAGGGATGCCTCTCGGATATTCCGTTCAGCTTCAACATAATGCCACTGATTGTCGTTCAAGTGCGTGGGCGATTTCACAGTCACCTCGAACGGTCCATTACCCACATCAAATGAAAGAACCACTTCCATTGGAGCTGAAAATCACACCAGACACAAACAAAGGTTGACCTGAAGAGAAGTCTTCTGCAAGAGTGCCCTAGGATAATGTGTTTGTGTTTTTCGTCAGGACAACATACAATTAGTCCCTACTCTATTAACACTGACCCATCTCTGAAAAATAGCACAGGACGGGTATTTATTATTCATGTAATTTGGATCTCTTCACCTATTACAGTCAGGAGCCTGAGTGGAATAAGTTATGATTACAGTGGTAGTTTTTGTTCAATTACTCCAAGCACTCTTATTTCTCTTAAAGGGACACCTATGTCCCATAAATGAATGAATAAATAAGCCCTCACATCTTGGGACATTAAGGGGAAATTTAACATGGCTAATCCACCTACCCTACACATCTTGGACTTTGGGAGGGAACAGGAGCACCCAGAGAAAACCCATACATAGGTAGGGAAAATATGAAGATCCACACAGACAGTCACTCATTTTTGTACATAAATATTGTCAAATTATAGAATCCCTACAGTTCAGAAGGAGGCCATTTGGCCCATCGAATCTGTACCAATCACAATCCCATCTCAGTCCCATCCCAATAACCTCAGGTATTTACCATAGCTGGTCCCCCGACACTCAGGGGCAATTTAGCATGATCAATCCACATAACCCATACATCTTTGGACTGTGGGAGGAAACCGGAGCACACGGAGGAAAACCACACAGACAAGAACATAGAACATTACAGTACAGGCCCTTCGGCCCTCGATGTTGTGCCGACCAGTGGAACCAATCTAATGACCCTCTAACCTAAACTATTCCAATGTTATCCATATGCCTATGGGGAGAATGTGCAAACCCCCCACAGTAACCCAAGCCGGGAATCGAGAAATACCTTAATTGTGATGAAAACACTGTTTACAGTCCATTCTCAGGATGTGGTGATGACAGGCAAAACTAACATTCATTTCCCATTGCTAGGATACCCTGAGAGAATGGGAGTAAGATGTTTCTTGAATACGGGGGGGGGGGGGGTCACAATCTCGGGATACGGGGTGGCCATTCAGGACTGAGATGAGGAGACATCTCCTCACACAGAGGGTGATGAATCTGTGGAATTCTCTACCACAGGAAACAGGGGAAGCCAAGTCATCGAACGTATTTAGGATGGAAACAGATTGCTAGACTCGAAAGGTGTCAAGCCATATTGGGAGTGCTTGGGAGTATGATGTCAAGATAGTGGATCAGCCATGTTCGTGTTGAATGGCGGAGCAGGCTCCAGAGGGCAAATGTTTGATTCCCACTTTCAATGTTTCTATATTTCTACAACTGAGTGATTTGCACGGTCACTGTGGTGGGGGACTGGAGTCACATCCAGACCAGACAGGCAGCAGATTTCATTCACTAAAGGACTTTAGTGAACCAATTTGGCTTTTAAGTGAATCCAGAAGCTTTATTGTCTGAAAATAGCTTTGGTTTTTTTTTTGTTAAACTGAATTCATATTTTCAGATTGCGATGGTGGGATTTGGACTCACTCTCGGGGGCATTTATTAGTCCAATAACGTAACCATTACACTATCATACCCAATAGCATCAACATAATATTGCATTGATGGGGAGAGTGAATAGAATTCTTCTCCCTCCCAGCTTGAAACTTACATTGAATGCTTTATTTAATTAAAATAGCTTTTAAATTGCTCTTAACTGCACATGATGCCAGTAGAACAGATTTTTGAACAGTGATATGGCTTTGAATGGGATCAGCAGAGTTAATTAACAGGTTTTAATTAGACTTAACAGAGTTTACTGAACTTGCATAACATTGGATCTTGCCCACTTTGCAAATGCTCTGTGTTCTCAGAACTAACAGGGATAGAAACTCTCCACTGAAGCAGGTAGGAACTTCATGGGATGGCATAGTGGCAGAGTTGTTAGCGCTGCTGCATTATAGCGCTAGGAGCCTGAGTTCAATTCCAGCCTTGAGTGACTGTCTGTGTGGATCTTCATATTTTCCCTAATTTTTCCCATATTTCCCCTTAATGTCCCAAGATGTGAGGGCTTATTTATTCATTCATTTATGGGACATAGGTGTCACCGGCTGGCCAGCATTTATTGTCCAGCCTTAGTGGCCCTTGTTCAGAGAGCGGTTGAGAGTCAACCTCATTGCTGTGGCTCTGGAGTCACATGTCGGCCAGACCAGGCAAGGGCAGCAGATTTTCTTCCCTAAAGGACATCATTGAACCAGACGGGTTTTCCTGACAATCGACAATGATTTCTTGGTCATCGGTAGACTCTTAATTTCAGATATCTTTTATCGAATTCAAATTCCACCATCTGCCTTAGCGGGATTCAAGCCTGGGTCCCCAGAACATTAGCCGAGTTTTTGGGTTAATTGTTCAGTGATAGTACCACTCAGCCATTACCTCAAGGGGATCATTGCTGAGCGACCGCTGCTCTATGGGTGGGTCAATGCTGAGTGAGCAATGCAGAGTGGGAGGGTCAGTGCTGAGGGAACGCCGCACTGTTATAGGGTTAGTGCTGAGGCAGCGCCGCATTATGAGTGGGTCATTGCTGAGGGAATGGCATACCGTGTGAGAGACAATGCTGAGGGAGCGCCGCAGAGTGGAGGGGTCCATATGTGGGGTTATGGGGATGAGAGGGGCATATAAAATGCTCTGTCGAAGAATCAGTGCAGACTCAATGGGCTGAATAGCCTCCTTCTACACTGCAGGGATTCTATAAATATTTAAATAATGTGAGAAGGTGACCTTATTAGTCCTGTAATGGGTGCAAACAGCATTCTGGTGGGCATTCACACTATTTATAATGAAGATTCAGATTTGCTACGGATTTAATGATTGACGTGGATTAAATGTTTAGTCAGAAGAATCACGAACAGCATTACTTGCGGTTTCTATTTTTTATTTGTTCCAGTTCCTGTTTATATTTCTCTCAGTGTCAATTGTTCTGTCTCCCCATTTACATTCTCCGCTAGTATAATTAGTATTACCTGATTGTTTCCCCATGAGGTGTCCCTTTTGTCTGGCCTCGTTGCAGTAAAAAGATTCAGACTAACAAAGGGCTGCCAAACTAGAGAGGCATCAATATTTTGTGTCCTATCTGCAAAATTCACCTGGTCAGATGTGTAGACCGTGGAGAACATGCCTCAAACAGACTGAAGTTTAGTGCCTCAGCTGTGGGAGCTGGTACCTTAGTTGTCTAGGTGTTAAATGAAAGGCCCATTTTCCCAAATGCTTCAGAGAAGCAGCCAATATTGGCCGGGGGCTCAGTTCTTGAATGAGTGCGAGCGTAATCTACACACTGAAGTTCTACGATTGAGATTGGAGTGATTTTGATTTAGCAATGACGGCAACATAGTTTTTTGTCCGTTTTGTCAACTACCTTCATGGGCAACTTGCTGGAAGTGAGGTATGACATTACAGTAAGGAAGATGGAGAAATTCATCATTTCCAATGTGCCAGCTCAACCTTCAGCCTGACTGAGGAAAAGAGCACTGGAAGATCAGGAATTCAAGCCTGATACTAAGTTCATGGTTTGCTAGGCAGCGGTGATCCCATACTCCTATATGATTCAGAGACTTGAATGAACCACAGCAGATACCTCAAGACCAGCAATGTCTTCACAATAATTCAAAGCTGGTGATAAGAAAGGCAGTCCAATGTCAGAGTCCTCTCTCACTCCTTTTGCCCAGCCCAAAGCTATTAATCACTCAAAATCAACTCAACTGGGTGAGACATGTCTGTCGTATGTCTGACACCCAAAGCAATGTCTCTACTCAAGACTCCATTATACAGGAGGCACCCAGGAGGACAGTGGGAAAGAGATCAAACATTCCCTCCAACTCATGGAGTCCCTGGTTTGTGACTGACTAAAATGGAGAATGTTTATTCATGAAGGCAGCAAACACAGGAACACATAGTGGTAAAGTTAGGGCATCAGAGAGAGGGCATAATCCTACCAACACGGGGGTGGAACTTTCTGGCCATGTGCAGCCCAAGATTGTAAATTCCTGCCCATGGTCAACAGGTCTTTCAATGGGCCACCTTTCTATCCCGCCCACCATGATTCTCCCGACAGGCAGGACAGGAAAATTCTACCCCTGATCTTCTCAACCCTTCAGGCACTATCTGCCCTGAGTGTGGCAGTGTCCGAAGGTCACGCACTGTACTTATCACCCATTGGAGAACGCATTCAACTAGAGTGGAAGCAAGTCTTCCTCGATCTTGAATGACTGCATAAGAAGAAAAAGACATGAGATGGAAATTCCACCCTCCTCTTCCACTTCTCTCTTCATTAAAGATAAGAATGGATATGTATGTCATTTTTCTCTTGTGATGAGAAAGGGGAAGAATTAACACACAGTATTACCTAGATATAGAGTAGGATGTGACTTAGAATTTTGAGATATAAATCTGCTCCCGTCACAAGGAATCAAATACAATCATGGCCATTTGATTAATGCCAGATAATTACAATCTTATTATGGGGTGGTCATTGGTGAAAATGAAATCCTTCGATATTCTGTTTTCAAAATGTGTTCAGATAAATAAGATTGATAATGCTGTGGCAATGGCATTATCTCTCATTCCAGTTTCATCGTCACCTGGGATTCTAAAGTCTTCAAAGGGTATGGGGACAGCACGAAAGTATGGTGTCCAGATAAAGATCAGCCAAAGTTTATTTATTAGTGTCACAAGTAGGCCCACATTAACACTGCAATGAAGTTACTGTGAAAATCTTCTGGTCGCCACTCTCCAGCACCTGTTTGTTAAAGTTTAAAGTTTATTTATTTTGTCACAATTAGGCTTACATTAATACTGCAATGAAATTAGTGTGAAAATCCCCTAGTCACCACAGTTTGGTGCCTGTTGGGGTACACTGAGGGAGAACAATGCGTCCAACCAGCACTTCTCTCAGACCATGGGAGGAAACTGGAGCACATGGAGGAAACCTATGTAGACACGGGGAGAATGTGCAGACTTTGCACAGAGAGTGACTCAAGCCGGGAATTGAACCTGGGTCCCTGGCGCCGTGAGGCAGCAGTGCTAACCATGAATGGTGAAGCAGGCTTGAAGGGCCCAATGATCCACTCCTGTTCCTATTTTCTATGTTTCTAAACTTCTTCACTTAACTATATAGTCAAGAAATCACAAAACCATTCAAAGCAGGGTGACATCCTTTTTCAGTGATGACTAAAAGATTTATTTTAAATACTTCAGAAGCTAGAATATAAATAGCTTCTATAATGCTCTTTACTGAGATAAAATTTGCAAAAATGTAGTTATGTAGATTATGAAATCAAATTGTGGCATCTCATTGTTTAAAGGTCTATAAATTACATTCCAAGATACTAATGTATAACACTTGACGGTGGAAAACTAGTAAGAAAAAGATATATTTTAGAGGAAAGAATCAGTACATTAATATCCCACGGCATAATTTCAAGGCTAGGATTCTGAGCAATGTCTTCACTGCAATCCCCCATTAAACATGAACGATTAAGAAAATACAAGGAAAATGTACTGGCAATTGATCCCGTCACAGGAAAGATTACCACCAACGCACTCAGTTGTTATGTTCCTTACTGAAGACGATAATATAATTAGATAGCTGGCATGCATCATTTAGCAGAAAGGTTTTTTTGCTCAGGGTATTCTTTACAACCATATTATTATTAAGCCTTTATTGAAACAGCAACACAACTCAGGTTAAAGTCCAGTCGGGAAAAAAATGCAACACAGGATAGACAACATAATTAAGTGCTCATTATATCTAAGCAAGTTCAGATAAAGTGGCTTGTGCAATAACAAAAAATCATCATTAAAGAAAAATATTGTTGTTGAAAACCATTAACTCCCGATTGTGTGTTGCTGATGCTCAAACAATGTATAAAACAAATCGTCTAATAATGTAAATACAGATTTTAAAATATCGAGCAAGATTGCTGGAGAATCAATATGAAGTAGTGGATCAGCAGGACAGATTACAATAATATATCTAATCGAACAGCATAACTGTCTCCAGAAACCACAAGTGAACACTCACAGCTCTGATACACCACAAAAGTTCAGGTTTGCATTTGATTCCTTGGCAGGGAATTTCACTCAGCTTTTCCTACCTCAATAGGTTTGGGCCAAACTCAGTTGATGAAGAACCACAGAACCTTTACAGTGCAGAAGCAAGCCATTCGGCCGTCAAGCCTACACTGACAACAATCCCACCCGGACCCTATCCCTATAGCCCGATGTCGATCCCCCTGACATTAAGGCACAATTTAACCTGGCCAATCAACCTAACCCGCACATCTTTGGAGGAAATCAGACCATAGAATTATTGAATATTTATAGTGCAAAAGGAGGCCATTCGGCCCTTAGAGTCTGCACAAACAGAAATCCCATCTAGATCCTATCCCTGTAACCCTACTAATCTCCCTGACATTGAGGGCAATTTAGCATGGCCAATTACCTAACTCACGCATCTTTGGACTCTGGGAGGAAACCGGAACACAGAATCATAGAATTCCTAAAGCGCAAAAAGAGGCCATTCAGCCCATTGAGTCTGCACTGACAACAATCTCATTCAGACCCTATTCCCCCCCAATCCCACACATTTACCCTGTTAATCTCCCTGACACTATGGGGCAAATTAGCATAGCCAATCAACCTAATCCGCACATCTTTGGACTGTGGGAGGAAACTGGAGCACCTGGTAGAAACCCATGCAGACACTGGGAGAATGTGCAAACTCTATACAGGCAGTGATCTGAGGCTGGAATTGAACACGGGTCCTTGGCGCTGTGAGGCAGCAGTCCTAATCACTGTGCCACCGTGCCGATATATAGGTATATATGAACAGGATTTCAACCAAACATCCACTAAATCATTAAAAAGGGAAAGAAGTGCCAAAGGAATTGTTGGCTTTGGTCCATAAAGTTAGTCAAGGTTTCCGCTCCTGGGCACTGTTCTCTGCTAAAAAGGTACGTTCACCAGTGCCAGCTGAGGGCAGTGCCAAGCTTGGCAGTCATGCCCTTCTGTGGTTCAACTCACAGCTTGAGTTTCCTCATGAAAAATGGCCCCTTGGAGGACGTGTGGGATGGCTGTCATACACCACCATGCAAAAGCATTCCCAGGCAAGTAGGAGAGCATTGATTTTAAAAAAGTCAAATTTTAAACCTTTATTCTCTTCAGTTATTTATTTTGGTGAGGTTGTTCCTCAATGACTGTAGGTTGAATGCCCCATGTGTAGCCTTACTGTTGCTGTGAAACTACTCCAAGGGCTACAGTAACTCATAAAAATTTTTATAGAACCTCTGTAGTGCAGGCCATTCAGCCCATCGAGTTTGCACCAACCACAATGCCACCCAGGCCCTATTCCCCGTAACCCCACACATTTACCCTGCCAGTCCCCCTGACACTAAGGGGCAATTTAGCATGGCCAGTCAACCTAACCCGCATATCTTCAAACTGTGGGAGGAAACCGGAGCATCCACAGGAAATGCACGCAGACACGGGAAGAACGTGCAATCTACACGCAGACAGTGATCCGAGGCCGGAATTGAACCCGTGTCCCTGGCGCTGTGAGGCATCAGTGCTAACCACTGTGCCACCGTGCTGCCCAAAAAAGAGTTACATTACCCATGATTTTATGAAACTGAAAACAAGTGAAAGATTGCATTTTTCTATATTCACATCCTAACAATGAGTTTTATTGTCTCTTTACTTACAGTTCAGCTCGATCCTGATGAAGTCCTTAATTCCGAGATTCTCCAGGAAGACTCCTGAGGAAGCAGTCGTCTTGAAGAAGAATGAAATGTCTGCGCTGAGCTCGCCGTGGAAGGTGGGGAAATGGAGATACGAGGACTCGGTGTTGAATGATGCTGCGTTCCAATAATTTTCTGGATGGGCGAAAAGACATTTAAATTGGAGATTTATCTTTGAATATTTGAAACCTAGCTCAAAAACTGCTCTAATCTTTTTCTGCTCTCCCCTGAGCTTAAGAAAGTAAATCGTCCCGGACTGCTTTCCAGTCACTGAAGTACTTGCCTTTTGAAGTGCAGCCACTGTTACAGGAGCAGCACGGTGGCACAGTGGTTAGCACTGCTGCCTCATAGCATCAGGGATCAGGGTTCGATTCCTGGCTTGGGTCACTGCCTATGCTGAAGCTGCACATTCCTTTACGTCTGCGTGGGTTTCCCTCAGGCGCTCTAGTTTCCTCCCACAGACCGAAAGGTATGCTAATTAGGTGTATTGGCCATGCTAAATTTTCTCTCAGTGTACCTGAACAGGCGCCGGAGTGTGACAACTAGGGGATTTTCACAGTAGCTTCATTGCTGTGCTAATGTAAGCCTTACTTGCGAGACTAATAAATAAATTTAAAGTAGCTAACTATACCAAGGAAATTAAAGGATATTGGAATGATGTGGGAAGGTGGAGCTGAGGTGGTAGATCAAACACGAGCTTACTGAATTGCAAAGCAGGCTGGAAGAGTCAAATGGCCTACACCACCCCTCAGTTGGATGGATATCCTCCAAACAGACATTGGATGAGATTTTCTGGCCTCCCCTCAGCATTTTTCTTGGTGGCGGGGGTTAGTGCACCGTTCATTGGTGGCGGAAGCCTCTGGTCTCACCACTGTCAATAGGAAATCCCATTAATCCATCTCACCACCAGGAAACCTACGGCAGAGAGTGCACCACTGGAGGAACCACTGGCGTGGATAGCCAGAGATTTCCAGCCATTGTTTCCTACCCACGGGATTAACATTATCAGAATCTTTAATAACCTGAGCCAGGCTACAAGGGTGAAGTCCTCCTATCCCTTCCCTATTTCTCGTTGTTTTAGTGGGCCACAGCTAGGTGCAACCTCTCCCATGCTGCCTGCCTCTCCACCAATCATAATGGATACTGCAAGAGCTTCCCTTTTCATTTCAATCATTCATTACTTATTGCTGTGGACCACACAACAAACACCAACAGGATTCTGCTTTTGCCTGCTGGCTAAACCTTTCATAGAATCATAAATCCCTATGGTGCAGAAGAGCCATTCAGCCCATTGTGTTTACACCAACCCTCTGAAAGGGCACCCTACATGGGCCCTATCCCCTGCCCTATCCCCACTCATTGCTCATAGCTAATCCACCTAATCTGCACATCTTGGCCACCAAGGGGTAAGTTAGCATGGCCAATCCACCTAACCAGCACATCTTTGGACTGATGGAGGAAACAGGAGCACCCAAAGAAAACCCAGACAGACATGAGGAAAATGTGCACATGTCACACAGGCAGTCACCCAAGGCTGGAATCAAACCTTGGCACGGTGAGGCAGCAGTGCCAAGCACTGTGCCACTATGCCACCCATCAATGTCCAAGAAGGAAATACGGAGCACACATTTAAAACAATTCTGTGCATTAAAAGAGATCAATATGCACATTTTAATAAGAAGCAACAGAATGAGTTCACTTTTTGCTGAAGACAGGTAAAAAAACTAGAAAATTAATGTGAGGTTCTGTTGACTGATATCAAAGGTTGCCAATCTTTCATGAGTCTGATCCTGAAATAGATTGACACTTACTGTCACCATAACAACGAAGTGGTCCAAGTCTGTAGGCAGCTTCTGAGTTTGTTCTGTCTGTGTCCCCAATAATAATCTGTGTTACAGGTAAATGATCTTTGTATGAAAGATGTCCTGTGTCATTAGTCCTGCCAATAAGTAGAATGTTATAAATATACCTCAAATAAAGAAACTTCAATATCAATAAATCGATGGCAAAGATGGGGGTAGATTTTCCAGTGATTGCTTGGGTGTTAGAGTAGTAAGAACTCTCATGACAACAGGCTAAAGTCCAATATTTATTTGGAATCACGAGCTTTCAGAGTGCCCACCTTCATCAGGTTAATAGTGGAACAGACCAGCTGCCTATGATACAAGCACTCTGATTTGCATTGTCATTGCCTTGCATGAAAATTAAAATCACTTAGTTTCTATAACAGGAAACATTAGTTTTACATTAGGACTGTAAGTCGAAGATATATCCATCTCCTCTTGGGTTTGCTGTGCTCCAGAATGCAGTTCATGGACATAAAACAACAAACTCAGGCAGTGTAACTAGAATAACATGCTATCATTACTATCACTGAAATCTAGACAAAAAACATCTTCTCATTTGACTGATTTTCCTGGGTGTATTGATAAATGATGTACACTCAGTTGTTAACTTGTCCTTAGGCTGGGTAGGCTGGACAGACTGCAACTTTTTTCTCTGGAGTGTAGAAGGCTGAAGGGTGATCTTATAGAGGTGTATAAAATAATGAAGGGCATAGATCAGCTAGATAGCCAGTATCTTTTCCCTAAGGTAGGGGAGTCTAAAACTAGAGGGCATAGATTTAAGGTGAGAGGGGAGAGGTACAAAAGGGTACAGAAGGATAATTTTTTCACACAGAGGGCGGTGAGTGCCTGGAACAAGCTGCCAGAGGCAGTAGTAGAGGCAGACACAATTTTGTCTTTTAAAAAGCATTTAGACAGTTATATGGGTAAGATGAGTATGGAAGGATATGGGCTAAATGCGGGCAGTTGGGAATAGCTTAGGGGGTTTAAAGAAAAGGGCAGCATGGACAAGTTGGGCTGAAGGACCTGTTTCCATACTGTAAATCTCTAAAACTCTATGACTCTATAAGTTGGGCCGAAGGGCCTGTTTCCATGCTGTAAATGTCTATGACTCCATGACTCTATGACTCTTACTGTATGTGGATGTAATATGAATTGTTGTGAACTTAGAACATAAGAACATAGGAAGTAGAGGCAGGAGTCGGCCATCCGGCCCCTCGTGACTGCTCCACCATTCAATAACGTCATGCCTGATCTTTTTTGTGGACTCAGCCCCGCTTACTCCCCTGCTCCCTTCCCCCCAAAACCCCGCCCCCCCACCCCCCATAACCCTTCATTCCTTTACTGTTCAAAAATCTATCTATTTTTGCCTTAAAAATGTTCAATGAGGTAACCTCAACTACTTCACTGGGCAGGGAATTCCACAGATTCACAACCCTTTGGGTGAAGAAACTTTTCCTCACCTCAGTCCTAAATCTGTTCCCCCTTGTTCTTGTCCCTAGATCTAGTTTTATCCGCCACTGGAAACAGCGTCCCTGCTTCTATCCTAGCTATTCCCTTCATAATCTTATATGTTTCTGGAATTTCCCCTCATCCTTCTGAATTTCAATGAGTATAGCGCCAGTCTACTCGGTCTCTCCTCATAAGCTGACCCTCTCAACTCCGAAATCAACTGAGTGAATCTCCTTTGCACCCCCTCCAGCGCCAGTACATTCAGCATTCTTCCAGCACACAAACCAAGTTCTTCCTTCCACTGTTTTGATTTATATCTTCATCATTTGAAGTTTATCTTTCTATTTATACTCGGTGGTGGGTTATTTTACATTCCGGTCGTGCCGTTGTCAATGGGGTTTCCTGGTAAATGCAAACTGCCACCACCGGGAAACCTGCGGGGTTGGGGGGGGTGGGGGAGTGCACCTTCGGCAGGGCCGGGAGATCCCACTGGTGCTAACAACCGAAAAATTCTGGCCGAGGTATCAGAAGTTACCAAGATTTCTCTATCTCATATCCTAACTTCCAGGGTGGGATTTTCTGGCCACACTTGCCTCAAAACCAGAAATCCCGCCACAGTCAATGGACCTATCCATGGTCCCTGGCCCGCTATGATTCCCACGGTGAGCAGAATGGGAAGATTCACCCTCCAATCTCAGCATCTCACTGAGTGCTATATAATCATAGAGCATCAAGGGAGGCCATTCAGCCCATTGCACCTGTGACAGCTCTTTGAAAAAGCTGTCTATTTTGTCCCCTTTCTATCACATAGTCCTGTCAATTAAAGCATGTTCTCAATTCCTTTTTGAAAGTTACTACTGAATCTGCCTCCACCACTTTTGCAACTAGAACAACCAGAAACGCAGGGATCATTCTCCTCAGAGCAGAAAGGTTAAGAGAGGTGGCACAGTGGTAAGCACTGCTTCCTCAAAGTGCCAGAAATCACCAGGAACCCGGGTTCCATTCCAGGTGACTGTCTGTGTGGAGGGTGCATGCTCTCCCTCTGTCTGCGTAGTTTTCCTCCAGGTGCTCCGGTTTCCTCCCACATTCCAAAGAGGTGAGGGTTAGTTTGATTGACCATGCTAAAATTGCCCCTTTAGTATCAGAGGGATTAGCAGGGGTTACAGGGACAGAGTTTGGACGGGGTTGTTGTCGGTTTAGGCTCAATGGATCAAATAGCCTCCTTGTTGGGATTCTATGATAAAATTAAACACAAGTATGAATTCTACTGGGTTTTGAGGAAATAGGGTGAAAAAAAAACATTTCTACTGGCAGGAGGGTTCATAACTAAAGGATACAGATCTAAGATAATTGACAAAAAAAATCCAATGAGGATTTCTTTTGGTATCTTGCCTCTAGATGGCCAGATTGAGTTTTATTCTGACTCCTGTGCTAATTAAAGTACTGTCAACAATTTGTTTGTGTTTGTTTACTTTTAAAAATTGCTCTGACAGAAAATTACTCAGAATGCGTCTGTCAATCGAAAAGAGAAATTTTATTTCAAGTGTAGAGAGGGAAGTGTGATAGACAACAAGCAGGACACGATTTCTCCATGGCATCTTAATGAGCCAGAGGGCCCTTCATATTATTCATTGGCAGATGCATAATTTATCATCAGGATTACTTATTGAATAAGTCGATTTATGTTTTTGTTGCAGACTATAGTTAGGATTCTTTGAATATTTGCAGCCAAATTACCTTGACTTAAAGGTGCCAGTCCTAACCCAGTCTGGCAACCTTTGAGTCAAAAGGTTGTGGGTTCAAAGTCCACTCCAGAAATGTGTCCATCTATGCAATCCATTCAAGTGCAGCCCTGAAGAAGCTTCATTGCAACTAAACTCAATGTGGAAGTTGCTGTCTTTCTCATTAGATGTTGAACCAAGGGCAGTCTAAATCCCAAGTGGATTAAAGTCAAGTAGATTTCCAATCTGGGGAGTTGCCTTCAGCAGGACTGAAAGATCCAATCCACTGGAATTCAGGCTGGAAAATCCCATTGTTCATAGAGTTGTACAGGACAGAAAAGGCCCTTTGGCCCATCAGTGTGATCTTACCAAAGAATTCTAAGTGCCAAACAAGTGTGAAAACAGGGAAGAATTGCACCCATTTTTGGATGAGTGCCCACACAATCATGCAGCATTTAGTGCAAAAAAAGAGACAAAGTGTGATTCACGCCAGTAGGAGGAGCAGACAGAGTCTATTCTCACTGGGGAGCTGGCTGCTGACTGCAAGGGGCACTATTGCGCAGGTGCCAAGATGGGAAAAAACTCCTTTCACTTCTCCTACTACTGTGTACAAGTGTACACTGTCACTCGCCCTCCCACCTTCCCCCACCAGATGAAAACCCCCACCCTCTGGACAATGCCCTTCCCCCCAATTGTTGGCCTCCCTGCTGAATGCTGTCCTCCCCAGCCAATTGCTGCCATTCCCAGCTGAATGCTGGCCTCCCTGGCTTATCACTGGTGTCCATGGCAGATCGCTGGCCTCTCCAGCTGATCCCCAATGCAGAGTATTACCCCTGCCTCGCCATCATTTCCCTGCACCCCCACCATTGCCTCATCTCCTCTTATTAGGCCCCACCCCTTGGCACTGCCAGGTTGCCAGACTGGCATTGCCAGGTTTTCTGGTGTGCAATGCCAAGGTGCCAGGCTGGCCCTTCCAGGGTACTAAGTTTGCGGTGCTAAGCTGGCACTACCTCCACCATCTCCGACCACCCAGTTGACCTCAAACTGGTAACATTTGCCATGCCATCACAGTTGATCCCTGTTGCTGATGACCATAAATGATCCTCGCTGGTGAGAACTCCCATTGGCGAGGCCAGTAAAGCACGTGAGCTAGACAATTCTGGTCCTGAGCTCACAAATGATGTTAAAATAATACGATGAATATTATAATCAGTCTCATGGCCTTCCCGGATGTGAGGCTGATTACGACGGCAAAAGGCAGCCGATAAGACCACGAGAGCCAAGAAACCAGGCACATAGCTGATTTTTGACTTCTTGCACGATCTTATTGGCTTGCCACACCAGTAAGATCACCCTCATTGAGGCTGCGCTGACAATAACTGCCACTAAAGTGGTGCTAATCCCATTTTCCAGCTCTTGTCCCAAATCCTTGAATGTGGACATTGGAAACAAAAACAAAAAGTGCTGGAAAACCTCTGCAGGTCTGACAGCATCTGGGGTGAGAGAATAGAGTCTGGTTGGCCCTTTGCCAGCTCATTGTAACAATAAATACTAATTGGTCTCCTACACAATTCAGAGTAAAAATGAAGTTAATTTCTTAAGGTTTAAAGGCACTGAAGTTAAAGCGCTGTGGAGCATCCAATAACATGAAATATAAAACAATGTTGAACTAATATAAATAATTAAATATTAAAATTGTTAAACATAATGAAATCATTTTTTCTCAATGATTGTTTAATATATAAAGAAACATCTGTCTGACTTACTTCAGTCGTGATGTGGAGATGTCAGCATTAGACAAGAGTGGGCACAATAAGAAGTCTTACAACACCAGGTTAAAGTCCAATAGGTTTATTTGGAATCACGAGCTTTCGGAGCGCTGCTCCTTCATCTAGTGAATCTCTTCTGATGAAGAAGCAGTGCTCCGAAAGGTTGTGATTCCAAATAAACCTGGCACGGTGGCACAGTGGTTAGCACTGCTGCCTCACAGCGCCAGGGTCTCGGGTTCAATTCCCTGCTTAGGTTACTATCTGTGTGGAGTTTGCACATTCTCCCTGTGCCCGCGTGGGTTTCCTCCAGTGCTCCGGTTTACTCCCACAATCCGAAAGGCATGCTTGTTGGGTGCATTGGCTAAATTCTCCCTCAGTGTACCCAACCAGGTGCTGGAGTAAGGCGACCAGGGGATTTTCACAGCAACTTCATTGCAGTGTGAATGTAAGCCTACTTGTGACTAATAAATAAACTGTGACTTTAACCTGGTGTTGTGAGACTTCTTATCGGATTCAGTAAATGATCATCCATTTATCCGAAAGAAGTGAAATATTGAAGTCAGCACTTCCTTCATTGAATATTTAAACCAATTATTCACCCAACTTTTCTCAACTATAATCAAATATAATTGAATCAAATATTGAAAACATTACTTGTCATATTACGTTCACTGAAAATCTGAAACAACCACTTAGCAAATTTCACTGAAATATTAAATGCTAAAATCATCTCGTAAGCCATTTAATTTAGTTAAATACATAATTCATTTAATGTTATTCAGTAAAATATTAATCTGATCAGCCTACTAATTTAACTTTTGAAAAAGTTTAAAAAATCATTTTAAAAATTAAATGGAAGTCAACAATGTATTCGAAATTGACTAATTGTAGATTATTTTTAATTGCAAAGCTTTTGTAATGTCAAGCCCCGCAGCAATCCTTATTGTTGAACAATTGATTTAAAAAATCTCTTGAAATATGATTATTCTAAGCTGCCTCTGTCCTGAGACAGGACTGGGTGTGTCCAACGTTGGCGATATGTGAGGATTATGAGATTCAATCGCATAATAGATGGGGAATGGGCTTGATCCTGAGACACTGTAATTTTCCATTATTGTGGGGCAGATCTTCCTTTTTATCTCCCGTGTCGATGAATAACAGGCTTCACCTTGTCCATTCAGACACAAAACACCGGCTTTCTGGCCCCACAGCACATTTCTTGATGAAACACTTCACTTTGGCAACATCACTGTGTTTGCATTAGTTTGTGCTTGTTGGGGGGGCACGGTGGCACTGTGGTTCACACTGCTGCCTCACAGTGCCAAGGACCTGGATTCGAATCCCGGCTTGGGTCAGTGTCTGTGTGGAGTTTGCACGATCTCCCTGAGTGTGCGTGGGTTTTCTCCCAGTGCTCCGGTTTCCTCCCACACTCCAAAGATGTGCGGGTTAGGTGGATTGGCCATGCTAAATTGTAGTAAGAAGTCTGACAACACCAGGTTTAAGTCCAACTGATTTATTTGATAGTAAATTTACTATCAAATAAATCAGTTGGACTTAAACCTGGTGTTGTCAGACTTCTTTCTGTGTTTACCCCAGTCCAACGCCGGCATCCCCACATCATGCTAAATTGGCCATTAGTTTCCCGGGATGTGTAGGTGAGAGGGATTAGTGGAGTAAATATGTGGGGTTATGGGGATAGTGCCTGGGTAAGATTGCTGTCGGTGCAGACTTGACGAGTGTTTCATTCAATGATGCATGATCTGATTCTCGCCAGTACAGGGAGTGGACAGGGAGTCTATTCTCGCTGCAAAGTTGGCTACTTACACTAGCGGGCGCTATTGTGCATGCACAGATCTCCATGTAACAGAGCCGAGAGATCTGTCAGGTGAGTCCTTCAGGCACCTGGTGTAGGAGCAGTGCTCCGAAAGCTCGTGATTCCAGATAAACCTGTTGGACTTTAACCTGGTGTTGTGAGACTTCTTACTGTACCCACCCCTGTCCAACGCTGGCACCTCCACATCATTATTAAATTTAGAATGATTTGTCCAAGTACTTTTCAAGTAGTATCTTATCAACCTAGCAAGAGGTGGCAAGCTGCGGCTATCACTTTTGACAAATTAAAGCCTGACTTACCATTTATCATTATCAGCATCGCAGTTACAGTCATAGTTTGTATCCAAGCAGTTCCCCTCCAATCCGCAGACACATTTTTGCACTCCTGGTGAAGAACCGCCCCAGTAAGCTTGTTTATCATTGGTTCTCCCGATCCACCATGTGAATGGTGCACCATCTGTGGGGGAGGAGACAAAAACAACCACTCTTAATGCCACGTAGGACAGGGCCAGGGCTGTGAACCGAGAGTTCTGTTAAGCACTTGCTTCAAATCATTTTAAAGGGCCGGTTATTTATGAATATTTTGCGTTAATTTGGTTCCTTTATCAAGTCAAAATAGAATCTGCAGCACAACTTGTTGAAGGCATCTACCGGAAAATTGATCTAACAGAAGCAGAGGCCACTTCGGGCAGTCATCTGATAATCCTGCAACTTCACCGCTCTTTCCAATTACACCATATAGTGAAAAGTTCGGAAACACCATGAGCCCATGGTTTTACCACAGACGTGAAAACTTGGTAAAGTCGGGCATGAGGTGAGCAGCATGATCTGCGACCGCCTCCATGCTCGTTCCCCCTTTACCAAGTGGCTAAAATGGCCACGATCGGCATCGCGCCCAAAATGGACGCCACGTCAATTTAAATGCGTTTGCATGCATTTAAGTTGACTTAATAGGCTGGATGCCCAAACCTACCTGCATTTCCCCCTTTATCACCGCATTCGCCCATCCAAATTTGGCACAAAACAGACTGCGTTTCGGGCGCTGTAGCTTCTGAGGAGGTAAATTCAGAGCTTCCAGCAGCTCTCTAACTCAGATTGGTGACTGGGGTGGGGGCGGGAAGGAGGAGGAGGGCTAGATCCTTCTCTGATGGGGGGCTGGGTTGGGGAGGGGGAGGGAAATGGGTCAGATGAACCTTTGGTAGGGGGGAGGGGGAGGAAGGCGGGTCAAATGGATCTCTGGTGGGGAAGAGGTCATGTACCAATCGACCCAAGAACAGCTTCTTCCCTGCTGCTGTCAGACTTTTGAATGGACCTACCTCGTACTGAGTTGACCTTTCTCTACACCCCAGCTGTGACTGCAACACTACATTCTGCACTCTCTCATTTCCTTCTCTAGGAACAGTATGTTTGGTCTGTATAGTGCACAAGAAACAATACTTTTCACTGTATGTCAATTTTTTTTTCCTGCACGTGTGCAGTTGTAGGTGCCAATCGGAGCTGCAGGGTTTCAGATGCGACAAGCCCCACTCAGAGACTTCTGCAGCACAATTCAGAATCGCCGCTTATTTTTAGGCAGAGTGCGTATGGGGGTGCCGGAGAACAGGTTTACAAATCAGATCTGGGTCATTCCCAATTCAGCACTTAGAATCAAAATGGTAAAATCGGGCCCTACAAAACCACTTTGCGGGCTTTCAGTGCCACTAACGAACCAAAACGACCATTTGGAAAATTTCACTAGCATTTTAAAGAATTCTGTCCAGGGGTGTGGACATTGCTGGCTCAACCAAAACTTACTGCCCATCCCGAATCACCATTAAAAAGGTGGCGGTAAGCCATCTTCTTGAACAGCTGCTGTCCATGTGGTGTAGGTACACCCACTATATGTGGATGCTATTGTGAAGGAAACTCACCTCTACTTTTTCAGGAAACTAATTAAATTTGACATGTCCACTACAGCTGTCACCAACTTCCACAGATGCACTGGAGAAAGCATTCTTTCTGGTTGTATCACAGCTTGGTATGGTTCCTCTCTCTCCATAACCACAAAAAAACTACAAAGGATTGTGAACGAAGCCCAGTCCATCACTCAACCCATTCATTGACTCTGTCTACACTTCCTGCTGCCTCACGAAAACAGCCAGCATAATCAAAGATCCCATGCACCCTCAAGGTACTCTCTTCTATCTTCTTCCATTGGAGAAAAATACGAAAGTCTGAGATCATTTACCAACTGATTCAAGAACTGTTTCTTCCCTGATGTCATCAGACTTCTGAATCCACCTATCTCACATGAAGTTGATCTTTCTCTACACCCTAGCTATGGCTGTAACACCACATTCCATACTTTCTCCTTTCATAGAATAGAATTTCTACAGTGCAGAAGGAGGCCATTTGGCCCATTGAGTCTGCACCAATCATAATCCCACCTAGGCCCTATTCCCATAATGCCACATATTTACCCTGCTAATCTCACTGACACTGGGGTCAATTTAGCTTGGTCAATCAACCTAACCTGCACACCTTTGGACTGTGGGAGGAAACCGGAGCACCCGAAGGTAAACCACACAGACAAGGGAGAATGTGCAAATTCCACACAAACAGTGAGCCAAGGCTGGAATTGAATGCATAAGACCATAAGGCCATAAGACATAGGAGCAGAATTAAGCCATTTGGGCCATTGAGTCTGCTCTGCTATTCAATCATGGCTGATATTTTTCTTATCCCCATTCTCCAGTCTTTTCCCTGTAACTCCTGATCCCCTTATTAATCAAGAACCAATTATCTCTTTCTTAAAGACACTCAATGACATGGCCTCCACAGCCTTCTAGGCAAAGAGTTCCACAAATTCACTACTCCCTGACTGAAGAAATTCCTCCTCATCTCTTTTAAAGGATCATCCTTTTAATCTGAGGTTTTGCATTCCAGTCCTAGTTTTTCCTACTACTGGAAACATCCTCTTCACGTCCACTCTATATAGGCCTCGCAGTATCCTTTAAGTTTCAATAAGATCCCCCTCATCCTTCTAAACTCCAATGAGTACAAACTCAGAGTCCTCAATTGTTCCTCATACGACAAGCTCTTCATTCCAGGGATCATTCTTGTGAACTTCCTCTGGCCCTTTCCAAGGCCAACACATCCTTCCTTCGATACGGGGCCCAAAATTGCTCACAATACTCCAAATGGGTTCTGCCCAGGGCCTTATACAGCTTCAGAAGTACATCCCTGCTTTTGTATTCTAGTCCTCTTGACATGAATGCTAACATAGCATTTGCCTTCCTAACTGCCAACAGAACCTGCACATTAACCTCAGCAGAATCTTGAACAAGGACTCCCAAGTCTCTTTGTGTTTCTGATTTCCTGAGCATTTTCCCCATTTAGAAAGTAGTTTATGCCTCATTTCCTCTTTCCAAGGTGCATAACCTCACATTTCCCACATTGTATTCTGTCTGCCCAGTTCCCTAGCACAGTGAGGCAGCATTTCTAACCACGGTGCCACTGTTCTTTCTCTATGAACAGCATGCTTTATCTGTAAACTGTGCAAGAAACAATACTTTTCACTGTATGCTCATACATGTGACAATAATAAATCAAATCTAAAATCTGTTTGGTAGAAAGTAGGATTCTGTTTGGTAGGATTTTGACCCAGAGATATTGAAGGAACGATGATATAGTTACAACTCAGGGTGCTGTGTGTTTTGGAGGGGAGCGTGCAAGTGGTTGGTGCTTCCGTGCACCTGCTATCCTTGTTCTTCTAGGTGGGAGATAGAGGTCACGGGTTTGGCAGTTGTCAAAGGATTGAGATGCTGTTGAGTAAAGCTCTGTACAAATGCCAACCGCTTCTGCTGAGGATGACACTATGACACAAAGCAGTAAAACGCCAATCACGCTGTTTGAACAGTTCTCGATATTTGCACTGAGCTTCTTAAATATCAAAGCACGGTATATGAAAGTATCAAAGTACATAACCCTTATGTGTACAGGACAGTGCTGACAAATACCAGGAATGCAACCTAAAATTTTCAATTAAACCTCTTTCCAAACTTGATCTTGCAAGCACAATCATCCTGTCCTTTCTATAAACCTCGTCACATCATCGTCCATCCCCTATCACTCACCATCACCCATATATAATTCAGGCCTCTTCTTACTTGTGTCACCATTGCTTCTTTTGTCAGTCACTCAAATTCTGTGCCCTCTGGTCTTTAAGTGTCTGGACAACAGAAGGAGTTTTGTTCTATTTACACGATCCAACTGCCTCACAATTTTGAGCACCTCTGTGTAATCTTTTCCCAAACCTCTCCGTAATCAGGAGGAACAAAGGCCAGGGAAAGATCACAGGTTTGGGGACGGAGGATGGTGGTTAGTTGGGTGCGACACAATACTGGCTTGATGGGCCAGGATGAACCAGTGCTGTACAAAATAAAAAAATTACCTGCCGGAATCAACTCTTCCAAACTTGCTTCACCTGCTGAGTTTCCTGGGCCCTGGGATGCCCCGTTAGCTAGTGTCCTAGTCAAATGATGTACAATATAATTTATTGTAATGATGAGCCCAATTCTCCACTTTGGTTGCTCTGATCTCCCCTCCCTCCCCGTCAAACCCATCATGGTTAAAATGCAAGTAGGTGTCTTTGTGGGCGGGTTGGGCTCAGCATTTTGCAAGTTTGCTGACCTAACCCCCAACTGACCCTCTTTCACCCTTCGAGAGGTACTAAAGCTCCCTTGCAAGAAAAAATATGTAGTCCATCAACAGTTGCATTCCATGGGCAATTGACTTGTAGCATTTGGTCTGAATGGATTGTTGGGTGATACCTGCACATGAAGATTGGCCGACTTGTCCCTTAGCTGGAAACACTGGAAGGACATCAGACATCAACAGAAAAGGGAGATGACAATATACCAATAGATTTCCAATGAGATTGATGGATCACTAATTCCTGGATTCGAACACATCCAATCTCGATTCTAAAAATATCACTTGTTTTTTTTTCTTTATCATAAAATATTGAGTTACAAAATCCTTCTACGCAGGTAACCTGAAGCGTTTCCATGGAGATACTTGAAAACAATTGGGATGCTTTTTGTGCATCCAATGCATGTAGTTCTTCACAAAATAATCATACACCTATGCTCTAGTGCCAATCTTGGTCTGGCAGTTGTATAGTGTGTTCTGCATCTGTCAATACTAATTCATACCATGGAACCTGTCAATAGCCAGAAGAGCTTTGCTTCCAGGTGTAGGATGATTGATTTTCTCAAGGTTCTCCTTCGATTTATAAATACTCACAAGATTGAGAATGATTGCTCATAATATCCCACTTCACATGACTTTCCAACTGCACTTCCAGCAGTGTGAAGACAAAGGTGACCCAGCAAAAGAACCTAGATCACTATTTCCTGCAAGTAAATTGGTGAGTGGATCAAGAATTGTATAGTTGTTCCATTGCCATTTCAAAACCATAGCAAAACAGACAAGTGGCAGAAGGTGTAGGACAGACAAGAGGAAGAACTGTTTTACTCAAAGGGTGGTGAGTGCCTGGAGTTTGGTAAGCGAGCTGCAGGTGGAGGTAGGGACACAAAACTCTTTCAAAAATGACATGGGTCTGAACCTTAAGTGCTGTAAGCTGCAGGGCAATGGCCAGGTATGGGAAGGTGGGATTGGAAACGCCACCTGGGTGTCCTGGGCTGACATGGACAAGATGGGCTGAATGGTCTCCTTTTGCACTATAACTTTTCTATAGTTCCAAAAACTTAATCATAAGTGCCACAAAAGCAGTATTCTAAATTTTTGTGAACAATTCACTTTTTGTAACCAAAAAAGTATTTTAATTTGGACATTGGGGGGCTGGGACTTACTGGCCGTGCTCTTTCCTAAACCGGAAAGTCCTGCCCGAGGCCAACAGGCCTTTTCATGATCCGCTCCTCGCCCACTACGATTCCCTATGAATGGGAAAATTTGCCTCTTTTTTTCGCATTGATTTACCTTCTCTTTGTGAACTGACAACCCATTTGGTGTGACCTTTCCTGAATTCATTCTTGGACTGTGATATTGCTGTGAAGGCCAACAATTATTTCCCATCTGCCTGAGTTGCCATTGAGTAGCTCGTGGCGAATCTACTCCTTGAACAACTGCAATCCGTGCAGTAATTTTTTTGTGTATTTTGCATTAACCCACTGTCTGGAAATGACATTCCAGAGTAAATTAAGATCGATTCTATTTTTCAAAGAAAGAAACTGCGTGCCCGATTTATTTCTGTCCTCAAAGTTTAAGTCACTCCATGAGTTTCTGCATGCACTTTGTAAAAATAAACCTCTTGAGACTAAAATGAAGTGTTTTTTTTCAAATACTGAAATGGGGGAGGCGATGGCCTAGTGATATTATCACTAGATTATAATGTTCTGGGGGCCAGGGTTCGAATCCCACCACGGCAGATGGTGGAATTTGAATTCAATAAAAAAAATCTGGAATTAAGAATCTACTGATGACCATGAAACCATTGTCAGTTGTCGAGAAAACCCATCTGGTTCACTTATGTCCTTTAGGGAAGAAAAGCTGTCGTCCTTACTTGGTCTGGCCTACATGTGACTCCAGAACCATAGTAAAGTGGTTGATTCTCAATGCCCTCAGGCAACAAGGGATGGGCAATAAATGCTGGCCAACCAGCGATGCCCATGTCCCACAAATTAATTATAAAAAAAATACGGTTGGGACAAATCTCTGTAAAGGGCTAAAGAAACAAAGAAAATGTTGTTCAACATTAAGTTTTACTTTAGTTTATTTATTATTAGTCACAAGTAAGGCTTACATTAACACTGCAATGAAGTTACTGTGAAAATCCTCCAGTCACTACAGTCCGGCACCTGTTCAGGTCAGTGCACCTAACCAGCATGTCTTTCACAATGTGGGAGGAAACTGGAGCACCCGGTGGAAACCCATGCAGGCAAGAGGAGAACGTGCAAACTCTACACAGACTGTAACCCAAGTCAGGAATCAAATCTGGGTCCCTGATGCTGTGAGGCAGCAGTCTAACCATTGTGCCATAATGCCGCCCCAATGGGGGTTACATTTAGGTAGCAACAATGAAGGAATGGCGACATATGTCCCGGTGAGGGTGATGTGTGGCTCAGAGAGGGAATCGGAAGCGGTGCTCTTCATGCACCTTTTGTCCTTCTCGGAAAGCCTTGTGGGCTGTGAAAGCTAAAGACATGACCTCCAACAGTGAAGCAAAATGAAAGCAATGTTGTTTTGGATACCACAAGTAGAGATGGCAGAGAGGTCTTAAGAGATATTGCTGGAAGGGACTACAAGGATAAGGAGGGATGAAGTCCTGGACGGATCCAAAACAAAGGGTGAGGATTTTAAAAACAGGACTTTGTTGGGCCTCAAACCCAAACATTGGTCAGTGAACACGGGGGCGGCACAGTGGTTAGCACTGCTGCCTCACAATGCCAGGGTCCCAGGTTCAATTCCGGCCTCGCATCACGGTCTGTGTGGAGTTTGCACGTTCTCCCCATGTCTGCGTGGGTTTCTCCCAGGTGCCATGATCTCTCACAGTCCAAAGATGTGTGGGCCAGTTGATTGGCCATGTTAAATTGCCCCTTAATGTCAGGGGAGTTAGCAAAGGTAAATATGTGGGGTTACAAGAATAGGGCCTGGGTGTGATTGTGGTTGGTGCAAGCTCGATGGGCCAAATGGTCTCCTTTTGCACTGTGGCAATTCTATGAACACAGGGATGGTAGGTTAATGGAGTCCTGTTAGTCAGTCTAGATTTTGCATCACATCCATTTCAGTCAAAAGTCTAAGCATTTTCTAGTTCTCTGCCATGTCAAAATAATTCATTGTATAGGAAGTGTTTTAGGATATTCCTACATCAATGCAAGTCTTGCTTTGAACTAATACAAGTAATTGTTAGCGCAGTTGTGATGTTACATTTCAACAGTACACACACTGAATAATGAGAAGTGGGTAAAAAGATAAAGGATTTAATTCATCATTTTGTTTAATTTTTACTTCTTCTGCGATGGAATTCAACTTCTTTGCCCCAAAAACAATGCATTTTCTCGCAAACTTTGATTTCAGTGAAGTCATCTCCACCCTGCAGTAAAATACTTTAAAGGTGAGCAAGAGGATGTTAAACAGTGCCGCTGTAGTTAAAGTGGTGGCCTTTGTGGTTTGGGGGAAATAAATTGATAAATAGATAAGAAGATTAAAGAATGTCACATCAAAGAACCCACTCTCTTCCTTATCTCCTCCACACTGTCTGGAAATGACGCCCCCGAGTAAATTAAGAGTAGTTCTATTTTTAACAGAATGAAACTTGGGGTCTGATTTATTCATATTCTCAAAGCAAACTTAAATAATTCTGTGAATTTCCGTGTGTACTTTGTAAATATATTTCTCATGAGACAAACACGACCAGTTTTATAAATACAGAAATAACCATTGAAGTTGGGACAGAAAGTGAAGTTTATTTATTATTCACAAGTAAGACTTACATTAACATTGCAATGAAGTTACTGTGAAATTCCCTTAATCACCACGCTCTAGTGCCTATTCAGGTTAGCAAGTCTTTTGGACTCTGGGAGGAAATCAGAGCAACCAGGGACAACCCATGCAGACACAGGGAGAATGTGCAAACTCCACACAGAGAATGATCAAAGCCCAGAATCGAACCTGGGTCCCTGGCGCTGTGAGGCAGCAGTGCTAATCACTGTGCCACCATGCCGCCCCAGTATAAATAACAAAATATAAAGGACTGAAGAAACAAAGAATGTGCAATTGAACGTTAAGTTCAATGAAATCCTAACTTGGCAATGGCTAAAAGTATTAACTTGGCAATGGCTAAGGCAGGATTTTCCAGTCCTGCCAGCAGAAGGTATTGTTATGGGCAGGATGGGAAAATTGAGGGAGGGAATTTTCCAGTCTCATATCCAACGCTTGCTGGCTAGAAAAAATCCTGGCCTACAAATTAACATTTCTGTTAAAAAATTCTCAGTCAAATAGGAGAAAGATGTCAGGAATCTACTAATAAAACATCAAAAGGTAAAGACTGGGCTAATTCCTTATGCCAGAGGACACAATGGAAGGCTTCAAACACTCAGGTGCTTTGGTCCTTAAAGGGAGTTACTAAGAAAGGAGCTTAGAATGATAGGGAAAGCATTAATGGAGTCATAGAGGTTTACAGCACAGAAACAGGCCCTTCATCCCAACTTGTCCATGCCACCCAGTTTTTATCACCAAGCTAGTCTCAATTGCCCACATCCCTCTATACCCATCTTACCTATGTAACTGTCTAAATGATTTTTAAAAGGTAAACTTATACCCGCTTCTGCTACTGCCTCTGGCAGCTCATTCCAGACACTTACCATTGAAAGAATTGCCCTTCTGGATACTTTTACGTCTCTCACCTCTCACCATAAACCTATACCCTCTAGTTTTAGACTCCCCTACCTTTGGGAAAAGATGTTGACTATCTACCTGATCCATGCCCCTCATTATTTTATAGACCTCTATAAGATCACCCCTAAGCCAGGGAAAAAAAGTCCCAGCCTATCCAGCCTCTCATTCTAATTCAACGTTTCAAGTCCTGGTAGCATCCCAGTGAAGCTTTACTGCACTCTTTCTAGTTTAATGATATCCTTTCTATAATAGGGTGACCAGAACTAGACTGGAAACTGTTTACCCAAACATTATTTCGTGTTCATGTCCGATTTCCTCTCAGAGACCAAAAGACTTGCTAACCTGAATAGGCACCAGAGTGTGGCAATTAGGGGAGTTTCACAGTAACTTCATTGCAATGTTAATTAAGCCTTACTTGTGAATAATAAATAAACTTTACTTTCTGTCCCAACTCTAATAGTTTAAAGCTGGTCGTGTTTGTCTCATGAGAGTTATATTTACGAAGTACACATGGAAACTCACAGAATTATTTAAGTTTGCTTTGAGAATATGAATATGAAACATAGGACAAGTGGCTAGAATGCCAACAAGTGCACTTGCCTTTTACCAGATTGCCACTGTAACCTGAAATAAAGACAAAGTGCTGCAGATGCTGGAGCATAAAACAGCAAGTGCTGCGAAAATGCAACAAGCTGGGCAGTATCCTTGGAGAGAGAAACAGATTTAATATTTTGAGTCCCAAATGACTCTCCTTTGGAACTGAACTGTTCTACTGGATTCAAAACATTAACGCAGGTTCTCTCTCTGGGGATGCTGCCCCACCCGCTGAGTATTTCCAGAACTTACCGCTTTTATTTCAGATCCCTAATTGTTGCAGTGTTTTGCTTTTATTTTAGGCTGTAATGGGAAACTGGTAAAAGGTAATGTCAAGACTGATGTCCAGAAGCACTTACACGGGCTGCAGTTTCCTTTTTCTGGCTACAAAGATGTGGGCAAAGAATGGAATCTTCCCAGAAGAGGGGTGACCTCGACGTTGAGGAGATCTTTGGGTGGCCAGCAAGCTTGAGGAGGTGGTGCCTGGTCCTGAAATGAGCGTGTAGTTCTGTCACGATGGATGGCATGGTGGCACAGCGGTTAGCACTGCTGCCTCAGAGCTCCAAGAACCTGAGTTCAATTCTGGCCTTGGGTGCCTGTCTGCATGGAGTTTGCATGTTCTCCCTATGTCTGCATGGGTTTCCTCCCACAGTCCAAAGATGTGTGGGTCGGGTGGATTTTTCATGCTGAATTGAACATTAGTGTCTGAGGAATTAACAGGGTAAATACATGTGGTTACGGAGATAGGGCCTGGGTGGGATTATTGTCAGTGCAATCTTGATGGGCCAAATGGCCTCCTTCTGCACGGTAGGAATTCTATGATTCACTGAGAAACTTCACTCAGTGTGAGCCATCCTGACGTGAATACATAGAATCCTACAGTGCAGAAAGAGGCCATTCGGCCCATCGAGTCTGCACCAACCTCTACCCCACCTAGGCCCTATCCCCACATATCTACCCACTAATCCTTCTAACCTATGCATCCTGGGACACTAAGGGACAATTAGCATGGCCAATCAACCTAGCCCATACGTCTTTGGACTAAGGGAGGAAACCGGAGCACCCAGAGGAAACCCATGCAAACACGAGCAAACTCCACACAGACAGTGACCCGAGCCGGGATTCGAACCCAGGTCTCTGGAGCCGTGAAGCAGCAGTGCTAACCACTGTGCTGCCGTGCCGCTGGTGACTCCTTGGCATTTTACCAGCCCATCACACTAGGGCTGATTAAAACACTCAAATCTCACATGTAGCAGGTAGATGCTGAGATTGTTTACTGTGGTGTTGAATTCACATGGGCTGAATGGCCTCCCTCCACCTTTATGTATTTGAACACTTTTGGTGGATTTTGAGCCCTGCTATCCGTTGGAAATGTGGTGGCAAAATCCTGAAAAATACACCGTTCCGGCTGCCCATTCTGTTCCTGGCGATGTTCTGACAGCCACAGTCTTCCCCTGAGCGGACCATTGCAATCAGGCAGAGCTCCGATAACATTCAGTTTTAGCCTGTCATTCTGTTAGATTCGATCATGAAAGATCTATATCTTAACATTGTTTATCCAAATCATATTTTTTAATACCTTTGCTTAACAAAAATCTATCAATGCATTAGCGCTGAAAGATTTTACATTTTCAATTTGACCTTCAGCTCAGCAGTTTCTTAAGGGAGAGTTTTTCAGATTTTCACTACCAGTTCTGTAAACATAGAATCTTTAACATAGAATCCCTACAAAGCAGAAGGAGGCCTTTCAGCCCATTGAGATTACACCAGCAACAATCTCACACAAGCCCTATTGCTGTCACCCCAATTATTTACCCTGATAGTTCTCCTGACACTAAGGGGCAATTTAACACATCCAATCCACCAAATCCACATATCTTTGGACTATGGCAAGAAACTAGCGATCCCAGAGGAAACCCACACAGACACGGGGTCAATACGCAAACTCCACACAGACAGCGATCCGAGACCAGAATTGAACGCGGGGTCCCTGGTGCTACAAGACAACAGTGCTAACCATTGTGCCATTGTGTCACCACAGGATTGCTTCCTGTCATCACCCCTGACTTGTCTAACTCTAAATTTTAAATGGGTTAGCCTCTTTGTCCACCATCAGAGGAAATATTTTGGCTAGAACTCTTCAGCTGTTCACGCCCCACCCACCGCTGCCAGACAGAATGGAAAATTTGGCACTCAGCCAAAAAACTCTGTTCACTGCAGCAGGACCAGTGTATCACACTGGTGTAAACGGCCGGAAGATCCCACCTTTTGTCTGTCTCTCTCTCTCTCTCTCTCTCTCTCTCTAACCCATCAGACATTTCACCTTCTTACAAAGATCAATTGGATGACTCCTTCATCTTCTCTATTCAAACTGGTCCATGCAAGTCACGTTCCCTTCATCACGGAGATGGTGACGTGTTGGATCACTGGGTTAGTGAGTGAGTGACCGGAGGTTAATTCTCTGGGTTTAAATCACATCACAGTAGCTGGTGGAATTTAAATTCAATTAATAAAATGTGAGACTGAAAGTTAGTGATGGTGACCATGAAACTATTATTGATTACTGTTAAAACCCATTCAGTTCACCCATGTTCTGTTCGGGAAGAAACTCTCTCACTCTCTTTCGCTCCTTCAAAGCTTTGGCACAGTGCACTGCTGCCTCACAGCTCCAGAGACTCAGGTTCAATTCCAGCCTTGGGTCACTCTATGGAGTTTGTATGTTCTCCCTGTGTTTGCATGTGTTTCCTCTGGACGCTCTGCTTTCCTCCCACAGTCCAAAGGTGTGGGGGTTAGGTTGATTGACCATGCTAAATTGCCCCTAGTGTTGGGGGATTAGCAGGTTTATTTGTGGAGTTACATGAATAGTGTCTGGTTGGGGTTGTGGTCTGTGCAGACTCGATGGGTCGAATGGTCTCCTTCTGCACTGCTAGGATGCAATTGTATAATTTGATGCCGTTTCGAGGATTTAGCACATTCTCTCTCTTCCTCTCTTTATTTCTCAGGTTGTTTCATTGATTCACCTCTCTCTCCCTCTCTTTCTCACCTTTTCAGCTTTACTGCACTCTCTCCCCCCTGTGTTGTTTCATGGATTCTCCATTTACCATGAAGCTTCAGTGCGCCTATCCTACATTCAGCTGTAATTTGTATAGAATACTCTGCCAGTTACTAAACCTGAAGTTGTCTTGTATCAAGATTATCTGGCTATGTTGAAAGAAAATCTCAACACCCTTTGACCCAGTGCTCCATGATTGAAGATGTGGGTGTGAATGGCACAGTGGTTAGCACTGCTGCCTCACAGTGCCAGGGACCCAGGTTCAATTTCGGCCTTGGGATACTGTGGAGTTTGCACATTCTCTCTATGCCTGTGTGGGTTTCCTCCCACAGTCCAAAGACTTGCGAGTTAGGTTGATTGGCCACACTAAATTGACCCTGGAGTCAGGGGATTAATGGGGTAAGTGGGTGGGTTGCGGGAATAGGTTGGGTTTGTGGTCAGTGCAGACTTGATGGGCCGAACAGTGTCCTTCTGCACTGTAGGGATTCTATGATTAAGATCTATTGCAATTCATAATCTGCTGCTTGTAAAAGCTTTCTATGCTGGCTTCAAGTCTGTGAGATTCCTAATCCAGGCTGTGTATTGTTGTAACTCTTCAAGATTTAATAAATTAATCTCCTTAGGTTTGCTTATTGATTTTATGCCATAATAGAGTTAAATACAATGATACAATGTACTTGCATCATTCAGAAGCCCACTGCTCAACTCGAACCTTCGCTGCTACAGAGCATGATGTATCCAGGACCACAACGTATCGAGTCTTCAGAAAAAAGAATAAAAACATGTTTATCTGACATCTTTCGGGACCTCAACGTGCCCCATGTATTTTGCAGTTAATTAAGTACTTCCTGACGTGTGGTCACTGTTCTTAATGTAGAAAATGTAGCAGCCAGTTTGTACACAGTAAGGTTCTGCAAACAGCAATGAGATGCTGTAGCTGTTTTAGCACAAAAGCAGATGCTGGAATCTGAAACCATAAGAGAAAATGCTGGATAATCTCAGCAGGTCTGGTAGCATCTGTAAAGAGGGAAAAGAGCTGATGTTCTGAGTCCAGGTGACCCTTTGTCAAAAATACAAGGCAAGGAAATTGGGAAATATTTATACTGCAGGGTGAGGGAATGAAAGGTGAGCCATAGCCACAACACAAGGGGAAAGGCTAAGAGGTGCTAATGGAAGCCCATATACCATAGTCTTTATATATTCTCACTTTCTGGACTGTAATTAGCACCTCTTAGCCTTTCCCCTTGTTTTTGTGACTATGATCCATTTTTTCATTCCCTCTCTCTACAGTATAAATATCTCCCAGTGTAACCGGCATGGAATGGAGATATTATCAATTTCTGTCATGGCTTCTCAAAATTTTTAATATCACAGTGGCAATTATACCAATCTCTTACCTAAGAACTTAAACATAAGACCTAGGAGCAGGGATAGGTGATTCAGCCCCTCGAGCCGGCATTCTATACGATCATAACTGAATTCATCTCAGTCTCATCTCTACCTCTCTGTCCGTTCCTCACAGACTTTTACTTAAACAACTTAGGAATTTTTACATCGTTTAGATTTAGATCCTCTCCAGGACAAGACCTGACCATGATTTCAAACAACATTCACATTATGCATCTGAAGCAAGGGTTTCGGTTCAATAAATTCCCTGAACAAAGTAGGGAAAGCCAAGAGAAGAAGAACCGGAAAGTGTTGGAACTGCTCAGCAGGTCAGGCACGGGGAGAATGCACAAACTCCACACAGACAGCCACCCAAGGCTGGAACTGCAGCATTTTGCTTTTGTTACAATAAATACTAGAACAAGCATTGTATTTGCTGTAGGAGCATTGGCCGCGATTCTCCCAAAAGTGCTGAATTGGTGGGAAAACTGTTCTAATTCCCGGCTGTTCTGTCAGTTCAGCTTCTCACCTGAATCTCCACACTCTGTGCACTGAATCGATCCCAGTCGCGAATCTCGTTAAAAACTCAGGGGGCGGGACCAATTCGCGCTGGAATCTGACAGTTCTGGAAAGCTGCACATCCGCAGTGGACCCAAACTGGCAAATTCCCATTTGCTGCCCAGCTGGATCAGTGACCCCAGCAGTGCTGCCCCTCCAGCACCCCCACCCCCCCACCCCATGGCCCGATCGTGGCCCCCACAACAATTCCCGGGCCAGCCCTGACCACATCCCCCCCCCCCGCCCCCCTCCACCCCCAGTTCCGGGGCACCCTGATGTCTAGCCCCCATCCCCAGCAGTGGGGGTCCCCTCACCCCCCCCCCCCTTACCCCAGCAGACCCCCTCCCTCGTTGACCACCACCACCCCCCCATCCCCCAAGGAGGCAGACACCCTCCAGGCAGACCATTCCCCCCAGCCCACCCCAATCGCTGCCCTCCATCCCAGACCAATTCCATCGCAGAGTGGCAGCGGGACCCCCCCACCCCCACTGACTGCCCCTAGGCCCCATCCACAATAGGCCCCACCCCCTTGGCACTGCCCGATGCCTGATGGGCAGTGTCAAGATGCCCTTGGGGCAAAGTGGCCATGCCCATTGGGCAGTGCTGGGGACACAGGCAAGCACTGCCAGGGTGCTCGACTCCCTGGGGGGCCCCCGAGTGCCCCCCTTCTTTTCGGCAGAGTCTCCCATTAAGTTCTGCAAATGTGGGGAACTAGTCTGAACCCCGTCGGAATGGAGTACCCCTGGCAGAGTGGGAGATTCAATCACGACCTCAAAGGTCCTGATAATTAACTCATATACATATTTAAAATATTGGCAGAAAATATTTCAATTACTTGCCTGCCTTCCTGCCGGTTTCCAGCGCAGTCTGGCTGGTGACTGTTCGCTGGCTCTGGGAGATACATATGCATTCCCAGCGCATGCGCAAATTCCTGTTCAAGGCCAAAGACATGTGTCTCCCACTGTGACCCAACAGAAAAGTTGTGGGTTGCAATGAGAGAGTCGTGGCCATTGTTCCATTGTTAATTGCAGGGAATACATTGGGTTTTCCTTACTAAGAAGCATTCCCATTCCAGTCCCCGGCAGGGAACGTCTTTACTGCTACACCCCATGATGAAATATGGCAGGACTTGCAACGTAACCCGCTAGAACTACACAATTTGTGGTATTGGGTCCAGATGTCAAGAATATAAAGGGATATGGTGAAAAAGACAAGTTGAAAGAGTTAAGCAAACCACTATCTGCTTGGTTTGCAGTATGGGCCAGAGCCACTGTATCTAATATTCCTGACAAATTGCTCAGCCTTCAGTTGATTTTGATATTTTATGGCATCTGCTGTTAAGATGACCGGGGAGCTGAAGCCTCCAATTCCCAACAACCAAGAAATCTAGCCAGTAAACTTAATAGCAACACATATTATAGCCAGACCCAACACACAATGCTGATCACAATGAACTAAATTAGCTTAGGTAAGTAAAAAGGCTGTAAATAACTGTTACAATAAAAAAGGGGATAAAAGGGTCAATCGCTAGGCATGTGAAAGATTAGGGTTCTGTTTTCTCATTAGCACCAAGGTTACGAAAACCTTTGGGGAATTAATGAAATAAGGTTAAAATGTGCATTTATACGGCACCATCAGCCACCAGAATGCCTCATAAAACAATTACACTGTGCAATAAATTTTCTCATGCTCACGTGGCCAATTGTGTATTATACATCTCATCTGTTCTCTTCTTTGAACAATGCTTTTCTTCCTTCTTGGAATTGTAAATGCAGGATTGTTTGTCAGTTTTTCAGTTCAATAAATTCCCAGAACAAAATGCAAGAAAAAAAAACAGAAAACGTTGAAACTGTTCTGCAGACCAGGCAAGGGGAAAGTGTACGAACTCCACACAGACAGTCACCCAAGGCTGGAACTGCAGTATTTTGCTTTTGTTACAATGAATACTAAAATAACCATTATATTTGCTGGAGGAACATTGTCTCGTTGTTAATTGCAGGGAATGAATTGGGTTTCCTTATTAAGAAGCATTCCCATTCCAGTCCCCAGCAAGGAACTTCTTTGATCGAATGGGCCAGGAAATGGCAAATGGAATTTAATGTTGGCAAGTGCGAGGTGGTCCACTTTGGTAGGAAGAATGGTAGGAAGGATTATTACTTACGTGGAGAAAAACTGCAGCAGGCGACGGTGCAGAGGGACCTTGGGGTCCTTGTGCATGAGTCGCAAAAACCCAGCCTGCAGGTGCAGCAGGTGGTCAGGAAGGCGAATGGGATGCTGGCCTTCATAGCGAGGGGGATTGAATATAAAAGTAGGGAGGTCTTGCTGCAGCTGTATAGGGCACTGGTGAGGCCGCAGCTGGAGTACTGTGTGCAGTTTTGGGCGCCGTACTTACGCAAGGATATTTTGGCCTTGGAGGGAGTGCAGAGGAGGTTTACTAGGCTGATGCCGGAGTTGAGGGGGTTGAGCTATGAGGAGAGGCTGAATAAACTAGGCTTGTACTCGTTAGAGTTTAGAAGAATGAGGGGAGATCTCATTGAGACGTATAAGATGATGAATGGGATGGATAGGATAGAGGTGGAGAGACTCTTCCCGCTCAGAAAGGATAGTAGGACTAGGGGGCACAGCCTCAAGATAAAGGGGGCGCGGTTTAGAACGGAGTTGAGGAGGAACTTCTTCACTCAAAGGGTGGTGAATCTCTGGAATTCTCTGCCCGTTGAAGTGGTGGAGGCTACCTCGCTAAATATTTTTAAGACGCGGGTTGATGGGTTTTTGATAAGAGAGGGGATTAAGGGTTATGGGGAGAGGGCGGGAATGTGGAACTGAGCCACGACAGATCAGCCATCATCTTATTGAATGGCGGGGCAGGCTCGAAGGGCTAGATGGCCTACTCCTGCTCCTATTTCTTATGTTCTTATGTTGTTATGATTGAACATAGAACATGACAGCACAGTACAGGCCCTTTGGCCCTCAATGTTGTGCCGAGTTACGTCCAATCCCAAGATCAAGCTATCCCACTCCCTATCATTCCGGTGTGCTCCAAGTGCCTATCCAATAACCATTTGAAAGTTCCTAAAGTGTCTGATTCCACTCTCACAGCAGGCAGTCTATTCCACACCCCAACCACTCTGAGTGAAGAATCTACCTCTGACATCCCTCCTATATCTCCCACCATAACCTTATAGTTATGCCCCCTAGTAACAGCTACATCCACCTGAGGAAACAGTCTTTGCACGTCCACTCTATCAATCCCCCTCATCATCTTATAAACCTCCATTAAGTTGCCTCTCATCCTCCTCCGCTCTAAAGAGAAAAGCCCCAGCTCCCACAACCTTTCCTCATAAGACCTACCCTCCAAACCAGGTAACATCCTGGTAAATCTCCTCTGCACTCTTTTCAATGCTTCGACATCCTTCTTATAGTAAGGTGACTAGAACTGAATACAATATTCCAAATGTGGACTCACCAAAGACCAGTATAACCAGCAGGATAAACCCACGGCTCTTAAACTCAAACCAGTGAAATACGGCAGGACTAGCAATGTGACTAGCTAGAACTATACAATTTGCCAGTACAGAGCAGTAATAAACTTATTACCACTTATCCAACAAGGATAATCCTACTTAATAGGGCATTGCATTACAAGGCTTTTATATGTTTCGGTTCGGCCTTGGGTCACTGCCTGCGTGGAGTTTGCACATTCTTCCCATGTCTGCGTGTGTTTCTTCTGGGTGCTCCGATTTCCTCCCACAGACCAAAGATGTGCGATTAGGTTGATTGGCCTTGCTAAATTGCTCCTTACTATCAAGGGGATTAGCAGTGTAAATGTGTAAGGTTATGGGAATAGGGCCTGGGTGGGATTGTGGTCAGTGCAGAATCAATGGGCTGAATGGCCTTCTTCTGCACTGCAGGGTATCTATGATTCTATGCTTGTGTATCGATTGCAATTGGAGTCATAGAAACACAAACTAAAAGCAGCAGCAGCACTTTGAGCCTGCTGCGCCATTCATTTTGATCATAGCTGATCATCAAATTCAGTATCCTGATCCCCCCCCAATTCCTCCCCATATCCCTTGACCCCTTTTACCCGCAACAGCTATATCTAATTTCAGACAAGGTTTTGTCTCAACTAACAGGTCATACAATAAGGCATTAGAGCTACAATTTGAAAATCTCAGGTTTCTAATGACTGTGTCTGGTTGGCACCTCGCAGGCCTAGAAACTACCAGCTTCAGATTTGATAACTGTTTGCGTTACAGCCCAAAGCCTTCAGAAAGCCGGCTGCAGGCAGTTCTGTCATTACCACCCATGGTCATGACAAAAAGACAAAGACACACAAGAGAATTTGTAAAGAAAGTCAGTCAGTCGATAGCGGTTTAGCTCGTCAAGAAAGTCAAGAGAGAAAAAAAATAGGACAAGACCCTGAGGGAGATTGAGGAGAGTAAGACAGAAGCCTTAGCAAATATAAAGAAAAACAAATGGTGGCAGAGTGCAAAACAATAAATGGAAAACTTAGAGAGTCCCTACACTGCAGAGGAGGCCATTTGGCCCTTCGAGTCTGCACCAACAACAATCCCACCCAGGCACTATCCTCATAATCCCATGCATCCACCCTCACTAATCCCTCTGACACTAAAGGGCAATTTAGCATGGCCAATCCACCTAACCAGTATGTCTTTCAGACTGTGGGAGGAAACCACAGCATCCGAAGGGAATCCACACTGACATGGGGAGAATGTGCAAACTCCACACAGACAGTGACTCAAGCCGGGAACTGAACCCCAGGTCCGTGGTGCTGTGAGGCAGCAGTGCGAACCACTGTGCCACTGTACCACTGCAACAATCCAACCATCACCCTGCCTGTAGCCTGCATCCAACCAACTGCTATGAAGCAGTCAGGTTTGAGTACACCTGACAAAACAACAGGAACAAAATAATCCAAAAAAAATACATCTTTGTCTTTACAGTGACACAATTGCCAACAAAGAGAAAATAAGCATAAACAAGTGGATGACAAACACACAGGTCAAGAGGAGAAATACACCAATGGTAGCTAGTGGCAAAACACTGAGCAAAACCTCTGCTGCTTTGTTCACACTTCTATTGCTGTCCCCTTCTTCTGACACACCAGGCAGCTATATAACCCTTCCCAATTTTCTAATCACATGTTTGTAACAGACCCCAGTAGCAACACCACTTCACAGTTCGAAGAGATGGACCGGCCTCCAGTAACACCGCCACCTAGCTGCTCGTAATCAGCAATCAGCCTCCTGTTCATATCTACTGTTTAAAGGTCTGGCACATAGAAGATTAATAAGCAATAATGTAGTGTTATAAAGCTGAGGTTGGTCCGCCCTCTGAGAAGTAACACCAAAACACCCAGAGAGGAATATCTCACCTTATAATCTGTAAAAAAAATGTGTGAAGTGGTGTTACCTGTTCTTCAGCAACTTCTAATGCTTAAATACAAAATAAATCCTTAACACCCTGCCTAAAATCAACACATAACAATTTATCTGGCTAACTAACAGTGAACAAATCAAATTGAACTAATAACAAACTGAATAAATCCCTTCTAACCATCCCAAATAAGACAAGTTTCTAATAGTATGTTGTTCAAATAAATACAATTTCCACTCATTAACAAAATAGAATTTAGTCACTCTCTAAATTACAACCAGGTTTTGTTCCCTCTGGAATATTCTGGGCCTTCTCTTTTGATTCTTCTGTTCGGAACTTCTTTTTTGGTACTTTTTCTATTTAGATGGTGCTTTCTCTAGGACATAGATGAAGCTATGGGAGCCAGGGATTCTCTGTCCTGAGAGAGTAGAGAGCTGAGAGCTGAGGGCTTTAGCTCTGGCAGTTATTTTTCCCCTTTGTCCCACAGCCCCCTTCTTTTTATATCTGTGATGACGTATCAATATTTCCCATAATAGGATTGGTCCAAGTTGTCAGATTTAAATTTAACAGGTTTTTGGTATCTAAGTGTCTGATTCAAATCAAGTGGCTAAATCCAAAAACCTGTTGTCTTGGTAAAAACGGCTGCTTGGCTTTTTGGATACAAATGTTTCAGTTTGGGTTCTCTGTATACTTGAATTCTAACTCTCTAAGCACAGAAAAAGCACCATCTTTCAGCCCATGCAATGTTTCCCCCCTCCCCCAGCATTTTACTATTGTATAAACACCAAATTGTAACTTCCTACCTCCCAATCTACAATTACTCTAACCAACTTCACAACAGTAGCCATAGCCATAATGTGGTAAATACAGTGTAACTGTATAAGACAGATCCAAAGTAAGGCATTGAATAAACATATATAAAATGACATACATTGGATAAAGACTTGGCGGCATGGGGAGATATAGTATAAGGGTTTGGCACAGACAAGGTTAATGTGGGACTGAATACTGTACGACTGACACAATGATGTAAGAGAGCATATGGTTAGGAATTTCTGGCCGAGCTCGCCCCAAAAACTGAACATCCCATGTGAGGTCAATGGACCTCCACCCCTTCCTGCTATCATTCCCGTGGCGAGCAGGATGGGAAAGATCCCCCCCCCATGATACATATGACCCAGAGCTCATTGTCGTGTTGAGCACAGACAGATAAAGGCCTAAGCATGGAGATAGTTCCTAGCCTGTGCCCTTTATCTTTCATCTGTAAATAGTTCTAGTCATAAATGAAGACTTACAGTTAACCTATTGAAAACTATAAAAACTGACACACCATTCTATAGCCAAAACACTTCCAACAGTAATTGGTACATAAAATCAGGAGCAGCAAGGATTGGGGTGGGTGGGGAGCGGTTGGAATGGAGTAGGGATGGGGTGGTAAGAGATTGGTGCAGGAAGATTATGATTCCAAATTAACTCCTGTCATCTTAAGCTTACAACCCCAAAAAAAAGGGTGATACTCTTTTTAATTTTATTTCCATGGGCTTTTCCGACCTCCAAGTTTGAACTTCCACTTTGCCTCTACCAGGCAGCTTTCTATGATTTCTTATCAGGGACGTACAGGTACGCTGAAGTACACAATCTTGGAATGGATGAATCCTACACTAACTTTTACTTACCGTTTGGATAATACAATTGGGGCATCCAATACTCTGGCACTGAAATATAGTCCAGTTAGTCAGCAATAATTGTGCAGCATGTGAAGTGGTAACATAGCAGCTTCCAATCTGCTCTGCTTATTCAAACCCTTTAGAAATGGCAACTTGGGAGAAACAAAAGCTAATGAACAGGACGTTGCAGAAACAAGTTTGTTTGGTTGTGTAAATTGAGCTTCTACCTTTAGATGTTTATTGGTACCTCACGAAGAGGTGTATTTAACACGTAGCCAGTTGATCCAACTTACTTGTAATCAATGAAGCTTGGTTCCAAAAGCATGCTTGCGACTACAAGGTTGAAAGCTCCATTCTGATCAATAAGGGAATTAAGGGTTATGGGGAGCAGGTGGGTAAGTGGAACTGAACCACTTTCAGATCAGCCGTAACCTTATTGAATGGTAGGGCAGGCTTGAGGGGCTAGATGGCCTACTCCTGCTCCTATTTCTTATGCTCTTGTGTTCTTATTGCACACTTTGTATCGTAACTGGATGAAATGAGCTAAACATAGAAAGTCCTTCAACATAATCTTGAACTGAAAACACTGGAAAGTACGATGTAGGTGCGGATTGAAGGATAAGGATTATGGCAAATATTGTAAAAAGAATTATAGAATACCTACAGTGCAGAAGGATTCCATTCGACTCATTGCGCCTGCACTGACAACAATCCCACCCGGGCCCTATCCTGCAAATCCATGTATTTACCCTGCAAATATCCCTAACACTAAGGGATAATTTAGCATGGACAATCCAACTAACCCCACGTTTTTAGAGTGTGGGAGGAATCCAGAACACCCAGAGGAAACCCATGCAGACACAGGGAGAACATGCAAACTCCACACAAAAAAATCATCCGAGGCTGGATTTGAACCCAGGTTCCTGGTGTTGTGAGGCGCCACTGGGCCACTGTGCCACCCACTTAAAGGAATTGCATTTTTAATTTGTTGAAGAATGTGGCCATCATTGCCAAGCCAGCCTTTAGTGCTCATCCCTAATAGCACTCGGGAAACCGCTGGTGAGCTGTCTTCTTTAGCCAGTGCAATCCTGTTGTAGCTATACCCACAGCATTGCATAGTAGGGAGCTACAGGATTTCGACTCAGCATTAGATTCATAGATGATTACAGCAAAAAAGGCTATTTGGTCCACTGCTGTGTTATTGGCCAGGGTGTGCAGGGCTAAGGGGAAGCAGTGGGATAAGGTTCGGATTTCTTTAGCAGACACCTGGCAGAAACACATTGGGCGGAAGTTTCCTGCCCCATCCACCAAGGGAATCGTAGTGGGTGGGACATGGATCATGCAAAGGTCTGTTAATCTCGGGGGGGATTTTCCAGTCTTGGGATGACTGTGGCCAGAAAATCCCACCCAGTGGGCGAAATGGCCTCTTAAAGTGTTGTTACTATCAATGGCTCAATATTTTTCCAGTTGGTTGAGCTGGTTTAGTCACTTTCCCCTGCCCTTTCCTGTATCCTTTAAACATTTTTTATTTAGAACTTCTACCCTTCCCTTTTACAAGTTATCATGCTTCCATAATTAATTCTGAAGTCAAGGATTTTTATGCCTTGTTCTGTGTTGGAAAAGAGGCAGGAAGGCTTGGAAAATGGCGGGCCTGTGGGCCAGCTTTAAAAATGGTGAGCCTGGTCTGATTCTATCCCTGGAATTTTACCGTTTTGCCTGCCTGAGGCTCGTAAAATTGCACCCAAGGCCAATGGAGAATGTCATTCCATTCTGTGAGTCTCACCTGCCCCTGAGTCAGGGTGAACATGCCGGTGAAATTGCAGCCCATGATTTTGTCCCCAGTCCTGTCATCAACTGGTTTAAGAACCAGTGGGGGTGTTGGGGGGGGGCGGGGCGGGGTGGTGGGGTGGAGGGGTTTGCATGAGGAAATTGGGTGGGGGGAAGGAGGGGTTTGCATGAGGAAATTGGGTGGGGGGAGGGAGGGGTTTGCATGAGGAAATTGAGTGGGGGCAGTGTGGTATATGAAAGAGGCTGAACGAATTTGTGGGCAGTGGTTGAATATGAAGAGGCCAAAAGGCAAATGGAGAGGACATAGGATGTATGGAAGAGACAGGAGGGTGAATGAGGGATGAGTGGGATAAGAGAGGGCAGGATATGAGAATGAGGGCTTGGCTGCTGAATGTTCATGAACAGAACTGGGTCGATGTCACAGGGAACAGAGGTGGGTCTTCCAACCTATCTACCTTACCAAGCACCCAGTTCACTTCTAGCTTTACCCTCGTTCAAGGATGGTAGCCCCAACTCCAGCCACCCACGACACCCCACAGTAAACGTAACGTGGATTGGCATTGCCAGTCAGGAGAAAGGATTGCAATGTTGGGAAAGGGACAAAGATGCCTTTGAAGTAAAAACAAAATCTTCTAACATCACCTTTACATTGGTTTGGTGTTTTTGAATAACAAATCTCTATTCAGTCAGCTCCTGACCTCATTACAGTCTTAGTTCAATAAAGGACAAAAGAGCTGAATGCCAGATTTGAGGTGAGAGTGACCCCCTTGGCATCAAGGCAGCATTCGACCGAGTGTGGCATCATGGAGCTCGCAAAACTGGAGTCTGCGAATTGGGGTAAAACATTCTGCTGTTGGAGTTATACCTGGCACAAAGAAGGTCAATTATCTTAGCTCCAGGACATCATTGCAGGAGTTTCTCAGGATAGTATCCTCAGCCTAACCATCTTTAGCTGCTTCATCAATGACCTTCCCTCCATCATAAGGTCAGAAGTGAGGATGTTCACTGATGACTGCACAATGTTCAGCATCAGTCGTGACTCCTCAGATACTGAAGCAACTCATGTCCAAATGCAACGAGACCTGGACAATATCCACGCTTGGGCTGACAAGTGGCAAGTAACAGTGATGCCACACAATGATAATCTCCAACAAGAGGGAATCTAACCATTGCCCTTTGATATTCAAAGGCTTTACCGTCACTGTATCCTCTGCTATCAACATCCTGGGATTATCATTGACCAGAAAATGTACTGGCCTAGCCATATGAATACTATTAATTGCACAGCAGGTCAAAGGCTAAGAATACTACGGTGAGTAACTCAGCCGCTGACTCCCAAAAACCTATTCATTATCCACAAGATACAAGCTAGGAGTGTGATGGAAGACTTTCCACTTGAAGCTCCAACAACGCTCAAGAAGTTTGACGCCATCCAAGACAAAGTAGCCCATTTGATTGCTGCACCTGCTACAAATATTCCATCTCCCCAACACCAATAAACAGTAGCAATAGTGTGTACCATCTATAAGATGTATCGCAGGAACTCACTAAGATTCCTTAGGCAGCACCTTCCAAATCCACAACAACTACCATCAGAAGGGGCAATATCTGCATATCCTAGGAATACACCATCTGGGTGTTTCCCTCCAAGTCACTTGCCATCCTGACTTGGAAATATTTTGCCGTTCCTTTTGAAGATTAAATGCCGTTCATTTGAGAACATTACAGTGACATGTTTTGCATCACTCTTTGATGCGGATTCGTCCTTCCATTCCTTTCAACTGTAGAGGTAAGATACTCAACTACAGATTAGCAAAGAATAGTCACAAGGATCACTGAGTAATGCTAATTTGCATCTGAATTTCTCCACTCAGCCTTCAGGCCTCACCAAACACTTTCCTCATCACCGTAGCTGCTGGCAGGCAGGCAACTGCACTTTGGCACGGTGGTTAGCACTGCTGCCTCATCATGCCAAGAACCCAGGTTCGATTCCAGCCTCGAGTAACTGTCTGTGTGGAGTCTGCACGTTCTCCCCATGTCTGCGTGGTGTTCCTCCAGGTGCTCCGGTTTCCTCCCACAGTCCAAATGATGTGATGGTTAGGTGCATTGGCTCTGCTAAATTCTCCCTCAGTGCACCCAAACAAATGCCGGAGTGCAGCAACCAGGGGATTTTTACAATAACTTCACTGAAGTGTTAATGTAATCCTATTTGTGACACTAATATATGAAGTTAAACTTTAGCTGGCAGTTATTCACAGAGCCAAGACAAAAGAGATTTTTTTTCGTTTTAAAAGTTTTTTGCCTCCAAGAGTTATTTGTGAGGTGAGTGAGACTTGATTTTCATAACAGCGCCTCATCTCTGGGAACCGAGTGGTATTCTCTGGGGTGGCATGGTGGCACAATGGTTAGCTTTGCTGCTTCACAGCAGCAGGGACCCAGGTTCAATTCCCATTTTGGTCACTGTTTGTGCGGAGTTTGCACGTTCTCCTCATATCTGCCTGGGTTGCCTCTAGGTGTTCTGGTTTCCTCCCGCAATCCAAAGATTTGCATGTTAGGTGAATTGGCTATCCTAAATTGTCCCTTAGTGTCAGGGGGACTAGCTAGGATAAATGCATGGGGTTGTGGGGATAGAGCCTGGGTGGGATTGTGGCTGGTGCAGACTCAATGGGTCGAATGACCTCCTTCTGCACTGTAGGATTCTATAATTCTATGATTGCCTACTGGGGTGAGACAGATGGTAATGAATAAGTAGATATATAAAGAAATTGTTGGCTGCTTTAGAAGTGTTTTTTTTCAATCAGAGATTTTCTAATGAGGTTATGTTTAGAACTTTTTTGTTTCCAGCCTTCAAAGCAAAACCTCTCAACCCTCAGCTAAGTATCTGCACCGTATTATCCGAAGCTGCGAAGATTAAAAAGAAGGTCATTCTATTTCTGTTCACTCAAAGTAAATTTGATAAAGGTTTGCAGTAAATACCAAATCATCTTACCACCAGGATTATTCACTGCTGGCAACAACCATCGATAAAATGCACAAATAGCATTTTGTTTCTAAATTAGTTTCGAGGGACAAAGAATAGTACAGCACAGGAACAGGCCTTTCAGCCCATCAAGCCTGGACTAGCCCATGATGCCTTTCTAAACCAAATACCTTTTGCTTCTACATGGTCCCTGCTTATTCATGTATCTGTCAAGATGCCAAGATGCCTCTTGCTATTGTATCTGCTTCTACCACCTCCTCTGGCAGTGCATGCCAGACACTTACCACCCTCTATGTAAAATACCTGCCTCTCACATCTCCTTTAAATTTTCCCCCTTTCTACTTAAACCTTTGTTCCCTAGTAATTGCATTTTTACCCTAGGAAAGAAACTCCAAATATCCATTCTGTCCATGTCTCTCTTAATTCAAGGACCTTTATTGAAAATCTCAATCATCATAGGTTTTTGTTTTATGAAGTAGCACTGATTAATGTCTGGTTAATCCATATTCTATGTATGGTGAAAAAATATACTGACATTCTTTCTCAGCGTAGCTCTCAGCATGATCATTTAATCAGCAGGAGAGGCAGTGAAATTTGTTACTGACCTCAAGGAAGGCTTCCCACAAAGATCAAGTGAACTCCATGTGTGGATTTCCTTCTTTATGACATTAATTTGAATCTAGTGCAATTGCAAGGGAACCCAACAACATTAATGTTAGCAAGCAGGGCAATCAGCCAATCACATTGAAGAATTCTCACAGACAGCAAGCAAAAGGCATTGAATATCTTTCACGTTTAATTGGCCTTCACACAGAGTGAATTAATCGATGAGGTAGAGTTTGAAGTTTAATAGAGTGATGCTCCCAATTAAGTGTCGAATTTGGGTAAAAGCGAGGAAATCCTGCGGGTTTTTCAGCGGGAGTTTCAAACTGAATCCCCACACTCGATGCACTGCAGAGTGCACTAGCTTGAATCACGCTAAAAATCAGGAGGCGGAGGCATATCCCCACTGGAGAGGGAAGCAGCACAGCGCTAAGTGGGCCACCACATCTGCACCGATCTGTCAGCACCAAGATCAGTTCATCTACAGTGGCCAGCCTCCCGATCGCTGACCAGCTCCGCAACCCCCACATCGCTGCTTCACTGAGCTGTCTGGGCCAGCCTCCAATCCTCCCACCACCATGGCCCTCCTCGATTCCCCCCCAAAACAGTCCTGATCTCCCCTCCACACCCCCCCCCCACCCCCACTGGCAGTCTCTCCCCCCCCCCGTAGATCCAGCCCTCCCGGCAGGCCGATCCCCCATCCCCTCCCCACCCCTATGTTCAGTCCCTCCCTCCCTCTGTCACCAAGCCCAAGTGCAAACTGGCAGCGGGATTTCCCCAGCCCAACCAATTGCCTCCCCCCTTCCCCCCCCTGACTAGAGACATCCCTCCAATTAGGCCCCATTTCCTTGGCAATGCCTGATGCTCAGTCGGCAGTGCCAAAGTGCCCCCTGGGCTTTGCCACTCTGCCCCTTGGGCAGTGCCAGAGGGCCCAGGTTGGCATTGCCCAAGGGGCACCCCTCCTTTCCCCGACTCATTGGGGGGCCTCGATTGCCCCCCCACTTCACTCCAGCGGTGTCGGGCTGCTCATTGCCTGGAAGTGGGGTGCTACAGTAAACCCCGCTGCAGTGAACCACTGTGGCGGGCAGGGGTGGAGTGGAGGGTTAGTGGAGATGCTGGTGGGATGAAAATTTCAGTTCCAGGGCCGCTATTCCGATTTAAATTAGATTCAAAGAACTATTTAAATGATTTCTGCATCTCCCCGCCAATTTCCGGTGTGGAGTTGGTGCTGCCAGAAATTTAGCACTGGGAGATGCTATCGCGGCGGGAAAGCATACGCAAACCCCACAAATTGACTGATGCAAGAATCTCCCGGCGCACTGCACTAAAAATGTAGCGCAGTGGGTTTAGAGAATTGTGACCTTTGAGTGCGGATGAGCCTTTGTCAGTGCTCTGATCAATGTTAGTCTTGACTGAAGGGTGTCCACATTTGTGGAAAAGACTTAAGAGAAAATGCTGAAGTTGTCACTTCGACATAAAATCATAGATACATGACAGGGCAGAAGGAGGCCATTTGGCTCATCAAACCTGCACCAACACTCTGACAGAGCCCAGGCTCTAATCTCCATAACCGCACATATTTAGTCACTAACCCCCCTAACCTACACATCTTGGGACACTAAAGGGCAATTTAGCACAGCTAATCAATCAAACCCACACATCTTTGGACTGTGGGAGGAAACCAGAGCACGCGAGGGAAGCAAACACAAGGAGAACGTGCAAACTCCACACAGTTAGTCACCCAGGGCCAGAATCGAACCCAGGTCCCTCGTGCTGTGAGGCAGCAGTGCTAACCACTGTGCCACCGCGCCACCCATCGTAAGCACTTCCACTTTAACATATCAAGTGAGCGTATTTCAAGCTTGTTGTAACAGGTTGAGGTTCACCTGTGGTCATTTCACATTTCACAGGTGCCAAATGAAACAAGGAGGCAATTCCATTAATCATTGATATTCTGCCAAGTTATGGCTATCAGAAATACTGAACTTGTTGACCTATCCTTTATATGTACAGATGGGCGAGTTTGATTTCCACTAAAGTGCAGGATGAAAGGGACAATCATTACTGATGTGACAACAATGATTTTAACCGTATGGTCTCTCTCACTTATAAAAGATGCTTGATTGTTAAGTGGTTAATATGCTGTATCACCAAAGTATTTGGAATGAATCCAATTCCAAAATATAATTTGCAACAAATACTGTTGACCTCATCATGAAAGAAAGGGTTATTATTATTAATTAATGGCACTTCTCCAGCTGTCTGTACTTTTACCCTTGGAAAATGATGAGAAGAAAAATGCCAGTATTCATGAAATGTTTAAAGAACTCGGGCAGTGTGTCTTTAGGGATTTGTTAAAAATGTGCCAGGAGTCGCTCCTGCTCTATTCAAGCTCAAACCTTAACATTATTTAACCAGAGAGACATTTACTAAAGGTTTTATCATGAGCTCTGTGATCGGGCATCGGAAGATAATTAAAAGGGTGCAGAGACATTAACAGATGTGTCTACAAGCCGACTGTTTCTAAAATTGCCAGATAATGTTTGAAAGACTTTTTTCAGTGTTAGCTGTTGGAACAATTGTGCCCAACTGCAGGATGAAAGCATCAACAATTTTTTGTCTTACTTTCTGCTTTGCAGCACATCATAGAATCCCTGCAGTGCAGAAGGAGATCCTTCAGCCCATCAAGCCCGCACCAATAACCATCTCACCCTATCCCTGCTACCCCATGTATCTACCCTGCTAATCCCCCAACACTAAGGTGCAATTTGGCATGGTCCATCAAACTAACCCATACTTCATTGGACTGTGGGAGGAAACCAGAGCATCCGGAGGAAACTCACGCAGACATGGGAGGAACATGCAAACACAACACAGACAGTCACCCAAGGCCGGAATTGAACCCAGGCACTTTGAGGCAGCAGTGCTAACTGCTATGCCACTGTGCCATATGTTGTTGGGTATTTGTTATTGGGTAGCATAAGGCACTGATTTAAGAAGCAATAATGATACAAGGAAATGCTTTTATTTTTAACACAGTGAGTGATTAGGATTTGGGATGCACTGCCTGAGAGTGTGGGTGGAGGCAGATTCACTTGTGGCTCACAAAAGGGAATCAGATAGTTACCTGAAGAGAAACATCTACAGGGCATGGGGTACAGATGGAGTGTGGTGAGTTACTTTTACAGTTGCATCATTGCCCAGAGCTATGTTCAGTAAATGTGCAAGTGATGCATTTCTTCATCAATTATGGCAGATAGGCCATTTTTTCCATGTTTAACATACAAAATTGGTGATGTAGTGGACAATGAAGAAGCTCATCTAAGATTGCAATGGGATATTATTAAACAAGAAAGAGCACAGAGAAGATTTACTAGGATGTTACTGGGGCTTGATGGTTTGTGTTATAAGAAGAGGTTGGATAGACTGGGATTCTTTTCCCTGGAGCGTAGGAGGCTGAGAGATGTTCTTATAGAAGTCCATAAAATAATGAGGAGCGTAGATCAGCTATATAGTCAACATCTTTTCCTAAAGATAGGGGAGTCTAAAACTCGAGGGCATGGATTTAAGGTGAGAAGGGAGAGATACAAAACGGTCCAGAGGGGCAATTTTTTCACACAGAGGGTGGTGACTGTCTGGAACAAGCTGCCAGGGGTAGTTGTAGAGGCAGCGACAATTTTCTCATTTTAAAAAGCATTTAGACAGTTACATGAGTAAGATGGATATAGAGAGATATGGGCCAAATGTGGGCAATTGCGATTAGCTTAGCGGTTAAAATTAGGACAGTGTGAGCAAGTTGGGCTGAAGGGCCTGTGTCCATGCTGTAAACCTCTATGACTCTATGGTTATGATTCTATGTAAACACGAGAAAAATTGAGGAAAGTTATCAATTAGATGAACATTGCTGTTGCGATCACGAGGGGTTTGTCAATCCACATTTGCATTACATTTGAGGCTTTTAAATTAGATTCAGAGCAGTGTCCCTAACATATGGACCTCATGTTAGGTAAACACCTTTGCATGTTCATTTAAAGTCATGAAAACACAGGGCAGGATTCTATGTTCCACCCCCATCCCTGCAGTGAGTTTTCCAGTGGCGGAGGCACACTGCCTTAAGTCAACGTTGGGATCTTCCAGTCCCACCGAGATTTATGATGTTTAGCATGGCTTGCCCGTCCTGCTGCTGGGGAACTCACCACATGGCCCACCTTCAGTGGGACTGGAAGGTCCCACCGGCAGTAAGGGCCAAAAAAATCCTGCCCAAAATAAGGGTTTCCTACAAATATCGCATACAAACTCAGCTGCTCATATGGAAAATTAGTAACTACATCAGAAAGATGCGTAATGATGCCTAAACTAGTTCCTCCCATTTTGCTTTGATCTCAACATGGTGACCAACATGACCAACACTCACAATTTCTATGATTCATTGATACCCTGCGATTTTAATCTCTGTTATTTATGGCACAGAGAAGCCAGTAAGAGACAGAAATATTCTCCCTTCTATCCCGTAAAAGCTACACCATGAAATAATTGGCTTGCCTGCAGAAGGCAGAGAGTGGTTGTGGACGGGTCTTTTTCTGCATGGAGGTCAGTCACCAGTGGAGTGCCCCAGGGATCTGTTCTAGGACCCTTGCTGTTTGTCATTTTCATAAATGACCTAGATGAGGAAGTGGAGGGATGGGTTAGTAAGTTCGCCGATGACACGAAGGTCGGTGGTGTTGTGGATGGTCTGGAAGGATGTCAGAAGTTGCAGCAGGACATAAATAGGATGCAGGACTGGGCGGAGAAGTGGCAGATGGACTTCAATGCAGATAAATGCGTAGTGGTCCATTTTGGCAGGACCAATGGGATGAACGAGTACACTATCAAGGGCAGGAGTCTTAGTAGTGTTGAAGAGCAGAAGGATCTTGGGGTCGGGGTCCAGGTCCACAGGACTCTTAAATCGGCCTTGCAGGTGGAGGATGTGGTCAAGAAGGCGTATGGTGTACTGGCCTTCATTAATCGAGGGATTGAGTTTAGGAATCGGGAGGTAATGCTGCAACTTTATAAGACCCTTGTCAGGCGCACTTTATAAGACCCTATTGTGCGCAGTTCTGGTCGCCTCACTATAGGAAGGACGTAAAAGCTATTGAAAGGGTACAGAGGAGATTTACAAGGATGTTGCCTGGACTGGGAGGCATGCCTTATGAAGTTAGGTTGAGGGAGCTGGGACTCTTCTCCCTGGAGAGACGAAGGTTGAGAGGCGACCTGATGGAGGTTTATAAAATGTTGAGAGGAATAGATAGGGTGGATTCTCAGAGGCTATTTCCCCGGGTTGAAATGGTCGCTACGAGAGGACACAGATTTAAGGTGCGGGGAGGCAAGTACAGAAGTGATGTTAGGGGTAAGTTTTTCACTCAGAGGGTGGTGAGTGAATGGAATCGGCTGCCATCAGTGGTGGTAGAGGCGAACTCGCTGGGGTCTTTTAAAAGACTTCTGGATGAGTATATGGGATTTAATGGGATTGGGGGTTATAGATAGGTCTATGGATTGGTAGGTAGTGATGTGATCGGTGCAACTCGTGGGCCGAAGGGCCTGTTTGTGCTGTAGTGTTCTATGTTCTATGTTCTAAAGTCAATAAATCATTCACAAAATCGAGAATGTTGGCAGTACTGCACGTGTGCATTGTTGGTTGAGTGGAGTTTGCTATCAATCATTCAAAATGGCGACAGCTTGTCCATCCACAGTCTGAGTCACAACACCTTCATGATAGTCGGAAGCTTTCTCTCATAGTGGAAGAGTCAATTACTTGGGGGCGTAGGTTTAAGGTGGGAGGGGCAATGTTTAGAGGAGATGTATGAAGCAAGTTCTTTTTACATAGAGAGTGATGGGTGCCTGGAACTTGCTGCTGGGGGAGGTAGTGGAAGCAGATACAATAGTGACTTTTAAGGGGCATCTGGACAAATACATGAAAAGGATGGAAGGTCCACGAAAGGGTAAAGGGGTTTAGTTCCATTGGGCATCATGTGCTTTGTTGGTTTGGAAGGCCGAAGGGCCTGCCCCTGTGTTGTTCTTTGTTCTTCATTCTTTGTATGATGAGGCAGAGCAGCAGTAGAGAAGGAAAGGAAAGGGAGCAAATCCCACTCTCTGGATCTTACTACCTCATGAGACATCTTGTCCCATATGCTGAAAGTTCTGAGGGATGACAATTGGCCTGTTCAGCCAAATGAAGGCTCGCGACCCCAAGTGGCCAGCATCATCCAATCGAGGGACAACCGCGACCATGATTTACCCTGGTGCTAGTACAATGCAATTTAACAAACTTAAAGAGCAAAAATGTACCGGATTTCTGCACCTCACAGGTAATGAGACATGTATAGCTAACTCCCAACCAAATATTTCCTTCATAGATTTGATTATTTTTCTCGTATAGTTCATTGAAAATTGTTTCCCACAATATTTTCTATTGGAATGATAAGTTGTCAATCAGGAAGCCAGAATGTTACCTTCGAGATATTTGCATTCCTATATAAATAAATGTTTCTCTCCCCTTTGGGAGGAAAATTCTCCTGCGTATGCACTTTGCCCAAGGCACAACAACAAACACTTGACATTAGTTATTAACATTTAAATGACCTTAGTGCATGCACAAGCTGCATGAATATTCCCAAGGGTAATTTACAATGGTAACACTTGACTGATATCGGGAAAAAATAGGTGAAAGGCCAAGATCCATTTCTCTGTGCTTTCGTTTTTAAAATAATTTCACAGAGCTTCATATTTACAGTGACTTTGTCCTGAGACTGTATTTTAAGGGGGTCTATTTTTCACGTAAGTGTTCACAACATTAGGAATGCACACTGCCGCGATTTGGAAACATAGTTGTGTGATGCCAGTCCAACGAGTGCAAGCATTGCCCTTCAATACAAAACGTTCAAATAAATATTGTCACATCAAACTCATGCATTGGGTAGAATTTTCCAACCGCAGTCACCCCAAGACTGGAAAGTCCCACCTGAGGCCAACAGACCTTCGCATGGTCCGTGTCCTGGCTGCTATGATTCCCGTAGCGGGCAGGACAGGAAATTTCCACCCATTGAGTCCGACAATTGTAACGTAACAGCAGGTGGGGAGGTGGTGGCATAGTGGTATTGTCCCTGGACTAGTAATCCAGAGGACTCGGGTAATGGTCTGGGGACCCAGGTTCGAATCCCACCACAGCAAATGGTGAAATTTGAATTCAACAAAAATTATTCTGGAACTAAAAGTCTAATGATGACCATGAAACCATTGTTGATCGTCGTGAAAACCTATCTGGTTCACTAATGTCCTTTAAGGAAGGAAATTTGCCATCCTTACCTGGTCTGGCCATAGCAATGTGGTTGACTCTTAAATGTTCTCAGGGATGGGCAATAAATGATGTCCCAGCCAGTAATGGCTACATCCCATGAACAAATATAAAAAAAAAGTGGTGCGACTTTTGAACAACATTAATATTCTCACGCCCTGAAGATAAGTGTCAGTCACTATCACTGTCCTGTATCAGAAGTTATGAGAAACTTGAAATGTAAACAGAAGAGATTGGAGATTCTTATGCGTCCATGCAGCATCTGCAGAAAGGGAAACAGAATCAACAGGCAGAATTTTCTGGTGTTCCCTCCACTGGGCAGGATGTCGAGCAGGCTGGGAGAATGGCACAGCAGTGTCTAATCTGATTCCTGGCATTGGGAAAACTGCATTAGTAGGGGGGCAAGGAGGATCCAGTGCAGGAATCACACCCGCTGGTAGTGGCATACCATATTAGGCTCATAAATGACCCACTTGAGTGATATTAATCCTGATCCCACTGAGATTTAATGGCGATTCAGGTATATAAATGGACACATAAGTATCTCCCACACCTCCAGAAGAAATGCCAATGCCCTAATTGGCATTTATCCCTCATTCACAGGGGCCTAATCAAGAGATCCAACAAGAAGAGGATGCTAATGAAAGCCAATCTTTGGCCCTTCAATCTGACATCCCCTCCTCCCCTCAATGTTTTTTATTGCAAGAAAAGTCCAAAGATGTGCAGGTTAGGTGGATTGGCCCTTAAGGCTGCCCCAGTAAATTTTATAGTATCATTGAATCCCTACAATGCAGAAAGAGGTCATTTGGTCCATCGAGCCTGCACCGACAACAATCCCACCTAGGCCCTACCCCATGACTCCACGTATTTACCCTGTTAACTCCCCTGACACTAAGGAGCAATTTAGCATGGCCAATCCACCTATCTTGCATACTATTAGACCGTGGAAGGAAACCAAAGCACCCGGAGGAAACCCACACAGACACGGGGAGAATGTGCAAACTCCGCACTGCTGGGAACTCTGCAGAGACTCAAGCTGGGAATTGAACCCAGGTCCCTGGTGCTGTGAGGCAGCAGTGCTAACCACTGTGTCATCATGCCACCCTATTGATTTATAGTTACACAGTGTGTTTCATGTTTGGTTTCTTTTCTTTCAAAGCTTGGGAACTATAAGACTTAATGTTCATAAGTTCATAACATATAGGAGCAGAGTTAGACCATTCGGCCCATCAAGTCCACTCTGCCATTTGATCATAGTTGATATGCTTCTCATCCCCATTTTCCCGCCTTCTCCCCATAACATTTCAACCCATTAGCAATTAAAAATCTGTCTGATTCCTTCTTAAATTTACTCACTGTCCAGCATCCACTGTACTCTGGGGTAGCCAATCCCACAAATTCACAACCCTTTGGGAGAAGTAGTTTCTCCTCAACTCTGTTTTGAATTTGCTACCTTTATCCTAAGACTGTGACCTCTCTTCCTTGAATGGCCCATAAGAGGAAACATCCACTCTACTTTATCCATACCTTTAACCATCTTGCATACCTCAGTTTGATCTCCCCTCATTCTTCTAAATTCCAGAGAGTATGGGCCTAAACTGTTCAATCTCTCTTCATACAACAAACCCGTCATATCTGGAATCAATCTAGTGAACCTCCTCTGGACTGCCTTCAATGCCACTACATATTTACTTAAATAAGGGGACCAAAACTGTGCACAATACTTCAGGTGCGGCCTCAACAATGCCTTGTACAGAAATGTTCCTATAGAAATGTAAAGAAAAATAGAATTGAATCATACTTTGTGCAACTATACAGCGTTCCAAAGGCTTCAAATCAGCAATCTGCAGAGCTGAGCCATCGTACAATCAGTGGATTTGATTTATTATTGTCGCATGTATTGGGACACAGTGAAAAGTATTGATTCTTGCACACTATACTGACAAAGCATACCATTCATAGAGTACATAGGGGACAAGGAAAGGAGAGAGTGCAGAATTTTATCCCAGTAGGTTATGTGGGGGCTGGAGCAATGTGAAGTGTAGCCTGTTTTTTGTCATTGTTTAATATTTCCACATCATGAAACAGAGAAGCTAAATGGAAATACAAGAGGCGTATTTGAAAAAGAGATTAGCTTGCTTCTTCCAACTTTGTTTTATCGCTCATTTCTAACCATACGGAGGAAAACTCAAAACAAATAAGAACAGGTCCCAATAATAACATTGGGTTTATTCCATCTCATGTCAAACAAGGCTGACAATACTGTGGCATCAGTTTATAATGATTTCTTTGCTCCTATGCACTAATTGAGCCAGGAATTTCTAATACCATTATTCAGCAGAACATTTTTAGCGCTTCACTGATTCAGTTTACGTGGGAGTTTCAAACAGATTCCACCAATTCTATTTGTTTGCTCAAACACGCTGAAGATAGCTGGATGACTCAGGCCAGATGGAAGTCTGATAAACTCAAGTATATTACAATAAACTCATTCAACGTACACTAAGTTTCAGACTACAAGTACTGGGCAACAAATTCACCTCAACGTAGAAGCACCTTGCCTTCAAACTGTGGCATATTCTAACAAAGAACAGTACAGCACAGGAAACAGGCCCCTCAACCCTCCAAGCCTGTGCCGCGCATTGGTCCAACTAGACCATTCGTTTGTATCCCTCCATTCCCAGGTTCCTCATGTGACTATCCAGGTAATTCTTAAACAATGCCAGCGTGTCTGCCTCCACCACCCTACTTGGCAGCGCATTCCAGGTCCCCACCACCCTCTGTGTAAAAAACGTCCCCCTGATATCGGAGTTATACCTCTCCCCTCTCACCTTGAGCCCGTGACCCCTTGTGGTCGTCACCTCTGATAGTATATTCTAATAATACATTATATTCTTTGAATAATTTACTTCACAAGAATGGAAATTAAGCTTTCTGCACAAGCTAAAATGACAAGCAGGAAGTCTCACAACACCAGGTTAAAGTCCAACAGATTTATTTGTTACCAATAGAGTTTCAAAGCGCTGCTCCTTCATTGAGTGAGAAGAGGAGCAGTGCTCCAAAAGCTTGTGATGCCAAATAAACCTGTTGGACTTTAATCTGGTGTTGTGAGACTTCTTACTGTGCCCATTCCGGTCCAACACCAGCAACTCCACATCGTAATATGATACAGAAATGGGTTGCTCCGTCCAGAATACAGGTTCATCCGGTTATGTTCCTTTTCTTTAAATAGAAATCAGTGTACAACATGCCCTGTACTTATGTGAAGAAGGGGATACAACCTTCTTGTTCAAACTTCAAATTCGGGTTTGCATCATATATATTCAAGACAGCTAGAACTTTTGGAGCTGTATGGAAATGAAGGCTGCAGCCTGCACTTGGAACCTATTTCCCAGCCCTACAACATGAAGGAAAAGAAAACTGTTGGATGAGATTTCACTTTTTACCCTAACAAGCTAACTTATATCAAACATTAATTAAAAGGTAAAATATATTTCAAATAAAAAGACAAATTGTGCTTTAATTTGTTGACACAACCAGTGAACACCTCATGTTGTTACAAGCACTCACATTATATCCTGCACAAATGTGGGACAGCATGTAATCTCACACTCTTTCCAAGTCTGCCTCTGCTATGTCGGGTCTCTCACTCCCCACTCAATCATTTTGGCCTTTGAGTCACATTTATCTGGGTGGGATGCTGTTTCGGAGAGTCGATGGGTCAGATGGCCCATTTCTGCACTGTAGGGATTCTGTGGTTCTCTGATCCTTTTAAATTGTTGGATGGGCTATGGCAACACTGAGACAAGCAGCAATAGGTCTTTTCCAATTCACAATGCATCGCCCTTCCTCTCTCCAGCTCTTTCTAACTATATAGCACACATCACAGCCTCGACCTCTTTCCACCCCATGCTCCCACCCTATCACACTACCTCAGTTGCCCAATATATATAAGTATATGTAATCATGATATTCTAAACTATATGGACTATATATAAAACTACATGTTTAAAGACACATTTCTGGTTTTACACTGAGTTTAAAGGCATTTTACAAAATGGAAGTATGGACAGACAACATGCCAGACTCATTTCTCTTGAGCTAGCTATGAGATGTCATTCCAAATGCAAAGACCCTCTTCATGGATGTCCATCAATTTCTAAAAGGTGTGAAAAAAAACTTTTAACTTCTCAAGGAATAAGAAGGGACTTCAAGGGACCTCAACATAATTAATATATTTAACTGGTTGAATAATGATTCATCAAAATTAACACAGCAGATTTCTTTTTGGTTTTTGATAAAGATTGGCAGACAACAACCATTTTGGTGTGAAGAACTCAAAGAAATAACTTCAGGGAGGGCTTTTGACCAAGGGAATTACTTATAATGGCCAGGTGTGAGGTAGAGAAGCCTGGGAGATGTAGTTCCATATCTCTGCTTCTTCAGAAATATGAGATTTAGTAAAGGATGAACTTTTCTAGTAACCAATGGACACAGAATGTTTCCACTTATGGAAAAAAACAAATCTAAAGTTCATCAATAAGTCAAGAATTCCAAAAGGGAATTCAGAAGAAACTTCTTTCACCAGAGAATGGTACGAATGCTACATGCAGTGGTTCAGGTGAATAATATCAATGTATTTAAAGGGAGACTACATGAATTAAATGAGGAACAATGGGAGGAGAGTTGAGGAGAGTCTAAGAGCTAGCATGGATTGGGTGGGCCTAATGGCCTATTTCTACACTATATATTCAACCTAATTCATTTTTTCCTTTCATCGAGAGAAGGAGAGGAGGAGGATGAGAGGGAGAAAGGAAAACTGAAGCTTGATGGTGGACCCCAATGTGGCCTGTCTCTTTCCCAAGAATGGGGGCATTTTCCACAGTTGTGAAGCCATTGTCTTGTCTTCCATTCTCTTGTCTGAGATTATCTGAAGCTGCCAAACTCAAGATTGGTCATTGTTCATGGGCGTTTGCATTTAATTCTCATCCCACACTTCTTCTTTACATTCAAAATCATTACACTTTTTCTTAAAAAGACATCATTGCTGCTCCTTGGTGTTCTTTAAAGAAAGAAGTTGAAATGTACGACAAGGTCCAACCAATTGTTGATATCAAATCAATAATTGCTGCAGAAATTTGGTCTCCAAAACTGGTAATTTAGAAGGTGATAACAGATAACTTTGAAAATGGATATCTCCCAGCAGGTCTTGAAGAGATAATGAAGGCCAATCTTTGAGACTGTCTTGATTCTGAAAGCTGTGATTTTTAGTGTCACAAAGTCCTTCTTACAGTACAAACCTTCTGCTTACTGATGAGGGAGGCGCTGAATCAGTAATAAGGAGAAAGGTGCACAGCTAGAAGGAAATTAATTAAATTAAACCTCCGCATCGATCTTCCCCCTTAAGATGCTCTATAAAATCATCCTTTTTCACCTGGCTTTCATTTTTATCTCTTTATGTAACTTGGTACCTAGTTTTTTTTCTGTGACAATAGTCCTGAGAAGTTTGAGTATGTTGAAGGCACAGATAGGAATGCACATTTCGGAAGGATGCAAAGGCTTTGGAGAAAAGATTCATGAGAATGGTTCCACGGAAGAAAGACTTCAGTTCCAATATAAATGGGAGAATCCATCGAATTCATAGAATGCCTACAGTACAGAAGGATGCCATTTGGCCCATCGAGTCTGCACCGATTCTCTGACAGAGTATCTATCCCTGCAACCTCACACATTTACCATGGTCAATTCATTTAACGTAGACATCTTGGGACATTAAGGGTCAATATAGCATGGCCAATCCACCTAACCTGCACATCTTTGGACTGCGGGAGGAAACCAGAGCACTTGGAGGAAACCCACGCAGACATGGGGAGAGCGTGCAAACTCCACACAGTGACCCAAGGCAGGAATTGAACCCTGGTCTCTGGTGATGTGAGGCAGCAGCACTAACCACTGTGTCACTGTGCCACCCATTCTACCCAGAGAGACGATTTGATAGAGGTCTTCAAAATCATGAGGGGGTCAGGGCTCAGTGGACAGGGGGGGAAACTATTCCATCAGCAGAACAGAGAGGACACCAACTTAAAGTGATTAACAACAGAATTAACAGCAACAAAAAAGAATGCAGTGAGTGTTTAAGATCTGGAATGTATTGTGTGAGAGTGTGGCTTCCAAAAGGGAATCGGATCAGCACCTTTAGGAAAAACATTTGCAGAACAAAAGGGAAAATGAGGAATGGGACTTGCTGATATGTTCTTGCAGGGATCCTGGACAGGGACAATGCTGGAAGATCAGGGAATCAGTGTGATTCACATATCCACCTTCAACATACTCAAAGCTTACAAGTTGTTAGTTATATTGTCCTTTTCTTTGCTTGCTGCAGAACTCCTGTCACCTGGTAAATATGAAGGTGCCACGTTATAAATACATTTTATCTTACAAATATAAATTGGAAGTAGAGTGAGCATGAAAGAACAGAAAACAGGCAAGATTCTATTCTTTTTATCGATCAGTGATAAGTATATTGGTTTTAGATTATGTGTTTCAAGGATCTTCTTAGACACAAAAAAATAGATTTGCTCTGAGCTGGTGCAGAGATTGAGTTTATTAATCAATCTCAAGGGAGGTGAGTAGCATGCAGCAAATGGTTCAAGAAGATGGCTTACCACTACAAGGCCAATTAGGGGTGGACAAAATTTTCCTCTGTATATCTTTAACAGCCACCTTGCACTGGTGGTCATCACTTATTTGCTACATCTCAACGCATGCACACTATGTATTAAGGATAACCTTAAATAATCTATGTATTAAGGATAACCTTAAACCTTGTCATTTCACAAGGGAAATCTGAAAATAGGGCTCTCTCTTAATGATCCACTTTGTTGAATGCACAACAAATGTAGGCGGAGTGAACTTGTGAAAGGAAAACAGAGTTGGGATTGTTTCTGCTTCTGAACCTGTCCCCTGGAGGCTGGAGAATTGAATGGAGGCTTGAAATTTTTACTGAGGTGCCTGCTTCGCTGGCATGGAGGTAGGATCCCTTTCTAATTAAGGTTTGGGGGGGAGGTGGTGGGGAGGCTGAATCTCAAACCTAAGTTTAAGCTGATTTATTAGTCTCACAAGTAGGCTTACCTTAACAGTGAATGAAGGGTCATGAATGTAGCCCAGTCCACCGCACAAACCAGCCTCCCAACAATTGACTCTGCCTACATTTTCAGCTGCCTCAGCAAAAGCAGCATAATTAAGGACCCCACGCACTCCAGACATAGTCTCTTCCACCTTCTTCCATCGGGAAAAAGATACAAAATTCTGAGGTCACATACCAACCCCAACTCAAGAAAGGCTTCTTCCCTGTTGCCATCAGACTTTTGAATGGACCTATCTTGCGCTAAGTTGAACTTTCTCTGCGCCCTAACTATGACTGTGACACTATATTCTACAATTTCTATTTTCCTTCTCTAAGAACGGCATGCTTTGTCTGTACAGCACGCAAGAAATGATACTTTTCACTGTACACTAATACATGTGACAAAAATAAATCAGATCAAATCAAATCAAGTATTGCAATTCACTGACTTTGAAAATCTCCTAGCTGCCACACTCTAAGGGAGAATTTTAGCATGGCCAAAGAACCTAACCAGCACATTTTTCAGACTGTGGGAGGAAACTGGAGCACCTGGAGAAAACCCACACAGACACAGGAAGACTGTGCAGACTCCGCACAGACAGTGACCCAAGCTGGCAGTGAGGGAGCAGTGCTAATCATTGTACCACCACACTAGACTCAATGTGGGACTTCCTAAAAGAAGATTACAGTGGAAGATAAGAAACTGGGACGCTTAAACATGGAGGTGGCCTCTCCTAAACTTTATTAAACGTTTTAAATAAATATGAGGATAAAAGAGCCAGGCTATCATTAAACGGGGAAACAGGGAATCCATCCACAGGGTGGTCTTCAGCTGCATTTGCACCAAGGGAACAGGGTGAATCTGCCACTGTTCATCTACTTTTACAGCCAAAGAAAACAGGAATGGAAAATTCCTCCCCTTTTGTCTTTATTAATCTCTCCCTGCTCTTAGGCCCAGGCTCAGGCTTAGGGAACATGGGTTCGCATCACTGGTAGAATTTAAGTTTAATTAGTAAAATCTGTAATTGAAGGATAGGTTCAGCAATGATGACCACAAAACAATTATTGATTATCGTAAAAGCCCAGCTGGTTCACGAATGCCCTTTAGGGGTGGCACAGTGGCAGGGGCGGCACAGAGGGACAGTGGTTAGCACTGCTGCCTCCCAGTGCCAGGGACCCAGGTTCAAGTCCCAGCTTGCTGTCCGTATGGAGTTTGCACATTCTCCCTGTGTCTGCGTGGGTTTCCTCTGGGTGCTCGGGGTTCCTCCCACAGTCCAAAAGATTTACAGGTTAGGTGAATTGGCCATGCTAAATTCTCCCTCAGTGTGGCCGAACAGACACCAGACTGTGGAGATTAGAGGATTTTCACAGTAACTTCATTGCAGTGTGAATGTAAGCCTACTTGTGGCTAATAAATAAACTTTACTTTTCCTTTACGGAAATAAATCCACCATCCTTGCCTGGTCTGGCCTACATGTGACTCCAGACCCTCAGCAATATGGTTGACTCTGAACTGCCCTCTGAAATGGCCTGGCGAGCAATTCAGTTCAAAGGGCAATTAGGGATGGACAACAAATGCTGACCTTGCCCATGGTGACCACATCCCATGAAATAAGAAAATAAATTGCCTCAGCGTTCAAATATTTTTGGTTTAAGTGTCTCCTTTTCAAGGGATAGAAGTTTGCACGATGCAGTGGTAGCTTTTTCATCTGATAAAACAAAGAGAAATTGAATTGTGTGGAACATAAGTAGCAGAATATTCATAAGATGAGCCACAAAATTAATTTAAGCAGCGTGAGTAATTCAAGCCTCTTTAACCAAATCAGAAGAAAAATTGGCTAAGTAATTGTTCAGTGTACCCATGATTCCCTGCTGGGAATAATAGCTGTTCTCTAATCTGGAATAATTTCAAACCATTAAATCCCGCCTCGGCCTGTGCACAGACAGTGATATACTTGTTTATGAGGCATGCAGCAAAAGATTAAAGCAAACTGCAGTCATGTTAATCCATCGTGAGATCTCTGCTCGTATCATTTACACACAGTGGGGTAATTTTGACTTGGTGTGGGATTGTATGAAAGAACTGATAGCCTGTTTTGCTCCTCTCAATTGAATATAATTCAATATAAAGTCACAATTTACCACCTCCTCAGCCCCTCTCTCTCAGTTGTTTTATGTCTCTCAATTTCTCTATTAACACCCTCACAGCACACAATTAGGATGGTTAATGCTTAATTTCTTTGGGCTCTATGACTTCCAAAATGGTGTACTCACTGCTGCAGTAAGTTGTGCCAGATGCAATATTGGTGAGGGTGCCAACATTGGCATGATGGCACTGCGGCTAGCACTGCTGCCTCACAGCCACCATGGACACAGGTTCGATTCCCGGCTTGGGTCTCTGTCTATGTAGAGTCTGCACATTCTCCCTGTGACTGCATGGATTTCCTCTGGGTGCCCCGGTTTCCTCCCAGAGTCTGAAAGACATACTGGTTAGGTGCATTGGCCATGCTAAATTCTCCCTCAGTCTACCTGAACAGGTACCAGAGTGGGGCAACTAGGGGATTTTCACAGTAGCTTCATTGTAGAGTTAATGTAAGTCTACTTGTGACACTATTAAATAAACTTAAGCTAGTAAATGACTACTAGAAGTGTGTAGAGAAAGTAGGTTATGAAATCAATCAATATGCCATGTCATTAGATACGTTTTGGAACACAATTCTCAAGCTAATCTCCTCTCATAACCTTGCACAGCTGAACCTACATTCAACAGCAGGAAGGATTTCCCCCTGCATTGTTTTCCAGGGATAATCAACTACTTAAAACTTAGTTACTGTCTGATTTCATTTGGTTCTTGTTTCAATTCTACAAGTGTTCAGTGCCTTCTTTAGCTCCTTAAAGTCGCAAAAGTCAACAATGACTAATGGTGCAGATGCTGCAGGAGCTCTTCCTGACTTTTCAAGGCTTCAGCTCATGGCGGCACAGTGGCACAATGTTTAGCACTGCTGCCTCATAGTGCCAGGGCCAGGGTTCGATTCCCGGCTTGCATAACTCTCTGAGCAACAGATGTGTCGAGTATAGGGCTAACGGGAGGACTTTGAATAGTGTGGATGAACAGAGGGATCTAGGTGTGTGTGTACATAGATCCCTGAAAGTTGGGAATCAAGTAGATAAGGTTGTCAAGAAGGCGTACGGTGTCTTGGCGTTTATTGGTAGGGGGATTGAATTTAGGAGTCGCAGTGTAATGTTGCAACTGTACACTACTCTAGTGCAGCCGCACTTGGAGTACTGTGTGCAGTTCTGGTCCCCGCATTACAAGAAGGATGTGGAGGCGTTGGAGAGGGTGCAGAGGAGGTTTACTAGGATGTTGCCTGCTATGGTGGGGAGGTCCTATGAGGAGAGACTGAGGGATCTAGGGTTGTTTTCGTTGGAAAGAAGGCGGCTAAGAGGGGATCTTATTGAAACATATAAGATGATTAGAGGTTTAGATAGGGTGGATAGTGATAGCCTTTTTCCTCGGATGGAGAAAGCTAGCACGAGGGGGCATGGCTTTAAATTGAGGGGGGGTAGCTACAGGACGGATGTCAGGGGTAGGTTCTTTACCCAGCGGGTGGTGAGGGATTGGAATGCCCTGCCTGCTGCAGTTGTAAATGCGTCTAGTTTGGGGGCGTTTAAGAGATCTCTGGATAGGTTTATGGACGAAAAGGGATTGGTATAGGCTAGTGGGTCATTGTTTTTGTAACTGGTCGGCGCAACATCGTGGGCCGAAGGGCCTGTTCTGCGCTGTAATGTTCTATGTTCTATGTTCTATGTTCTATGTGTGGAGTTTGCACATTCTTCCCGTGTCTGTGTGGGTTTCACCCGGGTGGTCTGGTTTCCTCCCACATTCTGAAAGATGAGCTGGTTTGGTGCATTGATCCGAATAGGTGCTTAACTGTGGCAACTAGGGGAATTTCACTGTTGCTGCATTGCAATGTTAATGTAAGACTCACTTGTGATGAATAAATACATTTTTGCTTTAAAAAGCTGCTCTTAGCCATTCCTCTAGGAGTACATTCCCGACTTGGAAAATTAACAGAGATCAAGCAGAGAAGGATAAGTTAAATTATTACATTGCCCTTTAGTGTCCCAGGATGCACAGGTTAGAGGGATTAGCTGGATAAATATGTGGGATTACGGATAGGCCCTGGGTGCAATTGTTGTCGGTGCAGACACACTGAGCCGAATGGCTTCCTTCTGCACTGTAGAGTTTCTATGATTTTATGATGAGCTGCTCGAAGAGGATGGGAGAGAAGGAAAGGGACAAAAAGGCTCTCAGCAGTAAGTCAAAACCACTGCCGGTATTCAGGACTCTGTTCTCCTACCTGAACCTCAACGAGCAAGCATTTGTGTCACATTAGCATTTCAGAAAGGAAGCCCTCACTGAAATCATCCACTCCTTGCAACCACAGCACAGAGCAAGATCCAGGTTGCCAATGACTAGCACCTTCACAGCAGGAACTGACCATGACAAATATCATAACACCTCCCTATTCCCTGACAGCTAACTAAACTTCACACTCTCTCTTGCTGAAGAAAAACAAGCAGAATTCGAACCCGAGTCCCCAGAACATTAGCTGAATTTCTGGATTGTTAATCTAGTGATAATACAAGTAGGCCATCACCTTCCCTAAATCCTTTCCTCATTTGAGCGGCACGGTGGCACAATGATTAGCACTGCTGCCACACAGTGCCAGGGACCTGGGTTCAATTCCCAACTGTGTGGAGTCTGCACGTTCTCCCCACATCTGCGTAGGTTTCCTCCGGATGCTCCAGTTCCCTCCCACAGTCCAAAAATGTGAGGATTAGGTGGATTGGCTGTGCGAAATTGCCCCTTAGTGTCGGGAGGACCAGCTAGGATACATGCATGGGGTTAGGGGGATAGGACCTGGGCGAGATTGTGGTCGGTGCAGACTCAATGGGCCAAATGGCCTCCTTCTGCACTGTATGATTCTATAACATTTGACCCCCTTGTTAGTTAAGAATCTATCTACTTCTGCCTTAAAAATATTCATTGATTCTTCTTTCACTGTTCTCTGGGGAAGAGAGTTCCGAAGATTCACAACTTCTAAGAGAAAAAATCTTTCTCATCTCCATCATAACTAGGAGCTCTCTTATTTTTAAGCCGTGTCCCTGGGTCTAGTCTCCCCAATTAGGGGAACATCCTTTCAGCATTCACCCCGTCAAGTCCTCTCAGGATCTTAATGTTTCAATAAGATCACCTCTAAACTCCAATGGATATATGCCCAACTTGTCCAGCTTTTCCTTAGAAGATGACTTCTCCCCTACTCCCTCAAACAACCCAGGAATCAGTCAAATGACCTTTCTCCAAATTCTTCTTTAAATAAGGAGACCAAAACTGCACCCAGTCCTCTAGATATGGTCTCATCAGCACCCTGTACAACTGTAGCAAAACACCCCTAATTGTATATTCCATTTCTCTTGCAATAAATGACAACATTCAATTTGCCTTCCTAATCACTTGCTGTACCCTTACAATAACTTTTTCCTGATCAATGTAGCAGGAGGTCATGATTTAAGGGTGAGGGGGGAGAGGTATAATTTGGAAGTGAGAGGAAGGTTCTTTACGCAGAGAGTTGTGGGGGTATGGAACGCGCTACCGAATAGGGTGGTGGAGGCAGGAACGTTGGACTCGTTTAAGGTTCAGTTAGATAGACACATGAGTGAAACGAGGACGGAGGGTTATGGTAGGGGCTATTAAATAAGGTTAGAACCTCGGGAGACACCGGAAAAGCAGACTTGTAAGATTAACGTTTTTGTCTTTTTATTCTGCAGGTGGAGGTCCACCTCGTGTCAAACGAGGGGCATGCACACGGTGGGTCGTGCATGGGCTGCTCTTGGAGGTTCCGGGAGTGGCCTAGTACTTCGTGTCAGTGTGTGTGCTTGATCTTGGACCGGTAGACGGGCGCCGCAACAGCTCGGTGACTAGCACTGCTAGCTGTGCAGATACATGGATTTGGGCCTGTGTCTGTGGGAGTTTGCGCATTCTCCCTGTGGTTGCGTGGGTTTCCTCCGGGCGCTCCGGTTTCCTCCCACACCCCAAAGATGTGCTCTTAGGCTGATTGGTTTTACCAAATTGACACTATTCTCCCCTGAATCTGGCTAAGTTAGGGGTTCCATTCGTAGACATGCAGGGTAGAATAGGTGTAGGGTAATGCGGTGGCGCGGGCTCGTTGGGCCGAAGGGCCTGTTTCCCATGCTGGGTTGTTCTTTGTTCTTTGAGACCAAGGTTCTTCTATACCTCAGAGTTCTGCAATCTCTCTCCATTTAGATAGTATGCTTCTTTTCTATTCTTCCTATTGTTCCTTCACTCCCAGGCTAAGGATGTTTCTTGATATGCTGTCAGGAGAAAGGCAGAAGGATAAGGTTGTGTTATGGAGATGGCAAGGAGAATGTCAGAGATTCCTGTTACACATTCTGCAGGAGACTGTGGGATGGGGATGAAGTGGGCTGTGAGATTGAGGATCAGGTGTGAGGATGGTTGATACTTTCAGCCATGGCCTCTGCAATGACTGTTCTAATAAGGGCCGGTACTATCTTCTCCATGGGACTTAGGATCTCTCGGCTCTGGCCAGTTTCCATGTGTCCATCTTACCCTACAAGTGAGAAGAAAGGATGCCAGCAAGTGTTGTACGACCTGTTGGGTGATGTGGGTGCTGGAGGTAAACAGATGGCATTATGCTCAAGTTATGAGATATGGGTGTGAGGTTTGCAACTGTGATATGTGATGAATGTACAGAGTCAGATATCAATCCTTATTGTATTGATCAGGATAATTGAAGAATGAGTGATGGGGATGGGGTGACTTCAGCTGATGTAAGTGGCGTAGTGAGTAGGAAATGTCATTTGAAGATATATTTAGTGACCTTGACTCATCATTTGAGGTCACTAAATTGCTAACGAAACTGCATCTGGTTCCTTAGGTCTTGATTCCTTGCATTGACCTCATATCTATCTTCTCCCATTACCTTCCGAGCATGTATCCTTCAGGTCTCTGGCTCTGAAAGAGTAGAGGACATCTCTCTTTGCCACATCCTCCAAACAGCCTGTAGTGCAGATCTAAAAACCATGGAGTCCACACTCTCCCAGGTCAGATATATTTCCTTTATAACTGCCAATGCCTGCAGCAGACACAATCTAACTCTCTGCTCAGAGGTGCAGGATAACTTTAAGCAGCGTGGCTTGTTTTAATTCAGCTGGCCCCTCACAATATTAGCCTCCTGCTTCAGTGCCCTGCCAATCAATCACACGGATGGTGCTGGTTTGAATCTGTGATCAATGATATGAACAGATAGCACAAAGTTGTTGCGCGGCTTGCATTGCAATCAATGGGAACAGATTAATAACGCGCACTGATTCCGATTCCCATTTCTTGGGCTATCAAATTTAGACCCCTCTGCCTTTAATCTTTATTCATTACAACGACAGCCGACCATCTGATTCAATCGGAGAATTCAAAAGGAGGAAGAACATTCAAAGATAAAAGCGCTCAACATGAAAAAAAAACAAATTTCAATAAGATAAAAAGAAAACCATTCCAGATAAATTGGAATGAAAAATTGGCAGATAAGACTTTGGATGAACAATGAAAAATGTTCAAACAGAAGTATTTTTGAGCTTGGAATAGACTCCCACAAGTAATTGGGATGCAGTGAAAACTACTTTCTTGGATGAGTGGAGAATTTAAAATGAAAATCAGACCAAAAGACAGAGGGCAAATCCAGCAGTACTTAAGGAAATTAAAATTAAGTTCTGAGCATGTAAATTCTGAGAAAGCTAAAGAAGAAAGGGAGATTAAAGGATTAAACGGGGTTTGAAGAAAGTCTGGCAGGAAATATAAAAGCAAATATTGAACAGTGATCTCATAAACACAGGAGATGTAACAAAAAGTTAATAGCAGGTAAGGCCATTTAGAGGCAAAAGGATCATCCTCATCGGATAAAGAAATGGCAGACATGCTAAATGATACTTTGCCTTGAATTTAACACAAGGGGGAGAATGAAAAGATACACAAAAAAGAGATGGGGGTTGTAATAAGTCTCCAGAGGCAGAAGCCCCACCACCAAAATCCTTTTATTTACAATTCCAACAGCAGTACAGAGTGCTATCAGTCATCAGTCTACCTTCGGAGTGCCAGAGGAACTGGCATTCCCGGTTAAATACAAGGAAAAAAGCTCCCTGATTAGCCCATCAATTAACTCCTTTAATCAGGCAGTTCATATTCCAATAGGCCAACCTCAATGGCCAGGTTGAAGTCATTACAGGAAGGTAAACAGAAAAGGATCAGAGTAGATAATGTAGCAGTATAGTAAAATTTGATGGGATTAAAAGTGGGGATGCCATTGAAGTGTCATTCTGATACCTGGAAAAGGAACTTGATTAAAGTCTACATAAAGGGCTATAATGTAATTTCAGGTGCATCTGGTATGTTATAATGTAACCCCAATGATAACATTGGAATCTGTTAATAGGTAACCAATGGTAGCATGCTATGAGGATCAGCTTGTTAGGTATCAGTAGACAATGTGCAAATGGCAAAATGATGGGATAGTCAGCTGACCCGGTATAAATTTTAAGCAGATGGGGATTGTAGGGAGCATTTGTGGCACAGGGCATGGCCCAAGTGTTGGTGTGATGAAGATTCTCTATTAAACCATTTATTTTGATTTACTTTGCGCAGTTAGTTCTTGTATTGCTTGCAACTGAAGTAATCTTGCTGTGGGATGGACACGGTAAATGGATGGGTAAGGATAGAGTGCGTCTGGTGACAGCACAGGAGGCGCAGGGCAGAATCTTATCTGATTGTATCATGGTTGTCACTCATTAAAATGCAGTTGGTGAGCTGACAGCATGAACCACATCCCCCAAAAATAGCTCAACACCAGGAACAGCCAGCTCTGTAAATATGCCAAATGTCAACTATTGGTGATACGAGCTCAATATATTTAGTGCACGATAGATTGGAGCATGTTAGACTTAGTCCCTGCAAAGAGTCAACTGTAATGGTCTGTGATGTCATAGAAGGAAGTGACATATACTCATCTGGTCTGAGTCTGAGTCAAGGAGAGAGCCATGTTGGGGGGATGCCGGTGTTGGACAGGGGTAAACACAGTAAGAAGTCTCACAACACTAGGTTCAACTCCAATAGGTTTATTTGGTAGCAAATGCCACTAGCTTTCGGAGCGCTGCTCCCTCGTCAGGTGAGTGGGAGTTCTGTTCACAAAGAGGGCGTAGAAAGACACAAATTCAAGGAGAGAGCAACATGGAAAGAAGCTAATGTTTTCATAATTGTCCTACATATGTTACAAGAAAGTTATCATGTTTCACAGTCCTTCAGAGTTAATGAAACAAGTCCAAATAAACAACACAATAAAATAGGAAAATGAACGAAATATTGTTGTGGAACAATAGTTATTGAATGCAGATGAACCCACAGCAAAATGCCCTTACTATGCCCTCAGTTACAATTGAGAAGGCAGTTAAAGTAATTAATGAACCAACTCATGCCACAGACCTGGGTTCAATTCCAGCCTCGGGTGACTGTGCGGAGTTTGCACGTTCTCCTCATGTCTGCGTGGGTTTCAATTGGGTGGTCCAGTTTCCTCCCACACTTCAAAGGTTAGGTTGAGTGGATAAACTGTCTCTTAGCGGCAGGACGATTAGCAGAGTAAATACTTGGGGTTAGGTTAATGGTGGGATCATTGTTGATGCAAGCTCTATGGGCTGAATGGCCTCCTTCTGCACTGCAGGAATTCTATTATTCTATTCTATGATTTCATTTCCACTAAAGGTGGAAAATCAAAAACAAAAGATGGCCATAAAGACAGCTCTTTAAAAAGTCCATCCACCTTGATTTGGTAGAAGCTGAGGATCCCTTTTGAGAACAATTGCTTGCCACTGGGTTGTATTGGTGGTGAGCCTGAGCAGAAACTGCTAGTAGCAGATGAGCAGGAATAGGAATGGTGCTGGGATCTAAATGATGTTCCTTGACTCCAGAGATGCTGGTAAGAGCAGAATTCATAACAGCAGTTGAAAGCAAGATCGATAAGCTTTGAAAAACAAAGACATGAAAGTGCAGGAAAATAAGATGACATGAATAGCTTCTTCCGACATCCAACACAGGTGCATTGGATCAAATGCCCCCCATGTCATCATCATTGATCTGCCTAATGCAGGTCTTAAATCAATCTGTTCTCTATTCTGATGTGTTTTATTCTTCAATTGTCCATACAATCGCCTACATTCTATTGATCCAAAAGCATAATTATTTTCTCCCCTCATGGCTTATTTTTCTTACATTCAGTTTTTGAACACTTTTTTCCTGTCCATCTCAGTATATGCATCCAACTCAAATGCATTTTCCTGATAATATTAGTTTAGCATTTGCAACATATTTTCTTGTTTGTCCACTTTATTTGCTTTAAGTATCCCCAAGGTCATATCTCAGAATGCTTGAGAAGCCCAGCCTTCTCTTTCATTGAAATCTGTGTTTCAGTGCCATACTCCACATCAAACTTATGCGCCAGAATTTTACCTCCTTGCCCACCACAGGAATCAGAGCAGGCGAGGGACAGACAATGGAAAGGTCTGTTGACCTCAGGCAGGATTTTACAGTTTTGGGATGAGCAGGGCTGTAAAATCTTTGTTTCAGTTTTCTATTTAATTGTCTACGCAATATTCTCTTCTTTCTCTTAAACGTAACATTTCTCCCGGTAAACATCAACTCTCACATCTTCGGGTACTGTTGCCATCTTTAGTTAATATACGTCCCAATGTATCCCACCTAATCTAAATTTACTCCTAAAAAAGGCTCTTTTCTCATCATTACTGGAAGCCTTCGTAGCTTTGGTTTTACCCACAATGATTCATATAAGTCAATGCGTATAAACTTGAGGGATGTTAATCAGGGAATCGTAGGTCATGTGTGCCCCAGTGACTTTTCTGAGGGTCTGTCATGCTTTTGATATATGCACAATGGCCCTGTAGCAATGATGGCTCGTGATAACAATATAGAGTTCTATGACTTAATGATGTTTATTGTTAGAAATGAACTACATTCTTAGGTGAAACGTTACAGAATGAGATACTCCTGCATCTCTCTGCCTTTGAAAGCTTCTCGGCTTCTATCATTAGAGGAGAGAGCCCACATCCAGCAAATTCTCCTGTTTAGGGCAGCACAGTGGTACAGTGATTAGCACTGCTGCTTCACAGCACCAGCGACCCGGATTTGATTCCTGGCTTCGGTTACTGTCTGTGCAGAGTCTGCATGTTCTCCTTGAGTCTGTGTGGGTTTCCTCCAGGTGTTCCAGTTTCCTCCTACAATCCAAAAGACATGCTGCTTAGGTCCATTGGCCATGCTAAATTCTCCCTCAGTGTACCCAACAGGTGCTAGAGTGTGGTGACTACAGGATTTTCAGAGTAACTTCATTGCAGTGTTAATGTAAGCCTACTTTTGACCAATAAATAAACTTTATCTTCAAGTCTTCTCTAAGTGCCAGGTTATGTATAACAATTAGATGAGATCAAAGCTGGGTCGTATTGCAGAGTGTCTCCTGCGTGGTCCAACTATCTGAATCTCATTTTGAGCAGATTAAAAATCCTTTCAATGATGGAAGTGTTGGATGAGTAAGCAGCTCATCATCTGACCATATGCTCCACGGGATCATGAGTTATCTCTTCAATGGATAGCCCTTGTTCTCAAGAATCGATCTCCAGGATGGAACAGCTCGAGGATCTGGGCATGCCCAAGGCTGCACGTGTTGTACTGGATAACATGTCCAAACCTGAATTATGCTTTGTCAGTATTCACTCCGCAGCTGGACATATAGAGAATGAAACCCTCTACAGTTTACACATGCCCCTGGCTGGCCAGCTGGCAACTCCACAGCTTCATGCATGCAATCTATGCAATCTTGGACTTTTAGGAATCTAGCAATGTTCCAAAATCCCCTGGTTTGTTTTGCCTGATGAACCTCGTCTGTGGTGAATGTGACGGCGTGCAAGCCTAAACATTGCATCCATTACCACCTTGATGCAATAGTGCACAGAACAGGACAGAATGTACGCAGCACATCATTGGCATTATGCATAGGATAGTCCAATTAGTGACCCATTCCATCTGTCTTTTCTTGAGTCAGTGAATGTAATCCTGCTCATCCCTGCCCCTTATTTGTCCCTACCCCCTCCAGATTAGAATGCTAGCCATAATTGTTGCATTTGCTTATAACATGTACTCAATTCAATTTTCCAGTTCCTGCCCAGTGTTATATATTGGTAAGGTATCTACTTTTATGGACATACTGTCAAACTTGCAGGTTTCTGAGTTCTTCTGGTGCTTTGGTGTTCAATGTGATGCTTGGCTGGGGCAGAGTTTGGACCTTTTGTTCCTTCCACATATCAACAATAGTTCATTACAGCTTGTTTTAGGCATGAGGAAAGGTTGGATAAACTTGGATTGTTTTCATTGGAAAGACAGAGACTGAAGTGTGATCTAATAGAGGTCTATAAAATTATGAGAGTCACAGATAGGGTGGATAGTCAGAGGCTTTTTTCCAGGGTGGATAGATCAATTACAAGAGGGCATAGGTTCATGGTGAGAGGGGGAAAGTTTAGAGAGATGTGCTTCAAAGTTTTTCACAGAGTGTGGTGGACGCCTAGAACTCATAGCTAGTGGAGGTGCTGGAAGCAGGCACATTAGCAGTGTTCAAGGTATATTTGAGGGGCGGCATGATGGCACAGTAGTTAGACTGTTGCCTCACAGTGCCAGGAACCTGACTTCAATTCCGGCCTCGGGTCACTGTTTGTGTGGAGTTTGCTCATTATCCCTGTGCCTGTTAGGTTGATTGGCCATGATAAATTGACTCTAGCATCAGAGGGATTAGGGGGGTAAATATATGGGGTTACGGGAATAAAACCTGGGTGGGATTGTCGGTGCAGACTTGATGGACTGAATGGCCTCCTTCTACACTGTGGGGATTCTATGATTCTGATAAACGTGTGAACGGGAGGTGAACAGAGGGACAGAAACCGTCTATGGGGTGTAAGTAGTGTGTGTAAATAAGAATTGGTGTAGGCTTGGTGGGCCAAATGGCCTGTTCCTGTGCTGTATCGTTTTTTTTTGTTCTTAGATGCTAATTGTTGTACATGTATCTTTATTTCTGCAAGTTTTTAGAGCCTTGTTCCTCAATCTTGGTCATTTTATTTCAATTAGTCAGTGTCACTCAGGATCTATCCAATCTCTCATTTGATCTCGATATATAGGGCCTTGCTTGGCAAATGTTTTCAGTTTTTAATCATGCAGGATGAACCATATCACTTGGTGAATCAGTTACACAGCATCATGTAACCTTAATATCCCCACTCTTATCACCATGCATTGTATCCAGTTTCACCCACAATGCGCAACTTCAACTATAGCTTATCATATTAACAGTCATAACACATCAAATCATATTATCACCAGCCCCAGCTATATAAACAGGATATTTTAATAAAAACATTTACATTTATTTTCTACAATTTATAATATCTGTAGAGTTTCAGTTCATTGGGATCACCGTTTTCTTAATACTACGAGCTATTTCTCTACGTAGAATATGGATGAAGCTGGCACAATGATCTTATAAATGGAAGAGAGGTAATTGTTCTGAATTAAATCTCTGTTCAAATAAAGTTGTCTCTTGAAACAGGAGCAGAAAGAGGAAGCACCTTGCTTTCATAGAATCTTAAATGCAGAAGGAAGCCATTCAGCCCATCAAGTCTGCACCGACCACAATCCCACCCAAGCCCTATTTCCATAACTCCGTCCATTTACCCCGTTAGTCCCTCTGACACTAAAGGGCAATTTTAGCATGGACAATCTACCTAATCCACACATCTTTGGACTTGGGAGGAAACCGGAGCACCCGGAGGAAATGCACACAGACACAGTGGGAATGTGCACACACCACACAGACAGTGACCCAAACCTGGGTCCTTGGTGCTATGAGGTAGCAGTGCTAACCACTATGCCATCGCGCCACCCGTTCCTTGAGGAGCTCAGTGATCCCTACCATAACAAGGAAGAGAGTAAATTAAATCAGAGTGCTAGTTTATCAAATCACAGTGAGGCTAGTACTGCTGCCTCACAGCACCAGGGGCCTGGGTTCTATTCTGGCCTTGGGTGAATGTCTCTGCAGAATTTATATGTTCTGCCCATGTCTGCACGGGCAGACTTCCATTGAGTGCTCCGGATTTCTCCCACAGTCCAAAGATTTGCAGGTTAGGTGGATTGGCCATGCTAAATTACTCCTTAGTGTTCAAATTTGTGGATTAAACAGGGTAAATGAGTGGAGATATGGGGATAGGGTGAGAGAGCAGGTCTGGGTAAAATGGCCTTTCGGAGATTTGGTGCAGACTCGATGGGCTGAATGGCCTCCTTGGGCACTGTAGGGATTCTATGACCTCGGTCTGCTTTTGAAACTGAAACTAAAATGTATAAAAGATTGTCTGTTTCCCCATTCATGGTATTGAAAATGTGGCTCAGCAAAGTCAAGCTCTTCCCAGTCCCACCTCTCCTGGTGGATAACTTGAAAGAAATATAAGGCAGTCAAACACCTAACAGCAAGAAGCTGATAACTACAAGGTGACGTTATGGGGGAAAATGAATCTTTAGATGTGAGTACTGATCAAATTAAGAGTAATGAGATTGTTCAATGATAAAACCTAAACATATCCATTGTATTAAAGGCAGATTGAATGGCCATTTTTCCAAAGAGAGGAATAATGGTGTTGCTCTGATGCACACATGGTGCTTCTAACACCTTATTCTAGCAAACACAATCATGAATCTCTCAGAAAATTCAATACTTAGGTGTCAGGTAACAAAATTTACATCTCCTGTGTATGTTTTGCTGTGAATCGGAATTGATTTAAGCTTTTTCTTTGAAAGCAGCAAGATGCCAAATTTTTATTCCCGAAACATTGAACTGAAATAAAATGCAATAGGCTTGATTTAGTGTCAAAATTTCACTTGGGTGCTTTACACTACATCAGTTTTTTTGTCATAGTTGTGATGCATCGTGCAGAATGCAGTTGAATTATTTGCTCACTTGTCCAGTTAGTGTGCCTCCTTCCTGGTTGGTGGATGGTTCACTCAACAAAGAGCAGTTAATGTTATATCAAGCACTTGTGCACCAATGACCTCTAGCAAACATGTTCAATTCTTTGATTCACAGACTAAATCTGGCCTTAAATGTTTAACCATGATCACAAAGGTAATTTAGTAACTCGTGGCCCATTAGCCAATTCTGCCTCATGTGTCTGTCTCTTTGCTCAGAAAGATCGGCTGGTCCATAAAATCTCTCAGCTACTTGGATAAATTCATTGAACTGAAATATGATACCTATAAATCCAAGATACATGATGGGTAGGAGATGGCAAGAAAGGAGATTTTTCTTTGTAATATTATGCCTTTTTTCATTACATCATGGCACACATCTGATTCAGTTGTTGAGTTTAAAGCAAAAAAAAAGGCCCTTTGGCCCATCATGTTTGCTTCGACTCTCAAGCACCCCATAGAGTCATAGATATATACAGCAAGAAAATAGGCCCTTCGGCCCAACCTGTCCATGCCAACCAGGTTTCCTAAACTAAACTAGTCCCGTTTGCTTGCATTTGGCCCATATCCTCCTAAACCTTTCCCATCCATGTACCTGTCCAATGTCTTTTAAATATTGTAATTGTACCCACCTCCTCTGACAGTTCATTTCATTTACTACCTTTCCATCCATATAGTACCTATCTACTCTCATCCCATTTTCCAGCACTTGATCAGTAGCCTTGGAAGCCAAGGCATTTCAGTGCTCATTTAAATGCTTCTTAGATGTTGTGAGAGTTCCCACCAGAAAAAAGCCCAATATATTTTCATCATCAAAATCTCAGAGTTTGGATTTTGCAAAAGCTTTTCCCACCTTCGGGCATATTTGGGCTCAGAACAGTAAAGGATGGATAATGGAACATTATCTGTTTTCACTGTAAAGGATGGATAATGGAAAATGGTTTGTTTTCATCCCAAAAAAAATTAACAAATCAGAGTCAGGCATGTTCTTTTGCAAGTACCTCTTCCCCCAACTGTTTCTCCATTAAATACTGGGATCATTCAATCCATGATATTTAAGAAGTCCCTAAAATGTATTATTGCATGGAATGTGAACATCACTGGCAAAGTCCACGATAACAGTAAAGAAATAATTGTATCGTTTCAAATCAGAGCGGTGTGAGGCTTAGTTTGGAACCTGCAGCTGGTGGTGTTCCTCTACATGTGCTGCCCTTGCCTGTCTAGGTGGTAGAGGTGGCGGGTTTGGGAGTTGCTGTCAAAGGAGCCTTGGTAAGTTGCTGCAGTGCATCTTGTAAATGATATATGCACTGCTGCTATTGTGCATAGGTGGTGGAGAGAGTGAATATTTAAGATGGTGGAGTGGCTGCCTTATTGTGGCTGGTGCCAAGCTTCTTGAACGTTGTTGGAGTTTCGGTCATTCAGGCAAATGCGGTGTCTTCCATCACGCTTCTGACTTAGAACCATAGAAAAATTACAGCACAGAAGAAGACCATTTGGCTCATCTTCTTCATGTCAGCCTGAGGACCCTATCTAATCCCACCTTCCTGTATCCAGTTCACAGCCATGTACATTACTGCACTTGAAGTGCAGATCTAGGTACTTTTAAAAAGAGTTTAAGGTCTCTGCCTCCACCACAAATTCAAGCAGTGAATTCCAGACACCCACCACCCCCTGCATAAAAAAGTTCTTCCTCATAAACCTAGTGCCTACTACACCTATTGCCACTTATCTTAAAGTGTCCTGGTACAAGACGAAGGTTCTCCATCAAGGGAAATAATTGTATCCTGTCCACTCTATTTCTTCCCCTTATAACTTTGTGCACCTCCCCTTGTGCCTTGTAAATCATGGACAGGCTCTGGCGAGTCAGGAGGTGAGTTACTTACCACAGGATTTCCAGCCTCTGATCTTGATTATGTCTGATCAGTTATCTGTGAACCTACTAAATTACTCAACTGCAATACAAACATACTGCAGGGTCATTTTGAGTATATGTTTGATTGTATTCCTTTTGGAGATAAGAGACTCATACTTGAATTTCCTTTATGCCTGTCAAATTTTGGAAACTACTTCTCAGTCTGCCTCTTTTGAAATTGGATACATTGCCTGGAGGCAGAAGAGAGAAATAAATCATGGACTATAAAATCAGCGACAAACCATTGTGTAAGGGTAAATATTCAACCAACTGATGTTCAATGCAAGTTGTTTTGCAGTTTACCGCTGTAGCTATTACCTTATTAATGACTTTTATTTTTCTCTCTTCTGAAAAACAGTAGCTATCTATTGAAAATCAACATCATGCCATTTATTTTGTTCACTTAGCCATTCATTGTATAATAAATCTACTTGACAGTTTATAACCGAAGCCTTGTTCTAATGAACTGTTTATTCCATCATTTTCCATAGTTCAGAGAAATTATCTGAGGACGTATGCTATAACCAGAAAATCCCAATGCAGTAACAAGGTTTTATAGTTGTATTTGTGATCATGCTATGAATTGCTTAGATATTGAGCAGATAAAAGCAGAATCTGCACTCCCAGAAATGACGCTGAACCAGAGATGGTTCTCTAGACTAAAAGCTCAAAATACAGATAAAAAAATGTTTGACTTCAACTTGTTTCTTTTCTTGGGATGTGGATAATGTTGGCAATGCTATTTGAAAAGACTCGGGCTGCGATCTTACTTGCCATTCACGCCACACTCCCACTGCAGCGAGATCAGAGAATTCGGCCAAATCTCCGTTCGATACAGCGGGGTGGGAAAATCCCATGAGCGTGAACGGTGATAAGGTTCCGGCCTTAGGGTGGGATTCTCTCTTCTTGCCTGCCATGGGTTTGGTGGCGGGTGGGAGAATCCAGCAGGAGCCAATAAGTTGGAGACCCGCATCTGACGAATGCTCATCAAGACTGGAATCTCCCCATGCCTTCCAATCTTGTGTCACACCGGCAGGGAAATTATGTCAGCCCCAAATCTGTTTGAAAATGAGTGGTGTGCACAAGTTGGGCCTCAGTTAGCTTGAAACTTCAAGGTGAGTCTACCTGCCATAGCGCTGCGTGACTCCTGTTGCACTGGATGTCACTTTTTTTATTCATTCGTGGGACGTGGGTGTGGTTGGCTGGCCAGCATTTATTGCCCATCTCTAGTTGCCCTTGTTCAGAGGACAGTTGAGAGTCAACCATATTGCTGGGACTGAATGGTTTGTGTCCTTCAGCTCCATTGTCTTTATGGGCAGCACTATGCTGCAGGACTCAAGAATCCTCCACCTTGACCAACTCTGATCAATACTGCACCAGGGGTTGAGGACTACAGGCTCTTCTGTTCTCAACGCCTGACACCATTTTCTGTACAGGTAGCACTGTGCTGCGACATGCATACAACCTCCACTTTGCCTAACTCGAAGTTCGACTACGAATGGGATGTGAGGTGAGGGTGGGGTTGATGAAGACAAAGGGGGAATGGGATGGTGGGCTGTGCAAGCGCTGGCAAGGGAAGGGCAAACAAAAGGCAGGCAATGGAGAAGGAGGGCTGTGCAAGGGTGAGGGGCAAGAACAAGGAGGGTGTGACAGCAAAAGGCAAGGAGATGGAAGTTGGTGAACAATATAAGGCAGAGCGAATAGTCAGGGGCAGGAAACTGAACCCCAACAAGGGGTTCAAAAGGACATCTCATTGTTTAATGTAAAAACCTGAAAGAGTGAGGCGGGGCTGGGGGGGCGGGAATCATTATTATAGCACATTAGGAAGGGATCACATGAATACTCTGAAGTTGGGGATGGTGTGGTTGGAGATGGTCACTGATGTCCTTAGTCCTCTTTGGAAAGGGTCCAGTGAATAGTTGCACTGAGTTTGACATCATATACATGTTTATCTCGCAGTGGTATACTACCACAATAGAGCGACGATGACTAAACCAAGAGATAAGAGGATTCCAAAGTATAAATTCACAACACCTCCAGTTGACCAGCAAATGATTGAGAAATAATGCAATTTATTTCCAGGGATAGCATACCCATTCACGAGAAGAGACACCACTACGCCTTGGAGCAGCCCCAACCTCTGGCCTGACAAAGGAGTCCCGCTCAGGGTCAGAAGCACCCTTGGTTGTCATGCTGCTGAATTGGATCTGGGCACAGGCAGGTGGTGAACAGCTGAACACCCTTGAAGTGAGGAGGCTCCCAGGCTGTTCCACTGATGTTCATCTTCCCTGTGAATACTAGAGTGTCGCGGCCTGACTCCTACAGGAGACGGTGCATCTGGAGTGAGGTCAAACGGCCTCATCCCCTGTCGTCTACATCCTAATGGTGTCCACTAGTGCCTGTGGCCATGGATTGCAGCTTCAAGCTCAAAACTGACAAGACCTGTTGGACCAAGGTTTCCATAGTGGTCATCCCAAAGGAGGGGACACTGTCCTCCCCAGAAAAGTTGACTATAACCTCCACGAATACAGGGCATACCAGGACCTTGGTCAGCTCTCCCCCATCTGGGCTCGTTCAAGTCTGTTGTGTGGCAGCTCAGTCTGTACAAAAGTGAAGAAAAGCATGGTGATGAGAGGGGATGGGGAAGAGGTTGGCTGAAATGCACTTGGGTGGTGAGGCCCCCCCATCTCCCCCAACCCCGAGAAGAGCTAAAAGATGGAGTTTGAGCGTTGATATGTATCACCCGTTAATGGATGTGTGAGATCTGTGAAGAGAGTTGGCATATGATTACATGATAAGAGTTAGATGTTGGAGAGGGTTGAAGGATATCTTACCCTCGTGGAGTAGATGAGATCATTCATCCTCTTCCTGCGCTGCATGGCATTTCAGGCAGGGTTGCCAGTCACGCTGACCTCTTGGGCGACAGCCTCCCAGGCTGAAGAGGTGACACTGGGATGCTTTTGGAGCCATCCCATAGTTAGACAACATGCCTCTGCATCTGGAATCCTCAAATCAAGGCCTTCAAGGGGCTGGTGGTTAGAGACCATAAAGTGTAGGAGCAGAAATATAGTTGGTACGGTGGCACAGTGGTTAACGCTGCTGCCTCACAGCAGGAGGGACCCAGGTTTGATTCTGGCCTTGGGTGACTGTCTGCGTGGAGTTGCACTTTCTCCCTGTGTCGACGTGGGTTTCTTCCAGTTGCTCCAGTTTCCTCCCTCAATCTAAAGATGTGCAGGTTAGGTGGATTGGCTGCACTAAATTGCCCCGTAGAGTCCACAGATGTGTAGGTTAGGTAGATCGACCGTGCTAAGTGCATAGGTTTTTGAGGATGGGATGGGGAATGGGCCTGGTTAAGGTGCTCTTTCAGCGAATCGGTGCTGAATGGCCTCTTTTTGCTCTGTGGCGATTCTATAATTTCATGATGCTATGAAGTAGGCTGGGAGCTTTCCTATTCTGGGGGGGCGGGGGGGAAGGTGCAGGTGGCGGGTGACATCTTTAGCCTTATCATGAAGTCAGGTGGGCTGGTGAGAGTGCAATGAATGTGTTGGACTGGCATTCAAATATGGCATCCTGATCTCTGAACCCCCCGCTACTGACAGCAGACAGATAAATTATCTCCTGATCTGCCAGGTGACATTCACTTGTGCATAATTAATAAGGTTCTGAGCATAAAATTCCGACCAGCAGGGAATGGTGCTTCCAAAACTGCCCTCCGCTGCACTTGGCAAACAAAATTGGAAAGTTCTGCCTTTGATTTTTAGCTCCAGGTTTATACATGCAGAATTCTACAAATTTGTCTCAGACAAATAGAAGAACATACCCACTAAAATAAATTAATAACTGCCCCATAGCCCAAGAAGTTCATTCTTCCGACTGGATTATATGTAAATTTGTCTGCTGTTGTGTACCTCAAATTGCTTGATTTTATCAAGCTCTGAACCGCCACAGACAAACTTCCGATAAGAAAAATCTCTGGATTTTCTCCAACAAGCGTAATCTTTCATTAAAAAAAGTATTATCAGTTATACCGCATAAACAATGTCCTTTGATTCTAAGGTGCAAAGCCACTGTTGTGTGTAATTGTCTCTACATACACTGATCACAATATTCTTAAACTTCATTCATAGGCAGATATTTTTCCAAGTACTATTAAAATATTTTACTAAAATATCAACGCACCTTGAGTTAATTTGTAGGAAGGATTTTTTTTTGGTTTTACACCAATTTTGTAATATTGAAGGGGCTGATACATTTGTTCCTTAATAATACTAATTTGAACAGGCTAAGTGGCAGGGCAAGCTCAGATAGATTTCTTGGAACACAGATACATGTGTAAGATATTAATTCCATGACATAATTTCTAAATGTGGACATCGGGTTAGAACTATATTTGTGCTGCCCTTCCATTCTGTTGTTCAAGGTCGCCTTCAATACTTCATGTTGCTGAAGGGTTGCATGCTCTTGTTGCATTTGATATTGAAGGACAGTTAGCTGTTCTTTAAATTGTTCATTTCCTTGTTGACCTCTTGCAAACTTACGTTACACTTCAGCCCCTTACACACCTTATACACCTATGACTGCCTGGCTAAATTCCGTTCCAACTTCACTTTCAAGTTTGCTGAAATAGTATAAGTTTAAAGTTTACTTCTTAGTATCACAAGTAGGCTTACGTTAAAACTACGATGAGGTTACTGTGAAAATCCCCCAGTCAACACACTCCGGTGCCTGCATAGGCACACCGAGGAAGAACTTAGCATAGTCAACGTACCTAACTAGCACATCTTTCAGACTGTGGGGGGAAACCGGAGTACCCGGAAGAAACCCACGCAGACGCAGGGAGAACGCTCAGACTCCGCACAGACAGTGACCCAAGGCTGGAATTGAACCCAGGTCCCTGGCACTGTGAGGCAGCAGTGCTAACCACTGTGCCATTGTGCCACCACATAAGATAAGATATAAAACACATACCAACCAACTCAAGAACAGCTTCTTCCCTGCTATCATATGAATGGTCCTTTCATGTGTTCCGCTGATCTTTCTCTTCACCCTACCTATAACTGCAACACTGTTTTCTGCACCCTATCCTTTTACTCCCCCTCTATGTACTCTTTAACGGTATGTTTTATCTGTCTAGTGTACAAGAAATAATACTTCTCACTGTACCCCATTACATGTGATAATAAAAAATCATATCAAATTCAGTCCATTGTTTTGTTGCTGCTGGTTTCAGTGTACCTTTTTCTGAAGTAGTTTTCAACATTTCTTGTATAATCCCATGTTTTTCCAGGGTCACATATTGATTCTTCAGATCCTTTCAAGGCAAAACTTCTTTGAGTACATCTTCTGCCTGCCATTTTACTTGGCTGTCTATCTGGTTGAGTTTTTCAAACTCCCTTTTCAACTTTCAACAATGGAATTCAGAATTATTATTTCCTCCTTGTGCTTTTCTGGCGATACATCCTGAATTTGCACATGATTAAGATTTTCAATTCTTGCATTCATCTAAACATTCTGCTTCTTTCAAAATCTCTTTGAGCCTTTGAGGCACCTCAGCAATTTATTTGTTCAAATCTTGAACAGTTTGGTTCATTGAAAAGTATACGTTATTGCGTGCTTTCAAAGGAAAATACCCAGCTTGAATCTTGTGTTTCAAATCTTCCAATTCAGCTTTGATCAGATATTTTAGGTCAATTCCTAGCTTTTATTCTCCCTCCCCCCCCCCCCGATTATGAGATTGGTTATCATTTTGGTTTCATTATTAACGAGGTCTGCCTCCAATGAAGTCCTTGCATGGTTTGTGTCCCGCCCGCTATGATTCCTGTGGCAAGTGGGATGGGGAACTTCTGCAGAGGATGTTTGGGCAGTGCAAGGGTTAATGTGGGACTGGGAAGCATTACGGCAGCAGTTCTGCCCATAGTATGACGTAAAGAGAGATATTAGTCTGAGTGGTAGACGAACAGAAGTCAGCATGGAGACAACACCCATGCCAAACTGTACCTTTGGATGTATTTAGCAATGCATTGTTAATAAATCCTTAATGTTTAACCATACAAACCTCTAGATGTCTCAGTGAGACACCAAACAACATGGTGGCAGGGAAGGGTGGACCTTCTCCAGTGGAGCAACAGTGTTCAAAGATTGTTTGATCATTTCTGAATACACTTCATAAGAATGAAGTCTGGCTCCAATTAAGCAACTTCCTGGGGGAATCAGAAGATTAGTGGCCAGTGACTCACTGCTTCTGCCTTGGGAAATCCCACTGCAGAGTTGGGGGCGGGGGGAAATGAACATTCCTGTCTGGAAGGTATCCAGCTGGGAAAAAAAAGGTTAGGTTTTGGGAATGGAGAATGGCTTTAGGTTGGTTCTGGGAGAATGAAGTAGCACTTAAAAGACAGTATAAAGTATAATGGTGGGACTTTTGACTATGTGTGGCATAGGGATTTTGGTCATTTTAGAAGTCAAAAGTGCGATGTTCCTGTTATTTAAAGTATAAGATGCTGATTAAACAGTAGTTAGCCATTTTGTTTAGTTTGTTTGCCGTATCACAAGTCTTAAAACTCATATTCTTAACATGCGCTTCTTTTAGCCAGATACAGGAAATGTATCTTTTTAAATTATTGTTCTCCACAATATAATGCTTTCATTATTATTGAAACTTACATATCAAAGGCCATAACATGACTCCGTAACACTGAGACACTAACAAGAAAGAAGTGTAGAATGATCAGCTGTGATCCAAGACATCATTACACTGTCAAAGGAGACACGTTGAAACACCTTCCCTCAATTAGGCAACCAACATGTCAAATCACTGGCCTGAATCAGTCTTGAAATATAAAACTGAGTTTTCAAACAGCAGAAAGAAGGTGAAAAATTGCAGCATACTTGTTTCAAAACAAAGATATTGCAGTGAGCAACAATTTCTTGAGTTCATATCACATGACATGCTAAGCAGCGCTTTGAATACTGAGAACCACTGTTCAGAAAGGAAAGACTGGCCTTGTTGGGGTTCAGACTGTGACCAGGGCTCCAAAAGTCAGATTATAAGAGATTACAAAAATTAGTTTGACATTTCTTAAATGTAAGTTAAGGGGTGATTTTATTGAGGTTTTCACAAAGTTGAAAGGAGTTCATAAATAAATCGAAGCAAAGACCTATTCAGCCCTCATTAACATATACTTGCTCCCAGTCAAATGATGCCTTGATTTTAAAATTCTCTTTCCTCTTTTCAAATCCCTCCATGGCATCCCCTCTCATCTTCTCTTTAATCTCTTCAAGGCATACAATCATAGAATCATAGAGGTTTACAGCATGGAAACAGGACCTTTGGTCCATCATGTCCATTGCGCCCAGTTTTTACCACTAAGCTATCCCCATTGCCCACATTTGGCCCATATCTCTTATACCCATCTTACTCATGTAACTGTCTAAATGCTTTTTAAAAGACAAAATTGTACCCACCTCTGGCAGCTTGTTCTAAACACTCACCACCCTCTGTGCGAAAACATTGCCCCTCTGTACGCTTTTGTATCTCTCCCCTCTCATCTTAAAGCTATGCCTTCTAGTTTTAGACTCCCTTACTTTTGGGAAAAGATATTGACTATCTAACTGATCTATGCCCCTCATTATTTTATAGACCTCTATAAGATCACTCTTCAGCCTTCTCCGCTCCAGGGAAAAAAGTCCCAGTCCATCCAACCTCACCTTATAGCTCAAACCATCAAGTCCCGGTAACATCCTATGAAATCTTTTCTGCACTCTTTCTAGTTTAATAATATCCTGCCTGTAATAGGGTGACCAGTACTGTGCACAGGATTCCAAGTGTCAACCGAGAGACTTGCACTCTTTCAGCTTCTAGTGTAGCTCTGACTTAATACCCTCCGCTACTAAAGTGCCGAACTCTATAAGTCTTTTCTGGACTCTTTCTGCCTCTCCTAATCTTCTTCCTTTTGAGATGCTCCTTACAGCCATTTTGTGGCCCACCCTAATATTTCTTGTGCTGCTATGTGTCATATTTTATTTGATAATGTTCCTGTCAAACACTTTGGAATGTTCTGCCATGTTGAAAGCATTGTACAAACACAGGTTACTGTCGTTGTTGTCATATATTTTCATGATTTGATCATAATTATGCCCTGAATTTTTCAGTTGCTGCGCGTACACCTGCCTGGGTAGGCCTGGAAGTGAATGTAAACTCTGCTCCCACCATCTGGTTGTCTGATTAACAGCAACCCAACGTGAAAGGGTTGAGAACCCAACACTAATGGGGGTGGGTGGGGGAACAGAACAGGGTGGGTGTCCCAAGGAGTCAGCTGAAGGCAGGGGACAGCTGGTGGAGAAAGTGTTAAGAAGATACAAGGGGAAGGAAGCTGTGAAGATCATGAGGAGGAGCTTTGGAAGTTTGTGTTGTGGCTGGAGCAATTAAATATTTTCCATTGGATTCAAAGACAGAAACAACTTGTGCGTGGACTCGAGTAATGTCGTTCAGAGGCCCAAGCCGCAAAACATAGAACATAGAACACTACAGCACAAACAGGCTCTTCGGCCCACAAGTTGTGCCGATCATATCCCTACCTACCAGCCCTATCTATAACCTTCAATCCCATTAAATCCCATGTACTCATCCAGAAATCTCTTAAAAGACCCCAACGAGTTTGTCTCCATCACCACCAACGGCAGCCGATTCCACTCATTCACCACCCTCTGAGTGAAAAACTTACCCCTAACATCTCCTCTGTACCTACTCCCCAGCTGTGGCCATTCCATGCAGAAGTGAGCATGGAATGGCCACGGACAAGTCAGCCCTTTGTTAATCAGATGACGGCTTGCAGACATTCATGCAAGCAGTAAATGATTGCAGTGAGATAATCTGAAGACCAGAGGAGGCCTCCACATGTCAACAAGGAAACATGGGCAGATGTGGTAGCGTTAGTCAGCAGCTGTGGGTGCAGAGTGAGAAGCTGTTGAATAAACTTCAGTCTTCAAAGGTGAGTAAGGAAGCCACTTTGCACCTTGACTGAGTATTTATGTGTAGGCCTGCATTTGGAGGGGGCTGGAAGGGGTTAGGCAACCAAAGCCAGTTGCCTAATTGTTCTGTGCCCTAACAGGCTGCTTGGCACCAGACAGGATGGTAGGCATGGTTTGAAGGAAGTAGTCCTGCAATGCAGTGCACATTACCCAACATAAAGTGTACCTTTAAAATGTTACTACCAAAAAACTGCATTAAAAATGAATTGTTCACCTGGTAAATATCTTTTTTTTAATGGTTTTCATTTGCACATTTCCATGGCTAAGCTAACAAGTAAAAACATTGAAGTAGTTAAACAGAGACACTCACCTTCTAATATATTAGTTCACTTCTGCCTGTCAAAACTGAAGAAGCTTTTGTGACCTGCTATTACATGTTCTTGCACCTCTTCATTACGTGAATAAAGCTTTTTGAAGCTTTTATTCCAGAATCATTTTCTTTTTGCTTTGCTATATTGCAATGGATGATGTACATCTGGATTAACAATTGAGACTGAAGTCTGAATATTATTGTGTTGGAAGACCTTTCCCTTTTATATGTTTGCAGTTTTATCTATACTACCTAGTGATGTGGTGGGTGAGATAACTAATGGCTGCATATAATGCCACCACTGGTCCTGAATGGAGATGATTGGGCAGATCCCTCATCAATAATGGTTGGAGATTATACGATTGCAGGTGGCAAGGTGGTTTGCATTTTCTTCTTTTTATCATCAATACCCCTTAAAATTTATCCCTCACCGTGGGGAAACAAGTGTTCTCTGCCCACCCTACCTAGGCACCTCATAATTTTAGTACACCTCAATTATGTCACCACATTGCCTCCTCTGTTCTAAGGAAAGCAACCCTAACCTATCCAATCTCTCCTCATGGCTGCAATTTTCAAGCCCTGGCAATATACTTGTAAACCTCCTCTGCATTCTGTCCAGAGCAATGATGCCCTTCCTGTAATGTGGTGACCAGAACTGTAGCTAAAACTCCAGATGTAGCCTAATCAGCATTTTATACACCTCCATCATTACATCCCCGCTCATCCAATAAAGGGAAGCATTCCATATTCTTTCATGACCTGCCACCTTCACAAACCTGTTGGAAAAGCACTCCAAGCTCTCTCACTTCCTCAACTCCTCTCAATACTTTCCCAATTATTAAGTATTCCCTTTGTTTGCCCTCCCCAAATGCATTCCCTCTCACTTTTCCAGTTTGGATTCCATTTGCCACTTCCCTGCCCACTCAGTCAAACTATTACACATATAAATATGTGACATATTTAATTACATTAATTAAAATCTATTTGTCACTTTTAGATGCATCACAGTATCCAATGTATTTATGTATCTCAGAATTATAGAATAATTAGGGCACAGAAAGAAGCCATTTGGTCTAATGTGTTTGCACTGGCTCTCCAAAACAACATCATGACTTAGTACTATTCCCCTGGCTTTTTCCCACACCCCTATACATTGTTTCTATTCAAGTAATCAGCCTGCTTGATTGTCTCTAATATCCAGGTCATCAATATGTTTTCCTGAGCATTATTGCACCATCCTTAGGCACTCCTGCCGTCAAGATGTGATTTGGGAAACTCATTATACAAGTTCCCGGTTCCTACAGTAGCACTGTGGGGCATGACACACCAGTGTCAAATAAAAGTAATGCCTTTTGACTGAAGCTAATTTTGCACTTGGTGTCTCTCCGTCAAGGCAATGAGACGTAAGAGGCTGATGTCGAGCCTTAATGCTCCAACATAATTTGTTTTGTAATTTGTGGCACTGGTACTTACCGGGTGTATTTAAAAGGCGTGACTTCTTGCAGTAGTAGGCCACTTTCTGTTCACAGTAGTCCATGCTATTAATCATGGCCCGGAGCTGTTCCATGCTGGCATTATAGTTAAACTGCACGAGATGGGGTTTTTCTGCAGTGGAACCTTGTACTTTGGTTAGCTCAGTGTTGTTGTGCTGAATCACAGTCCAGGTTTTGTCCTCTGATTTTTTTTAAGAAATAAAAAACAATAAATGCACATTATGGCAATGGCATACAAACAGGAACAATAATTGATTTGCAATGCAATCTGGGAAAGCTTTTTCCCTGCCGGTGTAATTTTCCTGCAACTAACATTTGATCTTGAAGATGCACTATCATGGCTCAGAGTTAATGGTAGTAATTCCAGTGAAAAGTCAGCATCATCATCAAAACTCCCCTGAAATGGTGAGCAGCTTCAGGGAGTCTACACATGCATAGAATAACACAGGCACTCAGAAGTTGTTGTCAATCATTCTGTTTCTCCAGAGGTAACAGTTCAGCCTCTCTTCCCCAGATCAATCAATGGGAAATCTTTGAATTTTTTGCCTTATGCTGTTAATCATAGAATCCCGACTTTGCAGAATGGGGCCATTTGACCCATCAAACCTGCACTGACAATAATCCCACCCACACCCAATCCCCATAACCCCCCCCCCGCATATTAAGGGGCAATTCTGCATGGCCAATCCACCTAACCTGCACATCTTTGGACTGTGGGAGGAAACCGGAGCACCCGGAGGAAACCCAGCAGACACAAGGAGAACATGCAAACTCCACAAAGTCACCCAGGGCCAGAATCAAGCCCAGGTCCCTGGTGTTGTGAGGCAGCAGTGCTAACCACTGTGACGATGAGCCACCCCCCACTGTAAAAATGCTTGTTGAATGAGGTGTGACTGAGTTTGTAATGACGTACTCTGTTCATAGTTAATGCTGTATCTTCACTGGTCATAAAAAGCTAATTTTATATGAGTGGAATGTCGATGTTCCACATATCTTTTAAATAAAATATATTGGGTGGAATTCCTTGGTCTCCCAGCTGTGTGTTTTGCGACAGTGGGAGGCAAAGTGCCATTTGCGGGTGGCGGGATTCTCCAGTCCCGCTGCTGTCAATGGAATTTTCCATTGAAGCCACTCCACACTGCTAGGAAACCCAAGGGTGGGGGTCTGCTGCTGCCAGGACCAAAGAATCCCACTACCAGGGAGGATCTGGAGAGTCCTGCCCATTGTTTAAAGTTTGCATCTGTTTCTTGCAAGCTTCTATTTTAATTGAGTCATAATCTGTTCCTTAGGATTACAAAAAAAATGTTGAAAAGAGGGACATGTTGCCGAAGCTTTTCATCTTGTACTCATCAGGACAAACACAAGAATGCCAAATTTCAAATGACCCCAACAATTTATACTTTAGGAGAAAAGGATGCTGATTGGGTTGGCATGTTGACTTTGATTGGCTGAGGCATTGCTGTGGGGAAAGCAAAATTGGAAATCTTGCGTTTGTCCTGATGAATGCAAAAAAAATTACTTTGATAGTATGTCTCTCTTTCTAGCAATATCCAATCATAAACATTTATCACCCTATCTGAAGATATAAATTAAAAGTAAAGAGATTCAGTGTTTTTAACTTCCTGATTTGCTGCCTATGAGAATACTTTAATATATTTGTCTATAGCTTGTTTGCTGTCATTACTGCAGCACCATGAGTGCAGATCTTTGTGGGCAGCTTTCTTCGAGGTCAGCCGCAAACACTGTAACATTGTCGCTAACTGCAAAATCCAGGCCACCGTCTTATATTTGTGACTTTTTGAGTGCAGGAAGATAAAAAAGAAATGAAAATCAAATTAAGGGCAGCACAATGGCACAGTGGTTAGCACTGCTGCCTTACAGTGCTAGAGACCTGAGTTCAATTCCGGCCTCAGTTCACTGTCTGTGTGGAGTTTGCACATTCTCTCCGTGTCTTCATGGTTTTCCTCCGGGTGCTTGATTTCCTTCAACATCCAAAGATGTGCGGATTAGGTTGATTGGCCGTGTTAAGTTGACCCTAGTGTCAGGAAAATAGCCGGGTAAATATGTGGAGTTATGGGAATAGAGCCGGGATGGGATTGTGGTCAGTGCAGACTTGATGGGCCAAATGGCCTCCTTCTGCACTGTAGAGATTCTATGATTCTATGGGCTGTATAAACCTAAATACCTACTTGTGAATGTGTTTCTTTATTGGGAATAGAGAGATCAACTTTAAAGTGCAACAATTGATGACAAATAAGTTGTTGCAGTCGTACCCTTTGCTTTGTCTCATCTGAGTAGCTGGTTCCTTCTCTAACATGAAAGGTAGCACCAAAGATGCTCACTCTGCCCATATTCAAATTCTTCCAGGGGTTACAATTTTCACAATCAAATTGCATGAACATGTAACTAAATGCATATGATTTACAGCCAATGACTAAATGAAATTTAAAGGTTTGAAGTTTATTTATCAGTGACATAAGTAGGCTTTCATAAACACTGCAGTGAAGTTACTGTGAAAATCCCTAAGTCACTACACTCCAGCGCCAGTTCAGGAACATTGAAGGAGAATTTAGCATGACCTAAACAGTACAGCTAGAATTCTCCCAACCCACCCGCTACTGGAATTCTAGCGGGGGGTTTGCGGAGAATGTGAAATGCCATCGATGGTCAGGTGGAATTTTCGGCTTTTAGAACAGTGCGGCCAGAGAATTCTGCCCTATATCTTGCAGACTGTGGGGTAAAACCAGTGCACTTGGAGGAACCCAAGCAGACAGGGGAAGAACGTGCAATCTCCACAGAGACAATCACCCAACCTGGGAATCGAACATGGGTCCCTGGCGCTGTGACACTGTGCCACCTCAGGTGTTTTTAACTGATGTATTGATGGCAATTCTGCTGATAGCACATAACATGACGTTCAGGCTCCTCGCAGGTACAATCGCTGAGTAACAGCTTTGGGCGTGTAAGCACTTTGGGAAATATACTATGAGAGAGAGTGTTAATTTCACTCATGCCCCATCATAGTAAGATCAAGCAGCTTACAAAATCATTCCCTCATTCTTATATAAATAAAAGGTTGCCTTATTCAACCCATTTGCAATTCATACAACATTTGACAGATTTGCTAAAAATGAATTACTGTGTGCAATCAGTGGCCTTTTGGGAAGAAAATCTGCCGTCCTTACCCTATCTGACTCCAATTCCACATCAATGGGATTTATTATTAACTGCCTCTTGAAGTAGCCTAGCCAGACACTCATTGTACTATTATCTTCGAAGGGCAATGACGGCCAAAAATATTGTTGACCTTATCTGCAAAACCCACTTCACGAGAATTAGTAAAATGAATCATGCTAGCACGATAATGTCATCAGACAAAATAACCGGGTTCAACGTTTGCATTACATTTTTCCATTTTTTTCATTGTTGTCAATGCTGCTATGCTTTCTGAATTTTTTTTATTCTTTACAGTGAGATTCAGGACCAGGAAGTAAGACATTTTTCTCACTTCTTGGCATCTGGTAACAACAAAGAAAAGGACAAAAAAAAGTACAGCACAGGAACAGGCCCTATGGTCATCCAAGTCCGTGCCGATCATGATGCCCAAACTGAGCTAAAAAAAAGTACCTTCTGTCCTTACTCGGACCTTATCCCTTTATTCCCTCCCTATTCATGTACCCATCCGGATGCCTCTTGGATGTTGCTAATGTGCTTGTTTCCACCACCCCCTCTGGCAGCACATTCCAGGCGCCCATCACTTCAATGCACAATGCACTTCAGAAGCAGGATAGGGCTCTTGTCACCGTCTAAATAATTATTTCTGAAGAGCAATTATCTCTGCGGCTGTGGCAGTGTGATATTCCCACTTCCCGTTCAAATCTACAAGAAGGCCCATTGTGGACTGCAGACTCAAACTGACTATTGACATGGGCAGATGAATGGCCCATAATTCAATATCCTTTGAGTGGCTTAGAGCTGTCGAGGTGGAGGAGCTGTCTCTATCCAGGTTTGCTAGATTCACCTTCACCTCCCACAAATGGAAATGCAGTGTATACACCACCTGGAGTCAAAGTTGAGATTTTAGAAGCTAAAGACATTTAGGAATCATGAGGCACTTCTTACCTGACTTTAAAACTGCGTTAGGAAATCAAAAGTATATATTTTTTGCAAGTAGCTATGATCTAAAACTCTGATCAAAGTTGTGAAGCAAAAGAGTATTCTGGGAACCAGGGAACCAGAAATCATAGAATCCCTACAGTGCGGAAGGAGGCCATTTGACCCATCAAGTCTGCATTGATTCTTTAACAGAGCATCTTATCCAGGCCCTATCCACGAAACCTCATGTATTTACTCCACCAGTTCCCCTAACCTGTACATCTTGGGACACGAAAGGACAATTGAGCATGGCCAATCAACCTAACCTGCAATCTTTTGGATTGTGGGAGAAAACCAGAGCGTCTGGAGGAAATTCACGCGGAGACAGGGAGAACATGCAAACTCCAAACAGACAATCACCCCGGGCCAGAATTGAACCCAAGTCCCTGCTGATCACTGTGCCACCCTGGAAATGCACAACTTGCCACTCAGGAACTGGAAGAACAAGAAAGGTAATTAAGGAGTGATTTAGTGATCCTACTTTCGCAGTGAGTTGAAAAATTGATGCTACAATGTGATAATACTGTCTCCCATCAGACTCCCTGTGAGCGCTGCTTCCTACTGGCAATATGGTTGTAGCCCTGATCTTAAATCCAAGAGTTGTGGAGAGTCATATTTCCCTCCCAACCTCTACCCAAGAACATGATTCTGTCTTTCTCCTTCAGAAGCTGATTGTCACATCTTCCATTTCAGACCGATGTCTTAACAGCTCCATAAAACTGATCTTTGTCTTGCAAAAAAAGATTATAACAAAGAATAAAACTCTTCAGGGGGGTGGGACAAAATGCTTTGCCTGTTTCATGGTTTTTGACTCCCTTATATGTTCTGATTTATTGACTTTTTAAAGCAAAAATTATGTAAAGCAGCTCACCTGTCATGTTGCAGTACACAAGGAGTGCTCCCACTGGACCACTGCCATCTGGATCAATGGAGAAGAAGCCTGATGTATTCCCTTTGTGTTTGTAAGCTTCACATGACTGTTCATGCACAGCTGCAATAAGGCAGACAAGATAAAAGGGGTTCTTTCAGTCTAAGCATTTGACAATGTAATAAAACCAGGATGTTACAAACATTCTGTCGCACATCGAGAGCAAACGCTGGAGCAAAATACCATGAAATCTGAAATAAAAGAAGAGATGTATCAGATTGTATTTGTGCAATGATAAACAAAGTTAATGGGCAGAGCTTGCCCATGGATATTGGGGCCTTGATGTCAGGACCAAATGGGGGCCCCAAATCCACACTTACTGGGAGCAAAGCCAATTCCTGACCTCCAAATTCCCCATCTCCATTTTTGCCACCCTATTAAGGTTGGTTAGTTGGCTCCTGAAGCTGCCAATCTAATCAAAAGGTCACAGCCCTACAACCTGGGCTACCCCAACAATGGGAAGTAGGCACTGCCATAGTGAGGGCCTCTTCTGCCATGGCACCCCACTTTTGGGAGATGGAATCTCTGCCACTGAAGACTCCACTCCCACCTTCCCTCACCATTTGATCCCTGTAACTCCCCTCCACATCAATTCCCCGCACCCCTCCCACCCTCCAAGCCTGCATGAAAGCCACTTCAATGGGAAATGCCAGTCAGCTTGAAAACTCACCCTGATTGGAGCTCTGGGATGGAATTCTCCAATCCCGCTGTCAATGAGAACAGAGGATCTGGAACTCAGCCAAATCTCCATTCACAACAGCAGGACTGGGGAATTCCAGCCACAGGTGAGGGTCAGAGAATCTGGTTCTGAGTTACTGAAGATGACGGCCCACTTCTAGTTAGTGGGCAGTCGAGCTAGATACTGCCTGCCGCTGGGAAACTCTCTCGGTGTGGTGGCGAAGGGAATGCATTGGGAAGTCACGGCTATTTTCTCAGCCATCCCACATTCAAACCTGCCATCCTGGGGTTGGAAAATTTCATGCCAACATTTCAAATACGTTTGTTCTGTGAGCGAAATGTTCCATAATATTAATTAAACCTTAATTTCAAAAGATAAATGACATTTGGAAGAAGAGAACAAAAACAGACCTCTAGGAGATGATTTAATAACTTTTATTAATTACAAAAACTTTCGATAGAGTTAATGGGGAAAGATTATTTCAGGTTTAGAAGGCTTGTCAGTTGAAAATGATTCATAAGTCAGTAAGGAGAGAATAGAGGATCAATTTATTTGTGCAGAACATGGAATTAAGAGGCTGAGATGGAGACAATTTTACTCATTGGAATTCAGAAGAATGAGGGGAGATTTTATAGATACATATAGATTCTGAAAGGAATAGATAAGATAGAAGCAGGGAGGTTGTTTTCACTGGCAGATGAAACTAGAACTAGGGGGCATGGACTAAAAATAAGGGGGAGCAAGTTTAGGACTGAGTTGAGGAGGAACTTCTTCATCCAAAGGTTTATGAATCTATGGAATTCCCTGCCCTGTGAAGCAGTTGAGGCTACCTCATTGAGTGTTTTTAAGGTAAAGATATATAGATTTTTGAACAGTAAAGGAATTAAGAGTTATGGTGAGCAGGCGGTTAAGTGGAACTAAGTCCACGAAAAGATCAGCCATAGTCTTACTGAATGGCGGAGCAGGCTCGAGGGGCCAGATGGCCTACTCCTGCTCCTAGTTCTTCTGTTCTTATTCTTGGATTAAATGGATGAAACAGAGAAAGGTATCAGCGATGGAGAGTCACAAAATTGGCTTTGGCTTGTCCGAGCAAAGTGCCAGCAAGGGCAGAATGGACCAAATGACCTTCTGTGTCAGAAACTTTGGTGCATCGATGAACCTATCTTTTAATCTTGAAAATGAGCTTGAAGTTGACAAGCGAAGAATGAAGATTCAAAGTTTACACAGAGATGGAATTGTTTGGTTGGAAGATTATAGCATCATAAATGTGTGTGACTTGTAACTGCCCCTCAAGGGAAGTTAGGAATGGGCAATAAATAAAGGATCAGGCCATGACATCTATATCCCATGAACAAATAAAAGAAAATTAATGGAACAAATTCTCCTCAGGAGCATGACCTAGGAAATACGGCAAACAAGATAGATTAGCAAGAGTAGCTCTTTCAGTAGATTAAGAGTTGGGTAAATGTGGTGATTGTCCCTTTAAGGATCAATTTGCATGGCAAAGGTTACATGGCGCAGGAACCAATTGGAGAGCAGAGTGGGTTAAGTGTGGGCTTCTGTACTCAGAGTTATCACAGGAGCTTTTTGCAGCCAAGAGGCAGCAAGCCTTTGTACAGTTTTAACTTGTAAATAAAAAAGTGTGTTTTCCCAAAACTGATGAATGAACACCTTTACAAGAAAGTTGTCTGGTGGGGAAGGGGATGGGTGGTGGTAAAGGAGCAATTAGAGATGGGGGGACATGAAGGGAAAGTGTCTTTTTTTGTTCTTGGGCCACGTCCATCTGATTCTGGCGGAGGTAGGAGCGGGTAGTCTATAACCAAGGAAATGCCTTCACACACAGAAAAATAGAATAACCATAAGAGGTGAAACACAGTAAATGAATTAACCTATGGCAGGATTAGAAGGCACAATGATCAGCCTCAAGAAAAACATGAGACATCAGATCATTGAATCCTTCCAGTGCAGAAGGAGGCCATTTGGCCCATCATCACTGACAACAATACCACTCAGGTCCTACCCCATAACCTCAAGTAACACTGCAGCATCACAGCACCAGAGATTCCCAGCTTGGGTCACTATCTGGATTGCCTATGCTAAGTTCTCCTTTGGTGTACCCAAACAGGTGCCAGCGTGTGACGACTAGGGGATTTTCACAGTAACTTCATTGCAGTGTTAATGTAAGCCTACTTGTGGCGCAAATAAAATTAAATTTATTTACCTTGCTAGTGCCCCTGACACTAAGGGGTAAATTGGCACGGCCAATCAACTTAATCTGCGCATCTTTGGATAGTGGGAGGAAACTGGAGCGCCCAGAGGAAACCCATGCAGACATGGGGAGAATGTGCAGACTCCACAAAGTCACACAAGGCCAGAATTGAATGCAGGTCCCTGGTGCTGTGAGGCAGCAATACTAACCATCATGCCACCATTCCACCCATGATGGGGGGCAGGATTTTTTCTTATTGATGAACTCCTTCACAAAGAGAGTAGATCATGATCTGGTTGGGAACAGAATTGGTGACTTTTGGCATCGATGTAGAAAAAGACTGGAAAATATCCACAATTTTCTTTTATGTATGCGGAGGAAGGGAGGAATGAGAATACTTTCTGTCGAGAGATGTTGGCCAGTGCTCAATAACAGAGTTATGGAGATGGATGAATATTCTCGGAGATTTATTTGGTTTCCTTCAGCAACCAGTGAATATTAAAACAGAGCTTTCCCTCAGCAGATTTAATAGGTCATGAAAAGTTCATGCTCAAGTTGATTTTAGACTTGACAAGATAAGTAGTTCCATCTAACTCACACCTTCCTACACTAGTAGAAAGTTACACATTGGTGTGTTGAACATTATTACAACCACACATTCATAGAAGTGAATAAATAATTTAAAATACGAAAAAGTTTAAACTCTGTACAAATAAGAGGCTGCCAGAGTAAGATGTCTTAATTTGGCAGCACTTTACCATAAAAATTCATTGTTTAAAAGGAGATGTTGACATAGTTATACTCACAATTATGGCAGGTAGCTCCTTTATAATCAGTCCCTGCACAGTCACAGTAAAATGTGCTCCAGGATTGCGAGCATTCTCCTCCATGCTCACAGTAATTTGGTAAACATCTAGAGCACAAAAAAAGGAAGTGACTAAATAAATGTGCCCCAACAACGACAACTTTCCTTCAAATAGCTCCTTTAACGTAGTTTTCACCAGAAAGATGGAGGCTGAGGAGAGATTCGATAGAGGTCTACAAAATTATGAGAAGGGTGGATAGTCAGAGAATTTTCCCAGGGTGGAAGTGTCAATTACAAGGGGGCACAGGTTCAAGGTGAGAGGGGGAAAGTTCAAGGGAGACGCGCAAGGGAAGGTTTTCATTCAGAGAGTGGTGAGTGCCTAGAATATGCTGCCAGAGGTGTTGGTGGAAGCAGGCACATTTAAGAGGCATCTGGATGTGTACATGAATAGGGAGGGAATAGAAGGGTATGGGCTGAATAAGGTTTTTTTTCCAGTTTAGTTAAGGTACCATGATCGACATGGGCTTGGAGGGTTGAGGGGCAGTTCCTGTGCTGTGCTTTTTTTGTTGTTCTTTGCTCTAAATGCCCCAAAACGCCTCACAGGAGCATCATCAGCAAGAGATTTGCAACCTAAGGAGATATTTGGAGAGATGACCAAACCTTGGACAAGTAGGTAGGTTTAAAGGAGACCTTCAAAGGAGGAGAGGGATGGGGAAGTGTGGAGAGGTCGAGAGAGAGAAGTCAAGAGCTTCACCTCAGTGTTGGCTGCGAAGGACATGGCAATCCATGGTGCGGACAACTCAATCAAACCTGATTGGAATTCATGTATGGCAACAGAAGTCGTTACTGAGGCTGCTTCCAGACAAGTTGAAGGATGGTTCAGTTTTGAATTGCAATGGGGCTGGAGAATGGGCAGTGGGTGCATCAGCAGGAGCAGCACAGGGGTCAAATCATCATATTCACTGGCATGCAACTGTGTGCAAATGCTAAACAGCCTGAGAGGCAGAATGGGCAGGAAACTGGACATTTCCTTTCCTGAGGAGGCTAACAGTACACACCTAGAGGGATGGGGGTGAGGTGGGGGAGGGCGGAGGGTGCAATCATGGAACAGGAATCAGCAACAGACCAGAATATTTTTGAGGGGCCAGGAGGAACACTCTAGCTCATCCTGATCCCAATAAAAATGAAAGCAAAATTGAAGGATTGACCAGACGTGGAGTTGCCTGCATTGGTCACTTTAAGTTAGTTAGAGCCAACTGGGACACTCTCACAGAATTTTCCAGCCATGCTCACCCCAAAGCTGCAAAATCCCGCCTGAGATCAATGGACCTTTTCATGGTCCTCTCCAACCGCTATGATTCCTGTGGCTGGCGGGACAGGAAAACTCTCCCCTATGTTAATGTAAAATTCCTGCCTGTTACAATCATGAATACTCAGTTGAGTCTTTCTGCTGGGTTGAACATCTCGACAAGAAGTCTCACAACACCAGGTTAAAGTCCAACAGGATTATTTGGTAGCACAAAGCCACTAGCTTTCAGAACGCGGCACCTTCATCAGGTAAATGGGAGTTCTGTTCACAAACAGGGCATACAAACAGCTGTTGAAAATCTCAACAGCTTTCTGAATACAGTGCACAGCAGATGAGAACTAAGTAACCCATGTAAGGGTCACTATCAGGAAAGCTGTGGAGGTAACCCTGATTTTCTTTCATTCTTTCAAGCAATGTTGGCAACACACACAAGATCAGCATTTGATACCCATTCCTAATTGCCCCAATACTGAATGGCTTCTAGACTACTTCAGAGGGCAGCTAAGCACCAACAACATTATTGTGGACCTTCACTGAAATGTAGGCCAGACAGGGCAGTGATGGCAGATTTCCTTCTCTGAAGGACAATAGTCAATCACTTGCGTTTTTAACAATAACCGATGATGATTGCCACTAGTTTTATATTCCAGAAATTCTACCATCTGCCATAGCGTGATGTAAATCCATTCCCCCTGAACACTTGCCTAGATCTGTAGATTATTACTCCCATGACATTACCACTATACTATCAACCACCCCAATAAAATCAAACCAAGCTTGCCAGCAGAGTCCACTGGATACTGTTCTGGATTGGGAACCATGGACATGGGGGGTGGATTTTACCACCATGCCCAACCGGGAACGAGGGTGGGCACAGCTTGCAGAACAGAATTCTCTGTTGACCTTGGGTGGGATTTTATGAGCTTGCCCGAGCGAGGTCATAAAATATTGGCCGTGGCCTCCACTTAGACTAGACCAATGATGCTGAGAATATTTGTGACATCCAACTGCTAAGAAGCTCAGCACATACAGAGAAGTGAATTTGGGATCCTTCAAACCCATATGATGCTAAAGTCTTGAAAAATTAGCTTATGATATCTGAGAATGTTAAAGTGGTTCGAAACAGAGGTCGAAAACAATTAAGTTCAAAATACAATAAATTTAGCTCATTTCCTTCTAAACTCACAATGTTTCCCACCTAGGAGGACAAGTGTAGCAGATGCATGGGAAACTCACTACCTGCAAGTTCCAGTTCAAACCACACTGCAACCAGATTTGAAACAAAATCATCGTTCCTTCACCGTTACTTGGTCAAAATCCTGGAAATCCTTTCCTAACAACTGTACTTCCACCATAAGGACTGCGGCAGTTCAAGAGGGTAGCTCACTGTCACTTTCTCAAGATTCGCAATGGGTAGTAACAGTTGGCTTTGTCAATGGTTCCCTTTGACACATGAATGAATATAAAATATTAAATGAGGATGCCATAACGTTCTAATTTGGTGCATTCTGAAAATCAGATATAATTGTTAGAGTTGAGTTGAAGCCATTCGGCCCACCAATCTGCACCGATTCTCCAACTGAACATCTTACCCAGGCTCTATCTCTGTTACACTGTATACTTATCCTGCTAATCTCCCTATTCTACATGTCTTTGGGCACTAAAAGGCAATTTAGCATGGCTAATCCGGCTAACCTGAACATCTTTGGCCTATGGGAGGAAACCGGAACACCCGGAGGAAGCCCACGCAGACGCGGGGAGAATGTGCAAACTCCACACAGACAGTGACCCAAGGTCAGAATTGAACCCAGGTCCCTGGCACTGTGAGGCAGCACAGTGCTAATCACTGTGCTACCATGCCGCCCCATTATTGACTGGATAATTGAGTTTGGTTAATCTTCAGTTCAATTGAAATTCAATTTACAGTCTGGAATTTTTACTTTTATTCATTTGTTCATGAGATGTGGGTGTTAATGGCGAGGCCAGTATTTATTGCCCATAACTATTTGCTCTTGAGAAGGATGAAGCCTTCTTGAACTTCTGCAGTCCACAAGATGTACACCCACAGTGCTGTTAGGAAGGGAGTACCAGGATTATGACCTAGAAATAGAAAATGAACATACAGCGATATAGCTCCAAGCCAGGATGTTGCGTGGTTTGGAGGGAAACTTGCAGCTGGAAATACTTCCATCCATCTGTTGCCCTTATCTTTCCAGGATGAAGAGGATATGGGTTTGAAAGGTGCTGATGAAGGAGCCTTGCTGAGTTGATGCAACACATCTAGCAGATGGTACACACTGTTGCCATTGTGCATCAGTGGTGAAGGGAGTGAATGTTTAAGATGGTTGTTGGGGTGTCAGTCCTGGATGGTGTCAAACATACTGAGTGTTGTTGGAGCTGTACTCATCCCATCAGTAAAAAGTCTGACAACACCAGGTTTTAGTCCAACCTATTTACCCACCTCATCCCATCAAGCAGAGAGCATTCCATCACACTCTTGACTTGAGACTTATAGATGGTGCACATGCTATGGGGTGTCAGAAGGTGAAATATTTGCCACAGAATTCCTAGTTATTGACTTGCTCTTGTAGTCCCTGTATTTAAATGGCAGGTCCAGTTCAGTTTCTGCTCAATGGTAACTTCCCTGATGTTGACAGTGGAGGATTCAGCCTTTGGCAATGTCATTGAATGGGAAGAGGAGATGGTTAATAGAATCACAGAATCCTACAGTGCAGAAGGAGGGCATTCGGCCCATCGAGTCTGCACTGACCACAATCCCACCCATGCCCTATCCCCAAAACCCTATCTAGTCTCCCTGACACTAGGGAGCAATTTTTAGCATGGCCAATCCACCTGACCCGCACATCTTTGCACTGTGGGAGGAAACCAGAGCACCAGAAGGAAACCGACGCAGACACAAGGAGGATGTACAAACTTCACACAGGCAGTAATCTAAGCCGGGAATCGAACTCGGGTCCCTGGCACTGTGAGGCAGCAGTGCTAACCTCCTTTTTTGGGGGATGGTTATTTTCTGGCATTTGTGTGACTCAAATGTTACTCACCGGTTGTGAGCTCAAGCCTGAATGTTCTCCAATTCTGCTAGCATTTGAACACAGGCTGTTTCAGTTTCTGAGGAATTGGAAATGGCACTGAACTTTGTGCAATCGTCAGCAAACATCCCACTTCTGACCTTATACTGGAGGTAAGTAAGGTCATTGATGAAGCAGCTGAAGATGGTTGGACCCAGGGCTCTATCCTGAGGAACTCCCACAGCAATGTCCTTGGATTGAAATTATTTTGTGCCAAGTATGACTCCAACCAGTGTCAAGTTTTCCCCCTTGATTCCAATTAATGCCAGTTTGCTGCAGCAACTTGGTGCCACACGGGGTTAAATGCTGCCTTGAGCAGTCCCTTTCACCTCACCTCTGGAATTCAGATCTTTTGTCCATGTTTAGACCACGGCTGGAATGAGATCAGATGCTGAGTGGCCTTGGCAGAACCCAAACTGTTAGTGAGCATGTTCTGGTAAGCAGATGTTGCTTTATTGTTCTGTTCTTGGCATTTTCTATAACATTGCGAGTAGATAGATGGGCAGTAATTGGCTGGGTAGGACTTGCCCTGCCATTTGTGTAGAGGACATACCCAGCAATTTGTCAGATGCCAGTGTTCTATCTGAAACAATTTGCTTCAGGGCATAGCTTGTTCTGGGGCAGTACTATTGCTGGAATATTGTCAGGGCCCATAATCTTCACAGTATCCAGTGCCTTCAGCTGTTTCTTAATATCATGTGAAGTTAATTGAATTGGCTGAAGACTGGCCTCTGTGTTGTCGGGAATCTCAAGAGGAGGCCGAGATGGATCATCCAATTGGCACTTCTGGTTGAAGACACTTGCGAACGCTTCAACTTTGTGTTTTGCACTGATGAGCTGGACTCCCCCGTCATCGAGAATGGGATATTTGTGGAGCCGCTGCCACCTCCCATTAGTTGTATAATCACAATAGGATGGGACATGGTGGTAGAGCTTAGATCTGATCAAAGGGTTGTGAACATGGCTCAGCCCATCAGATAAACCAGCCTCCCATCCATTGATTCTGTCTACACCTCCTGCTGCCTCGGAAAAGCAGCCCGTATAATTAGGGACCCCACACACCCCAGAGAAACTCTCTTCCACCTTCCTCCATCGGGCAAAAGATATAAAAGTCTGAGATCACGAACCAACTGACTCAAGGATAGCTTCTTCCCTGCTGCTGAGAGACTTTTGAATGGACCTACCTCACATTAAGTTAGTCTTTCTCTGCACCTTAGCTATGACTGTAGCACTACATTCTGCACTCTCCCCTTTCCTTCTCTATGAACGGTGTGCTTTGTCTGTATAGCATGTGAGAAACAATACTTTTCACTGTATACTAATACATGTGACAATAATAAATCAAATCAAAATCCACTGATTGTAGGGTGGCTCAGCTCTGCAGGTCGCTGCTTCGAATCCTTCGGAATGCTGTAAAGTTGCATAAAGTATGGTTCAATTTTATATCTTCTTACATTAAGTCCCATAGTTCCCAAGCTTTGAAAGAAAAGAAATGAACCATGAAACATGCTGGTTAACAGACAATAGTGCAGATTCACAGCAAGCAGCCCAACATCTGAAGGGGAAAGATAAGCTAATGGATACGCGAATATTTCCTCTACATCGCTGTCTGTTCTGGAAGAGATGTTGGCACGAGCAGTGATGATGTTTTGTTAGTCCACAGCAGTGAAGTATTTTACAGATTGGGTCCTTCATTTCAGGATGAAAGCACAAATGCCTAGTTATCAGAGAAATGGATCTTGCTAATGAAATTTGCTTGTCAACTTATGACAAAGTTGTGTGTAATCATTCATGAAATACCATTATACACATGTCAGGGGGTTTTCATTGTATTTTAATTGACAGATTTTTCACTCGTCAGTGTTACTGTATTCCAAAAGATCTCCTTCAGGTGGTGATTTGTATTTAAGGGGCATTCTTGGCTTAGTTCCTGTGGGATGCCAGAGCTAACAGTGTGGGGCCCAGAACTAAAACTTCTGTCGGAGAATCTCTGGCTTTGATCGGATCGATGAGAGTGGGGCTAGACAAAACCATTAAGCTGGACGATAGAAGAAAGGCTTTTGAGGAGGATACCAACTCCATTTTCTAGCCACCAACTTCATCCTTCTACCCAGAAATTGTGTGAGGCTGAATCAGACTTTTTGGTTTGATTTATTATTGTCACAGCTATTGGGATACAGTGAAAAATATTGTCTCTTGCGCGCTACACAGACAGAGCATACCGTACATAGAGAAGGGAAGGAGAGGGTGCAAAATGAACAGTATTAGCTAAGATGTAAAGATAGATCAGTTTAATATATGGTAGGTCCATTCAAAAGTCTGGTGGCAGCAGGGAAGAACTGAATCAGTTGGTACATGACCTCAGGCTTTTTCACCGTTCACAACCTAGATGTAATATTTCACCCCATGGTGAGCCTCTAGACAGAGACTCATGCCATCCCAATATCGCCTCTTTTCACCTCCATGACATCACCTGACTCCACCCCAATTTCAGCTCACCTGCAGCTGAAATCCCCACCTGCGAGCCTTGTTATCTTTAAACCTCCATAGCAGTCCTGGACAGCCTTCCAACTTCTGACCTCCACAAACCTCCGGCTAACCAACATCGGCTCCCGGTCCAGCAAGGCATTGAGTTTTTCTTTTAAAATTCTCATTTTTGTTTACAAACCTCTCCCAAGGTATACTCCCTTCCCTAACTCTGTAACCTGCTGTAACCTGACAACCCACTGTCATATCTGTGCTCTTCCAAGTCCAAAGATGTGCAGGTTAGGTTGATTGGCCATGCAAAAATTGCCCCTTAGCGTTTTGAGATGCGCAGGTTAGAGGGATTAGCGGGTACATATGTTGGGATAGTGGGGTAAGGAATGGGTGGGATTGTGGTCAGTGCAGACTCGATGGGCCAAATGGCGTCTTTCTGCACTGTAGTATCTATGATTTCTAAGATTCTATTAAGTCTGGCCTCTGGCAAGTCCTTGATTTTTTCGGGTTTCAATTTTTAAAAAACAGAATTTATATTTCACTGAAATATCCAGCAGGTGGCGCATTTTCCAGACATTATTCCAAACAGGAAAAGGTGAATTGTAAAGTCTAGTTTCATTGTAAGTACATACTTGCTGAGCAGTAAACTGTGGATCCGTCCATCAATATATTTAAACTGCTTATTAATTAACACCTAACAGACTTCACTGAAAATCTCATTTTAACATTATTAATTTATTACTCTTTCCTCAGGCTGCATTGTAACTGCTTTTTCCTGCTTGCCAATAGAACCTTTTTACTTAAGTCATCAATGGGAGTGATATCCCACATGTTTAGTACAAGTTTTTTCTTAAGGGAAACCAACACAGTTTATAAAGGTGAGTAATTTTTGTGTTACTTCTTTAAAGCTTCAGGTTTGCTTTTTATTTGTAAATAAAGGAACATCCCTTTACTCCATCTCCATCAACAACAAGTTAAAGTATAGTGTCACAAGTAGGCTTTCATTAACACTGCAATGAAGTTATTGTGAAAATCCCGAGTTGCCACACTCTGATGCTGTTCGGGTAGCACTGAGGAAGAATTTAGCACAGCCAATGCACCTAACCAGCACATCTTTTGGGCTGTGGGAGGAAACCAGAGCATCCAGAGGAAACCCATGCAGATACGGGGAGAAAGTACAGACTCCATGCAGACAGTGACCCAAGCCAGGAATCGACTCCGGGTCCCTGACGCTGTGAGACAGCAGTGCTAATCACTGTGTCATCTATGTATTTATATGCTGCCTTTTAATGCATTAAAATATCCAAAAGCACTTCACAGGTGATAACACAAAAGATCACTGCCCTGAGTCACATCAGGGATTACTGGGGTAAAAAGAAGTTCTAAGGAATGTCTTAAAGGAGGCATGAGGGGTAGAGAGACAAAAAGGATGGGGGGGAGGGGTGTAGTAATTCAGCCAACTACCATAATGTACTAATTATGCAGTAAAGAGAAAGGCCACACCTGCATCTTAAAGCTAGACAGGACCTTCAACGCAGGTCTGGGCTGAGCAGCAATTTTAACAGCCCCAGCTCACCTCTTCTCACTGGGCAAGCCTCTACTTGTTCAATAGGGAAGCTCCACAAAGCCCACAGGGAGATCTATCAGTGAACCCCTGTGCCCTTTGTGGCCTTCATGACAGAGGGAATTCAAGATCCTGGGGCCTAGGAGCAACTGAAATCACTAATTCTCAAGTGGCCAGAATTAGAGGAACTCAGAAACATGGAAAATAGAAGCAGGAACAGGCCATTCAGCCCTTCTTCGCCATTCACTTTGACAATGGGCTGATCTTCAAATTTAATATCTTGATCCCACCTTCCCCCATGTCCCTTGATCCTTTAGCCCAAGAGCTATATCAAATATCTTCTTGAAATCACACAAAGTTTTGATTTCAACTATGAAACGTCACCATCTGCAAGTTCCCCTCCAAGTCACTCACCTTCCTGACTTAGAAATATATCGCTGTTCCTTCGCAGTTGCTGGGTCAAAATCCTGGCGTCCCCTCCCTAACAGCATTGTGGATCAACTCACATCATGTGGGCTGCAGTGTTTCAAGAAGGCAGCTCACTACCATCTTTTCGAGGGCAACTAAGGTCGGGCAATAAATGCTGGTCTAGTCAGTGATGCCCATGTCCAGTGAATGAATATAAAAAAAAACTTCCTGTGGTAGTGAATTCCACAGATTCACCACTCTCTGGGTGAAAAAAAAATCCTCACCTCAATCCTAAAAGTTTACCCCTTATCCTCAAACTATCACCCCCAATTTCTGGATGCCCCACTATTGGGAACATCAAAGATCAAAGAATAAAGAGAAGTACAGCACAGAAACAGGCTCTTCGGCCCTCCAAGGCTGTGTCATTCATCATGTCCCAACTAAATAAAAGAGAACTGCCCTTACTCGGTCCGTGTCCTTCTTTCCCCTCCCTTTTCATTTACCCATATCTAGATGCTTCTTAAACGTTGCTAATGTGCTTGCTTTCATCACCTCCTTCGGCAGCATGTTCCAGGCAACCACCACTGTCCGCATGACAAACCTCCCTGTACATCTTTCCCTCTCTCATCTTTAACCAGTGTCCCCTTGTAATTGACACTTGCGCCTTGGGAAAAAGCCTCTGACTATCTACATTGTCTGTGCCTCTCATAATTTTGTAGATCTCCTTTCTGAATTGAGCCTGCCTAATCTTGTTAAATTTGTATCAGTTTCTACCAAATCCCCTCTCACTCTTCTAAACTCAAATGAGTATAATCCGAACCGACTTAGTCTCTCCTCATATGACAGACCTGCCATCCGAGGAATCAACCTGGTAAATCTTCATGTCACTGCCTCTGTAGGGGAGATACGTTATTATTATGCAACTAGAGGAGATTACAATAATCTGGGGTGACAAGGTCATGGAGGGATTTGAAAATGAGGATGAGAATTTTAATATCAGGCGTGATGAGGTGCATTGATGTTCTTATCACCTATAATCTCACATACCAAGCAATCTGCTGTATTGTATGTACTTTCACAAAGACATACTTGTTCTGCTATTACTCCCTCTTGTCTTCTGTGCTACTAACTGAGTCTCCATGCATAGTTAATGACCAGCTCAGAATTGTTGTAAAAACAAAAAAAAAGATGTCTTTCAATGCAGTTTAATTTTTAAAAATTCATTTTGATTAAAATTGTATTTGGACCTGTTTCTTCATTTGCTTTAAATTAGATATTGACAATCACGGGGGATCATCCGATGATTAACTTTCTTCTCATAATCCACCTACAAATCCCTTCTATTCACAGAAGAACAATATCCAATTTCTATTATCTCTGTCCTAATGCTTTGTCTCATTTGTGTGCGCTCAGTTCCTATTTCATTCTACCTATTTTCCGACTGTGCCTGAGAACATACTGTTTGCCACACAATGTTGCATTCACATGAAGACCCAATTTGTACATTGTCAAGGGAGGTAAAGATCTATGGAAGTCTCATCATCATTGTAACCATTAAATAATGAAGTGCGCTCATCAACCTCGATTTTACATGTAAGCTCATATCGAACTTTACGAACTCCTAAAATGATGCCACACATAAGAACATAAGAACATAAGAAATAGGAGCAGGAGTAGGCCATCTAGCCCCTCGAGCCTGCCCCGCCATTCAATAAGATCAAGGCTGATCTGTCGTGGCTCAGTTCCACATTCCCGCCCTCTCCCCATAACCCTTAATCCCCTCGCTTATCAAAAACCCATCAACCTGCGTCTTAAAAATATTTAGCGAGGCAGCCTCCACCACTTCAACGGGCAGAGAATTCCAGAGATTCACCACCCTTTGAGTGAAGAAGTTCCTCCTCAACTCCGTTCTAAACCGCCCCCCCCTTTATCCTGAGGCTGTGCCCTCTCGTCCTACTGTCCTTTCTGAGCGGGAAGAGCCTCTCCACCTCTATCCTATCCATCCCATTCAACATCTTATACGTCTCAATGAGATTTCCCCTCATTCTTCTAAACTCTAACGAGTACAAGCCTAGTTTATTGAGCCTCTCCTCATAGTTCAACCCCCTCAACTCCGGAATCAGCCTAGTAAACCTCCTCTGCACTCCCTCCAAGGCCAAAATATCCTTGCGTAAGTGCGGCGACCAAAACTGCACACAGTACTCCAGCTGCTGCCTCACCAGTGCCATATACAGCTGCAGCAAGACCTCCCTACTTTTATATTCAATCCCCCTCACTATGAAGGCCAGCATCCCATTCGCCTTCCTGACCACCTGCTGCACCTGCAGGCTGGGTTTTTGCGACTCATGCACAAGGACCCCGAGGTCCCTCTGCACCGTTGCATGCTGCAGTTTTTTGCCACGTAAGTAATAGTCCTTCCTACCATTATTCCTACCAAAGTGGACAACCTCACATTTGCCAACGTTAAATTCCATTTGCCAGTTCCTGGCCCATTCGCCCAGCCTATCTAGATCCTTCTGCAGACTCTCCACACCCTCCGCACAATTCGCCGTTCCACCAATCTTGGTGTCATCAGCAAATTTCGACACCATACACTCGGTTCCCTCCTCCAGATCATCTATATAAATGGTGAATAGCTGAGGCCCCAGCACCGACCCCTGGGGCACTCCACGTCACCAACCGCCAATCCGAATAGCACCCATTGACCCCCACTCTCTGCCTCCTATTTGACAGCCAATCCTCTATCCACGCTAACACCCTACCCCCAACTCCATGCCCCCTGACCTTCTGCAATAACCTCTTGTGAGGCACCTTGTCAAACATCTTCTGAAAATCAAGAAACACCACATCCACCGGCTCTCCTCTATCCACCGCCCTGGACACATCCTCATAGAACTCCAATAAATTCGTCAGACACGACTTCCCCTTAATGAAACCGTGCTGCATCTGCTCTACCAAACAATTCTCCTCAAGATGCCTCGTTATTTTCTCCTTGATCATGGATTCTAACATTTTTCCTACAACAGACGTTAAACTATCCGGCCTATAATTCCCCGCCTTTTGCCTGCCACCCTTCTTAAACAACGGCGTAACATTAGCCGTTTTCCAATCTTCCGGCACTTCCCCGGAATCCAGCGACGTTTGGAAAATAATCACCACGGCATCCACTATCACCTCCGCCATTTCCTTCAGAACCCTTGGATGCATTCCATCCGGTCCTGGGGACTTGTCCACAATCAGTCCCTCCAGTCTGTCGAGCACAGCCTCTCTAGTAACAGTAATGTCATTCAGGCCCTCCACTCCTACCATCTTTCCATCGCTAACACCTGGCAAATTATTCACGTCCTCCTCCGTGAAGACCGAAACTAAAAAGTTATTCAGGGCCTCAGCCATTTCCCCATCCCCTACCACTAAGTCCCCCCTCTCATCCTCTAAGGGTCCAACGTTCACCCTAGCCAGCCTCTTCCTTTTTATGTATTTATAAAAATTGCCACACAGAGGAGACCATTCAGCCTGTCTAGCTGTACCAGAAAACTATTGTGTTTTGCAATGCTTATACAAACATCCCAACCAAACAAGGAGGTTTGTTAACTCAAACAATGTAGGCTCTTATATTTGAAAAAACAAAACTATATCCAACAATATGTAGGAGACTAGTTAATACATCTAATTGTTTGGTTTTTATCATCTCGTTCAAGATCAGTCATGTTTTTAAAAATATGAAATCCCAATTATTTATTAAAGAAATGAAGCCATACATTTCTACAGTTTGAAGCAGAAGAGTGCTTACAATATAAGACTCAACAAGGCAAACATTAAATACTTCTTTTACCTGGACCCTTACATCCTAAATTAATAAGTTAAACCTGAATTAACACATACATTGTGGCCAAATATAAATTATAAATTGCAAATTAAATAGCAGATATAATAAAGACAGATCTTATCAATTGGCTCAGCAGTCCTCAGCATACCTCAGCATGCACTCTCAAGGAAACCAGGAATAATGATTTTCATAAGCTGCCTTTTTTCCTTCAATGCAAATTTTGCCTTAACAAAAGGATTTCTAATTTGATAAGTTTCATTCAAACTACCGTTTATTTTTGGTCTCAAAACAAACTTTCGCTGAAATAGTATTAACTGCGAAGATTATATCAGATGTAAAAAAGATAACTGCCATACCAACTTAAATGTAATGAAGCTTTTATTGGAGTTTAATGTGCAGTGCAAGTCAAATATAATATGCAACATACAGCAAATGTATGGCTTTAGTTGTGATGTATTTTTAAGGTAGAACTGCTGTGCATTACCAGATAGGATAAGGGTGGCACAGGTTTCAGTGATCACAATGAGTTAAAAAGTCCTTCAAGCTCTCATGAGGAATTTCAGTGCCCATCCTTCTAGGTGCTAGCCTGATTCCCAGCCAACATCTGTGCACAACTAACCCAAATTCCAGGGTTATGGCCTTCACCACAAATGGCACATATCTGCAGAACCTACTCAACTCAGACTGGATGGGGTAGGCCCTCTAATGCTGTCTTCCAGTAGCAGAAACAGCTGCAGCAACTTATCCATCACTTCTGGGCCGTCATCTACATCAGTAGACTCAACAACTCCTACTTGCATTGGTCTGTCTCCTCTTATATCTTCCAACTAGATTTCAGTTTTAATTCCCCAAACAGACTGTTTGCACTTTTCATAGAAACTGGAAAATTAATTTTCATTTCTGGGTTCATTTTTCCTACTTCCCTTTCAGTTACATTTCTCAGTTCAGTTTCTGTTTTAGGATCTGCCTCAAAAACACACAGACTCCCTCACAAAATTTGTGCTGGTATCTTCCGCCTGCAGATCACATGAGCGTATACATCACATCCAAGAGTCATAGAACCCCTACAGTGCAAAAACAGGCCATTCAGCCCATTGAGCCTGCATTGATAAAAACCCCACCCAAGCCCTATGTATTTACAATTGAGCATGATAAATCAACCTAATCTGCACATCTTTAAACTGTGGGAGGAAACCACAGCACCCAGAGGAAACCCGCACAGACACAGGGAGAATGTGCAAACTTCACGCAGAGGTTCACTCAAGGCTGGAATCGAATCTGGGTCCCCAGTGCTGCGAGGCAGCAATGCTAACCACTGTGCCATTGTGCTACCCTTATCCTGTCTGGTAATGCATAGCAGTTCTACTTTAAAGGTATATCACAACTCAAACCATGTATTTGCCGTATGGTGCATACTATATTTTACTTGCACTGCACATTAAATTCCAATAAAAGCTTCATTACATTTCAGTTGGTAAGGCAGTTTTTTTTTAATATCTGATAAAATCGCCATGTTATATTCTTTTAGTGAGAGATTGTTTTGAGAACAAAAATAAACAGTAATTTGTTAAGAAACTTAAATTAGAAACCCTTTTATTAAGGCAAAATTTGCATTGAAGAAAAAAGGCAGCTTATGAAAATTTTTATTCCTGGTTTCCTTACAAGCAGGGAAGATCCCAGGACTGACCTAAGTTGTAGTAATTATAACCTGATTTCAGAGAGTGGCATGTGGCACAGTGATTAGCGCTGCTGCCTCACAGTGCCAGGACCCCCCAAGTTCAGTTCCCGGCTTGGGTCACTGTCTGTGCAGAGTTTGTACATTCTCCCCGTGTCTGTGTGGGTTTCTTCCAGTTTCCTCCCACAGTCCAAAAGGTGTGCTGGTTAGCTGCATTGACAATGCTAAATTCACCCTCAATGTACCCAAACAGGTGCCAGAGTGTGGTGACTCAGGGATTTTCACAGTAACTTCATTGCAGTGTTAATCATAGAACCCTACAGTGCAGAAAGAGGCCTTCGGCCCATCGAGTCTGCACAGACCATAATCCCACCCAAGCCCTACCCCCACACACTTTGCCCACCAATCCCTCCAAACTAAGCATCCTTGTACACAAAGGGACAATTTTAGCATGGCCAATCAACCTAACCCACACATCTTTGGACTGTGGGAGGAAACCAGAGCACCCAGAGGAAACCCACGCAGACACGAGGAGAATGTGCAAATTCCACACAGACAGTGACCCAAGCTGGGAATCGAACCCAGATCCCTGAAGCTGTGAAGCAGCAGTGCTAACCACTGTGCTACCATGTGCCCTAGCACCTAGAAGGATGGGCACTGAAATTCCTCATAAGAGCTTGAAGAACTTTGTGATTCATTGTGATCACTGAAATCTGTGCCACCCTTATCCTATCTGGTGATGCAAAGCAGTTCTACCTTAAAGGTATATCACAACTAAAGCCACGCATTTGCTGTATGTTGCATACTATATTAGCCTACTTGTGACAATATACATAAACTTCAACAATTACTCTCAATGTCCAAAAATTCAAGAACAGAACAATTAATCAGGGCCAATTGGCTACTCACAGATTTCCAGACAAAGCGGGGTGTGCATTGAAATTTGATGAGATCTGCATCAGGCCCAATGCTCTGCATGTAAGAATGCCCTAGGGTGTCACTGGCCAGGCCAGTATTTTTATTGCCCTTCTGTAATTGCTAATTTATCTGAAACATAATTTAAATTTGGCCATTTGAGTGAGATATTGGCTGGCGCTGACCTTTGGAGAACTATGCATGCAATTACTTAAGAGAAGTTAATAGAGGAAAGATGACCAATGGGAATCTCACACTAACAACAGAAGCAATTGAACCTCATTAATACATTTTAAATAATATAGTTAGTATAACAAAAAAAAAGTTTTTTTTATGATTAATCGATGTTTATCTGGAACTACGCAGTACTGCAACGAAGCATTTGGCCCACTTAGTCTGTGCTAAAGTTTATGTTTCATAGAATCTGTACAGTGCAGAAGGTGGCCATTTGGCCCATTGAGCCTGCACTGACAACAATCCCATCCAGGACCCATTCCTGTAACCCCATGTATTTACCCTGTTCATCCCCCTGACACTAAGGGGCAATTTATCATGGCCAATCCATTTAACCCGCACATTGGGCAGCATGGACAAGTTGGACCGAAGGGCCTGTTTCCATGCTGTAAACCTCTATGATTCTATCTTTGGACTGCGGGAGGAAACTGGAGCACCAGGAGGAAACCCATGAGGACACAGACAGAATGTGCAAACTCCACTCAGGCAGCAATCCGAGGCCAGAATTGAACCCGGGTCCCTGGCACTGTGCCACCGTGTTTCACACTAACCTCCACCCATTCTATCTTGAAAAATGTTGCAGCTTTTCAAGAAGGTGGCTCCCCACTACATTCTGAAGAGCAATTAAGGATGGGAAATAAGAGTGTTGATTTAACCAGGAACACCCACATACTGTGAAACGGTAAAAGAAAAATGGACCTCACCTCAGCCATTTAGTATAGCTTTCTATTCTACTTTCCACTTGTCTAGTTTCCCTTTGAAGACATCTAAGCTATTTGCTCCAATAAGGCCCTATTGTAGCAAGTTCCTCACTCTAATCACTCTCCAAACAAATGAATTTCTCCATTTTTCTTCCAATTGGATTTAGTAACTTGTAGATATGGATATTGCAAAAAAATGGAAACATTGGTTGGAATTCTCCAGCTGTTCCCACCCCACCACCGCTGCCAGGGAGGACGGGGAATTTGGCGCTCAGCCAAATTTCCGTTCACTGCAGTGGGATGAGACAATCCCTCTGGCGTGAACGGCCAGAGAATCCCATCCACTCTCTCCATACCTAGTCTGTCCAATCTATTCTTAATTTTTAAAATGAGTATCAGTGTTTCTCTTTTCTAAATCCAATCCATTCAGATTTTCCAGGCAGCTGTCATCTCTCAGCTCGAGTAACTTTTTTGTCACTCTCTTTGTCCTTTCTTCATTGTTTCTCTGGTATGGAGACCAGAGGGACTCTTTATACCATGGGACGTGGGCATCACAGTGAATGCCTTTATTTATGGCCCATGCCTAATTGCTCTTGAACTGAGTGGCTTGCTAGGACAATTCAGTTAAGAGTCAACCATATTGCTGTGGATTTGGAGTCACATGTAGGCCAGAGCAGGTAAGGATGGCAGATTTCCTTCAGTAAAGGGTTTACACAACCATTGACACAGCCTCATGGTCGTATTACTTAGACAACTTTATATTCACGATGCAATCAAAAATCAAAGAACAAATAAAATTACAGCATAGGAACAGGCCTCCAAGCCTGCACCCACCATGCTGCCCATCTGAACTAAAACTCCCAACCCTTCCAGGGACCACATCCTTCTATTTCCATCCTATTCATGTATTTGTCAAGACGTCCCTTAAAAGTCACTATCGTATCTACTTCCACTACCTCCCCCAACAGCAAGTTTCAGGCACGTCCCACCCTCTGAGCAAAAGACTTGCCTCATACATCTCTTTTAAGCCTTGCCCTTTGCACCTTAAACCTGTGCCCCCTAGTAATTGACTCTTCCACCCTGGGAAAAAGCTTCTGACTGTACACTCTGTCCATGCCCTTCATAATCTTGTAGAGTTTGAGCAGGTCACCCCTCAACCTCCATCGTTCCAGTGAGAACAAATCAAGTTTCTCCAACCTCTCCTCTCGGCTAATGCCCTCCATACCTGCCAACACCCCGATAAATCTTTTCTGTCCCACCTTCAAAGCATCCACATCCTCTGAATGTGTGGCAACCAGAATTGAACACTACATTCCAAGTGCAGCCTAACTAAGGTTCTATAAAGCTGCAAATTTCATGGAATTTAACTTCCAACAATTGTCATCGTAGGACTTGAACACTCCAGGGCATTAGCATGGGCCTCTGGAATACTAGTACAGTGACACTACCACTAGACCACAATCTCCCCTTGTGCACTAGGCTCCATGTGTGCCAGACTAGCCTCCAAAGCAAGTTTAACATTAACTTCACTATTTCTGAATTCTATACCCCCACAAATAAATCCCCGTGCTTTGTTAACACCTTTACTCTATTTGCTAGCCTGTGATGGTGCTTTTAATAATTTATTCACCTGTATCCCTGGATCACTTTACTTTTCTATTGCATTCATTTTATTACTTTCTAATCTCTAGATGCTGTTTCTGTTTTTCCTGTTAAACCACATCAATTCACATTTATCAGTGCTAAAGTTTATTTGCCACTGGACTGCCTGGTCTGCAAGTTTTCTGACCCCCAGCTCTCAATGAAATATGTACAAATTGTCGTAGCTTTCCTTGTGTGAAAAAGCTGCCAAATATTACGGCTAAGTTGAGCCTCCCTGCACCTTGATGTCAAGCAGGAAATAATTGGAAAGCAACTAAGAAATTAGCACTGGACCAACCAGTCACTATTTCCATCAGTTTTTGGAAAAAGAGCGTGGAGTAATGTTTTTCTGGTTAGCAGGGTGAATGCACTGTCTAAGGTCAAAGCAGAACTGCCTACTCAACAGCTTCTATTTGCCACTTTATTACACCAGTCACAGAATCAATGAATGAAACAACTTCTAGGCAGCCACTGTGGAGACATTGTGTCTGTGTTTGTTCTTTGAGAGAGCTATATAACAAGTTCCAGTCACTTGCCCTTTCCTTTCAGCCATGTAATCCCTTACCCCTTTGTGTAGTTCTCTAAGAATTTGCTGTTGAATCTATGTCTCACTGCACGTTCTAGCAGAGAATTCCAGAATGACAGACCTTGCTGCAACAGAGATAATCTCCTCATCTCTCGTCCGACTCTTTTGCTAGATTTGCAAACATTGGAAGTAAATAATGTTCCCTGGGCCAGGATTTTCCCAATAAGATTCTAAGTCCCCAGTTCGTGTGAAAACGGGAATAACTCCCACTGTTTTTTTGAGTGGGATTTTTAGGTTGAATCTCCGACACTCTGAGCACTGCAGAGAGCCCTGGTGGGATTTCCTCTGAAAATCAGCGGACAGAGTCTATCCCCGCTGGACATGTTAACAGCAAAGTACTGAGGGGGCCATTGCACATGTGCCTGTCTGTCAGCGCCAAGATCAGTGTATGTGCACTGTCAACGCATTACCGGTCTCTCAATCGATGGTCAGCCCCATGACTCCCTATCACTGTCACTCTGATCTCCCCACCCCTCAGTTGCTGGTCTCCGGACCTCTCCGGGCCAGTCCTGAAGTCAACCTCACCCTGGCATGGACCACCCTAATCTCTCCAACCCTCCCGTTGGCCAGCCCCAACCTTCTGACCATTTCCCCCCACCCGCCAGCAGTCCTGCCACCACACCTGGATGTCCCCCTTTATTGGATGGCCAGCCCTGATGTTCTCTTTCCTCCCTCTGCCTGTGATCCTCTGGCAGAGTGACAGCAGCTTCCCTCAACCCCTACCGATCGGTCCCCCAGTAGACATCATCCCCTCAATAGGCTCCGCCCCCTCTGGCCCCTACCATTGAGCATTGCCAGTTTTCCCTTGGGCAGTGCTGGGGGCAAGGCTGGCATGGCCAGGCCGGCACTGCTCAAAGAAAACCCACCCCTTTACCCCCGACCTCCTGGGGAGGGGGCCTGCAATGCCCTCTCTTCACTCCGGTCGGGTTGGCCGCATGTTCTCCATTAGTAGGGAACAGTTGTAAACCCAGCGAATCATTCCTGGTGGGGTGGGGGGCAGGTGGTCGGTAAGATGCTAGCGGCACCGGAGACTTCAGTCTCAAGCCCATTAATGATATGGAAATACTCATTTCCATATATAATCAGCTCCGTGCCGATTTCCATCATGGAGCTGACTACGTCAGAAATCTTAGAGCTGGAGGTGCACGGAGACCGTGGCACCCAACAGGGAGCCCACGAAACAGCGGTCAACACAGCGGGTTTGAAAAACTGCCCCCCCCCATAAGAAGATAAGAAATAGGAGCAGGAGTAGGCCATCTAGCCCTTCGAGCCTGCCCCGCCGTACAATAAGATCATGGCTGATCTGAAGTGGATCAGCTCCACTTTCCTGCTTTCTCCCCATAACCCTTAATTCCCCTGTCTATCAGAAACCCCCCCCCCAACATCCCAGGTCAGATCTGGAAGGGATATAATGTAAAGAAAGTAAAGCAAGAAAGCTAAGCCTCGGCTGAATGACCTTGAAAGGATGGATTCACTCGAAAGATTCTGCAAGCCAAGAGAATTGTCATTCAGGATAATGTTTACGCCCAAGAGATACCAGATACCAGATGTGGACTAAGTCCCCTACGGCTAGGATTGATCAGGTTGCAACTACCAAAAGGCAGTGATTCCCTTGGCACACAAGTGGGAACGATCTGCTGAAACTGACATATGAATATTGCCACGAGAGGAACATCCAGACTGAAGCAGGATTCTGAGTGAACAAGGAAGATAAAGGTTGTGAGAAGCTTCACTGAGAAAGTACAGCTGGAAATAACTTGAATATACTAGAAGAGTGGTGGAAGCCTGGGGAGTTTTCATTAGACTTGGAATGTCAGCCTCATTGAAAAAAATTATTCACTTTGTTTCAGAATTGCAGACTCTAGAATTTGGGGAACATTCATTCCCTGCTGAGAAACTCCTGTTACATCTATTAGATTCCAAAGTTGTTTTTGGTTATTATAGATTGGGAGGCATGGTGGCACAAGGAGACAAAAGAGCTGACGTTTCAAGTCCAAATGAGTCAAAATTTTTTTTTATTATTTGACTTAGATTGAGTTAAGTACAATAAAAACTGCTTTTCTTTGTTAGAACTAAAGTTTATTTATTAGTCACAACGAAGGCTTGTGCAACTGCATGAAGTTACTGTAAAAATCTCCTTGTCGCCACAGTCCGGGTACACTGAGGGTGAATTTAGCATAGTCAGTGTACCCAACCAGCATGTCCTTCAGATGGTGGGAGGAAACCAGAGCTCCCGGAGGAAACCCATATAGACACAGGAAGGACATGCAGGATCTGCACAGACAGTGACCCAAGCTGGGAATTGAACTCAGAACCCTGGCACTGTGAGGCAGCAGTGCTAACCATTATGCCACCACGCCACCCCCTGAAGAAGTCCTCTCTGATTATGTATTTGATGATCACAGCATGCAAACCCTTAAGTGCTCACTCAATTAGTAGCAAAGCAAAGAGCAAAAAAAATTACAGCGCAGGAACAGGCCCTTTGGCCCTCAAAGCCTGCACCAATCACGTTGCCCCAACTGAAGAAAAACCCCCTATCCTTCTGGGGACCATATCCTTCCATTCCCATCCTATTCATGTATTTGTCAAGACGTTCCTTAAAGTCACTTTTGTATCTGCTTTCATTACCTCATCCGGCAGCGAGTTCTAGGCACCCACGACCTTCTGTGTAAAATACTTGCCTCACATATCTCCTTTGAGCCTTGCCCATTATACCTTAAACCTATGCCCCTAGTAATTGACTCTTCCACCCTGGGAAAAAGCTTCTGAATATCTAGTCTGTCCATGCCCCACATAATCTTGTACACTTCCATCAGTAACTAAATCCTTTTCACAAAACCAACTGCACTCAAACAAGGAGACAAAAAAGAGGGGGGCCAGTCGACCACTCCTCACCTGACTGTGACACTTTGGCAGAGTTAAAATTAAACAAACAAACAAAAAACAAAGAAGAACACAGCACAGGAAACATGTCCTTCAGCCCTACAAGCTCGCGCCGCCCATTTTAACACTCAGTGAGTGCCTCATTCCAATCCTTCTTCCACCTATGACTTTTGTCTACAAATGCTGACCTTTTCTCTGCTGAAGCCAGAACTGCTGAGTGTTTCCAGCATTCTCTATTTTTATAACATATAATCACATCACGTGTTCTTTATATCCCTAACGCATTTCTCTCAAATCCCTGAAATGCCCCGTGGCACACTGTTGAGACAAGAGTGAGCACAAAAATAGAACCCTGATTTTCTAGGCACCTGGAATAATAGCTTGCTGTTGTTGCTCAATCATTGTCACGAACTGCCCACAACATTGCCTTGAAACCGACTTCAGATAGAAACTTGTTCTGGAAACGGTGGAAGAAAATATTTATCCCACTCAGTCAATCGGTGACTCATTTCAAGCTGAAGCCTAACGTCTCAAAATATGAAACTTAAATGCAATTCAGCTTTTGTGTGACTTGAGTTTCCGACAGCTCGCCCCTTGATTGTAACACATCAACTAAGAAGCAGTCAATCCATACGAACAAATGCTGAATTATTTAACCATTGATAATTTATTAAATAGCACAACTACAGCAATATAAATGCAAATGTATATCACGGCAAATATCTGAATTCCATTAAAAAGTTAACCATAAAGAAGTCAATCTCAAGGAAAAATTGAGTGCGCAGAACGATTTGCAGTTTTAATCAGGCAGAAAGCAAGATGTCTCTGTGGTTGGTTTTATTAAAATTGTATGCAAAGATTCGGACAATTTGCATTTTTTTAAGTTAAAGCAAGAGAACAAGAGATACATTTGCAAAACATCGGGAAGAATTTTTGAAGAGAACTAGGACATTCTGGAAATACTTGGCGGGTCAGGCAGTATCGGCAGAGCCAAACAGAGTTCATTGGCAGAATATAATGTCAATGACCCAGGTCATGGTAACAGATAAGAAATGGACAGCGTTGTGATTTGGGATGGAAGTACTCGTCTGAATGTGATCATGTGTTACTGCATTGTGGAGGTTAGAATGTAACCGGTGACAACTTTGTATTAGATGTAATGTGACCAATGATAACAAGCCGTAAGGGTCAGCTGACCCAGTGGATCCAATTACAGAATGATGTAATAGTCAGCTGACCAGCTGACTCACTATAAATAAGAACCTGTTTGGAACTGTGCTGAGCTTGGAGTGCCCCAGGCCAAGGGCCCAAGTTTGGAGGAACAAAGTTTCTTTGTGAAATCATTTCTTTGATTTATATGTTGGAGTAAGTTTTGTTATATTTTCATTTTCCGCATTTGAAGAGTTCCTTCTGAAGAAACCGTGGAAGGGGTTTCTAAAAATAAGATAGGCATTAGCAGCTAACAATTAGGAAAGAAAGAGTTAAATAAATCAATCTTACTTAACATGATGATTGTGAGCAGTTAATTACCCGTGAAAGGGTTTGTAATGACATTGAATTATGATCTATATGCTTAATATGAACAAAATTGATTAAAATAATTTTGAAATAATCTGTTATATTGAAATAACCCATTGAACTGTATTAATTAAACTTATAATGCAAAATATGCAATTTTTCAGTGTACTGACTAAAGAATTAGTAACATTAATGAAAGAAAGCAGATTCAGCAACTTTTGATGGACTATTATGTAACCAGCAATAAGAATAACAATGGTTGCAAACAGATATATTCAAAATATATCTTGTGGACAAAAACATTTGATGATATATTGTAGATGAATCAGACTTGGACTGATGCTGAATGTTTAGCCCACATTTGGCATTGGACCAAGCCTTGGACTTCTGCTAATTAGAACAACATAATGGAAAATGATTATTTAGGGTGATTTTAATTGATTGAAGTAATTTTGTCATAATTAGATTGACATATTTTTGATAAATGAAATCACATTTAGCTAATGAATGGGTTGAAATAAAGATTACAGAAGAGGATAATTGCCTTGTATTTTGGCATGAAAGTCGGGACCTTTGAGAAAGCTCTGTGGTGCTTGTTTGTACTGCCTGGATATCTGAGGTCTCCCTCTGGCTGAAGTTCATTAACTTCATTGCAATAACTTCATTGCAGTCTTAATGTCAGCCTGACTTGTGACTAATAAATAAACTTTAACTTTGAAGTTATTGTTCTATTGTTTTGGCTGTCATGTTTGATGTTTCTTCTATGCTTTTAGTAAACTAGAATTAAATAAATAAATTTTGTTCCACCCTAAAACTGAGTCATTTTACCTTTGCAAAAGTTACATTTTCTGAATTAGTTCAATTTTTCTGAATAAAGGGTTGTGTAACCCTGTACGCACAAAAGGTTACTTAGTATGATAAGAGTCCAAGGTATTGGGGGTAGTATATCAGCATGGACTAACTAATAGATGTCAGAGAGTTGGGGTAAGAGTGGCATTTTCAGGATGGCAACTTGTAACTAGTGGGATACCACAGGGATCAGTGCTGGGGCCACAATTATGTAGAATATATATTAATGACTTAGACAAGGGAAGTGAGATCTACTATTGCCAAGTTTGTGGATGACACAAAAATAGATGGGAAGGCAAGTAGTGAAGATGATACAAAGCGTTTACTGAGGGATATGGACAGGTAGTTGAGTGGGTAAAAATCTGGCAGATGGAATATCATGCAAGGAAATGTGAAGTTATGCACTTTCGCAGGAAGAATAAAGGAGCTGAATATTTTAGAAATGGAGAAAGAGTGAAGAAAGCTGCAGCACTGAGGGAATTGGGGGTCCTCATGTGTGAGTCACAAAAAGCTAGCATGCAATTTCAGCAGGTTGTAGCGAAGGCAAACGGAAAGTTAACCTTTATTTCAAAGGGAATGGAGTATAAAATATGAATGGAATATAAAAGTCCTGCTCAACACAAATAAGGCACCAATTAGACCACACTTAAGACTGAATGCGCTACCGAGTAGGGTGGTGGAGGCAGGAACGTTGGACTCGTTTAAGATGCAGTTAGATAGGCACATGAGTGAAACGAGAATGGAGGGATATGGTAGGGGCTATTAAATAGGGTTAAACCTCGGGAGACACCGGAAGGGCAGGCTGTATGATTAATATTTTTTGTCTTTATTCCACAGGTGGAGGTCCACCTCGTGTCAAGCGAGGGGCATGCACACGGCAGGTCGTGCGTGGGCTGCTCTTGGAAGTCCAGGAGTGGCCTAGTACTTCGTGTCAGTGTGTGTGCTTGATCCTGGACCGATAGACGGGCGCCGCAACAGCTCAGTGACTAGCACTGCTGGCTGTGCAGACACATGGATTTGGGCCTGTGTCTGTGGGAGTTTGCGCATTCTCCCTGTGGTTGCGTGGGTTTCCTCCGGGCGCTCCGGTTTCCTCCCACACCCCAAAGATGTGCTCTTAGGCTAATCGGTTTCTACCAAATTGACACTATTTCTTCCCTGAATCTGACTGAGTAGGGTCCCATTCGTAGACATGCAGGGTAGAATAGGTGTAGGGTGATGCGGCGGCGCGGGCTCGTTGGGCCGAAGGGCCTGTTTCCCGTGCTGGGTTGTTCTTTGTTCTTTGAAAGTTCATTAGCAAGACCTAGATCCCTCACTGGTCACACCAACATTCTTTATGTCCAATGTTTGCAGTTTTCAGTCCAGAAAGTGGAATACAATTGTTCATAGGGGAATGGCAAATGCCAGACAAAGTATGTGCCCCTTGTACAGGGATGTCATTTTTTGGATTCACCTTCAGGTAGTAAGGACACTGCCAGGGATCTTATGCCCAATGGGCAGAAAGAACAGTATCTTCTGCCTGATCAAGGAAGCATGGCAGGAGGTACCAGTGGAGGTTAGCAGCTGTGGAGTCCAGCAGCTCAGCTGACTGTAGTGTCAGAAGAGGCAGGGGAGGTGGGTTGGGGGAGTCAATGACTTCCTCAGCATCACCAGGATGAGTCTGCGTTAATGAGGAGTGTGTTGTAGTTGCCAGGTGGTCTCAATGCAGGGTGGCTTAGGCTGGGGGTCGGAGTGAGACAGTGGTACACCCTGGCGGCAACAGCTTTGTTAGGAATAGTCGCATGTTGAGGAGAGGCAACTGCCTCTTGGTGCCAGCACTCTCCAAGGCCAACGAGAATCGATGTGTGAAAGAGATAATCAGCGTCCCATCATATGACTGAGGATTGTCAGCTGATTAGGGGGCTAGTTGATCATTGTCTGGAGACTCACTTTCCTTTACTGGCTGCAGGAAGCAGGCACCACAGGCTTGTTGAAGACAAAATTAGCCATCATACTTCCACCACTCCACTAATGCTCTGCCTGATGGTAGGTAGCTGGCATTTTATGTGCTTCATCCCGATCCCCTTCTCTTGGCAGTTTTTGTGAGTGGTAGTTTGCCATTGCCTTCCAACCCTCAGAGGCAGGGTGAGGAGGTAAGTTCAAGTTGACCTCAGTCAAAGCAGGAACCAAATGTGTGCTATGAGCATTATTCTAAACTACACGCTTGCTAGCTAGCCAGCTCTCACTTTCTACATACAAGAATGAGCACACCTCTGAAGTACTTAATTGGCTTCAAAGCACATTTGGATGCCCTGAGCTCATGGAAAGTGCAACACAAATACAAACCTTTCTTTTGAGATTGTCTCCTTGTTACAGTGTATGACACCTGAAAGCTCTGCAACCACATAGAGGGAAAATCCAGTGTGTTCAAAATGGGGATGGTAAGTAATTTGAAGTACAAAGGTTGTGGTAGTTTTCCATTGATAAAGCATTGAAAAAATAGAGAAAATCGGTGCAAATTTAGGAGCATTTACAATGGGAATTTAGATTTGTTTTTCTCAATGGTGCTCTTTCCAAGGAACTGATTCATGCTGAGCTGATGATTCAACAGCCGATCATCCTTCAAAAACTGACACAAGTCACCATTTTTTCACAAGGTGTCTAATGAACCATGGGGAATATCTGGGACAAGCTTCACCTTAGATGCAGCGAATGTCTATATGCATCCAGTTTTCAGCAGAAGTTACTATCTTACATTCTGCAGGCTGGAAGCTAGTGGCGATGCATAAACAAGGAGGAAGGATTGAGATGGCCTTCCCAATTTTCTCCAGTTAACCCTAGGAGCAAAACATTAAAGGAGGCCACGCTGGGACAACTGAGGCCTAAAATTGGCCAGGGAAGGGCTGCACCGCATCACATCACTTCACAATTCACCGAGGGGAAACCACACCACTTGCTACAGGCTGAGGGAATGAGCCCCCCTCCTCATCGGTACTAAATGGCAACAGAGGGTCCTGCTAGTGACACCCCACCTGCCCCCACCCACAGGGAGAACACCACATCCCCTGTTTCCACTCCGCCTGTGGCTGGGGTCTGCCTAACTGGCCCTGGAAAGGCATTTCCCTTACCTCAGTCTCGGGCCACAATGGCTACTCCTGGACACCACTAGGCACCAGTGGTTGGCCAGTCCCTCTTGCTTGTGGCATCTCATTCTAGGATTCGGGTACCTCAGAGTCAGGCTGGTAAGTGTCCGATTGGGATATAATGCCAGCAAGCGCTGGGAAATGGCAATGGTAGGACTACCACCAGCTTTCCTACTGATCAATGGGCCCACAGCTACAGCCACTCAATTCAGACCAACATTTTGCCACTGCCTGCCATTTCCAGCCCATGGTCTTTGCAGATTACTCTAATATCCCTGGTACCACCAGTTAATCACAAATTAGACCTTTGCAGTGTTTCCATTTATAAAAATAATCATTCACTAATACAGAACCTAATATTGCAGATGGAAAAATGCATGTACACACATTGCACGTGCTTCAGTTAAATAAAATATGTAACAGCCGGTCAATGGTTCATAGAAACATGGAAGATATGAGCAGGAGTGGGCCATTTGGTGCTTTGAGCGAGCTCTGTTACTCAGTATGATTGTGGCTGATCCTCTATCCCAATACCAGACTTCAGCATCTCCCTGAACCCCTTAACGCCTTTAGAGTCCAGAAGTCTGTCTCTGCTTCCTTCTTAAATATACGCAGTGACCTGGCATCCATAGCCTTCTGTGGTACGTTCACCACTCTTTGAGTGGAGAAATTTCTCCAAAATGGTTGAATGTTCCCTTTTTCTAGACCCTCCCCTCCAGTCAGGGGAAACCATATCCCTGCATCTAGTCTGTCCAGCTCTGTCAGAATTTAATGTGTTTCAATTAGGTCTCCCCTCATTCTTCTAAACTCCAGTGAATAAGGGTCCAGTCGACCTAATCTCTCCTCACGTGATAAACTTGCCATCTCAGGAATCAGTTTGGTGAAGCTTTGCTGCACTTCCTCTGTGGCAAACAAATCCTTTCTTAGATAAGGAAACCAAAACTGCACACAGTGCTCCAGGTGTGGTCTCACCAAGGTCCTGTACAGCTTCAGAAGGACATTCTTGCTCCTGTACTCAAGTCCTCTTGCAATGAAGGCCAACAAACCATTTGCCTTCCTAATTTCAGTAACTGGGTACTCGGATGCACATCAACATTTACCAACCCATCGCCACTTAATTTTCCCCAACCAAAGTGGATAACTTCACATTTATCCACAGTATCCTGCATCTGTCAAGTGTTCGCCCACTCACTCAATCTGCCGACATCACATTGAAGCTTCTTAGCATCCTCCTCACCACTCATGTTCCCACCAAGTTTTGTGTTGTCAGCAAACTTGGAAATATTACTTTTGATTCCTCAGCCAAATCACTGATGTACATTGGGAATATCTGGGCCCAAGCACCGGTCCCAGCAGGAACTTAGTAGTCATTGCCTGCCATTCGAAAAAGACCCATTTATTCCTATTTTTTGTTTACTGGTCTGCCAACCAATTCTCAATCAATGCCAATATATTACCACATTTTCACACACTTTTATTTCACACACTAACCTCTTATGTAGGGTTTTATTAAAAGCTTTCTGAAACAAATACACCACACCCACTGGTTCACCCTCATCTATTCTACTAGTTATGTGTTCAACAAGCTTTAGTAGGTTTTTCAAATTGATTTACTTCCCATAAATCTATGTTGACTTTATCTAATCCCATTGATAAGTGTCCTGTTATCACATCCTTCAAAGTAGACTCTATTGCATTTTCCCTACAACTGATGTTAGGCTAATAGGTCCGTAGTTACCTGTTTACTCCCTCACTCCTTTTCTAGATAGCGGGGGTACAAAATAGTGGAGTTACATTTGCCACCCTCCAATTGCTGGGAGTGTTCTGGAGTCTGCAGAATTTTGGAAGGTGACAACCAACACATCCAGTATTTTCATGACCTCCTCTTTTAGTACCTTGGGATGTCGATTATCCGGCCCTGGGGAATTATCGGCTTTCAACCCCATTAATTTCTTCAGCACTGTTTTTCTAGTGCAGGATGGGATGTGCCGACAATACTGGACTGGGGAATGACACCGCAATGGGTGGAGGAAGCATCTACAGATTCGGCATCCTGGAGGAGACTCATCTCCCAGCCTCAGGATGTTCCTGGAGAAACATCTTCTTTCTCAGTGGGTCCATCTCCTCACTTCAATAATGGATCAGTGGTGTTGGGCACCTTTTCAATATGGCGCCCAGATAGGATCTTGTACCATGCGCCATCAGGCCTTCCTTACCATGGAATACAGTGCAAAACTCCTTGTTGCATAATTAATAAGTTGAGGATCTGAAGATTTGGTGAGATTTCCTGCCAGTTTCCAGAGCGGGAAATCTTGCCCCTCCACAGGACCTTGTCACCGGATGAAAGGATTCCACCCTCTAAGTAGCAGCATGGTGGCACAGTTGTTGGCACTGCTGCCTCACAGCACCAAGGACCCAGGTTCAATTCCAGCCTCGGGTCACTGCCTGTGTGGAGTCTGCACATTCTCCCTGTGTCTGCGTGGATTTCCCCCAAGTGCTCTGGTTTCCTCTCACAGTCCAAAGATGTGCTGGTTAGGTTGATTGGCCATGCTAAATTGCTCCTTAGTGTCAGGCGATTAGCGGGGTAAATATGTGGGGTTGCAGGAATAGGGCCTGAGGTGGGATTGTGGTTGGTACAGACTCGATGGGCCAAATGGCCTGCTTATGAATTGTAAGTATTCTAAGTTTGATGCAAATATATTGGATTTGGAGGAATGACCCTATTGCTTGTACCTTTTTGGATTTGTATTTGGAAAAAATAAACATGGGACAATAATCCCCTTTTAACTCCTGAAAATACAGCTTTCTGTTTAAAACCATCAATCGCTGAACTACATTGGCCTCCAGTTAAGCAATGTCTCAAGTTCTAACCTTGTTTGCAAATCCAACCATGGCCTTGCTACTCCCTATTTATGTGATAACCTCCAGCCCTATAAGGAACAGGGCCAGCAATTCAGAATCTCCTGCACTGTGAGATTAAAGGATTAAGAAATAAGTAACACAGGGACTGAGGCAGCAGGGTGAATTTAAATGGGTGTGTTCAATGACAAATCAGGACTGAAAGAGAAGTGAAGAGAGGGAACGATGACTGGGTTGAGAAGGAAAAACGAAACAGAAGGGAAAAATAGGAAATATCTCCAACAATTCATACCTGGAATTTGTAAAAGTTAATATTTGATAGCAGAAACCTGGATTTGAGAATAATTAACAATTATGTTGTTAAAAGGGTACTTATGTGTGCTATGTTAAGACATCATTTGTGGGGCAAGTTTAGTCCATATCTACTGCACAAATGCAACAACTTCACACATTCAGTGCAGTTCGATAGTGAAAAAGACAGCAAAAGGCCATTGTTGCAAAATTAATTACAAAATGGACATCACATGGACAGCAACCTTTAGGTATTGCCATCGAACTGAGAATTTGATACTCATCCCAATTTCCTATAACATTTCATAAAATCACAGAATCCCTACAGTGCAGGAGGAGGCCATTTGGCCTATTGAGCCTGCACCAACAACAATCCCACCCAGGCCCTAACCCCATAACCTGCTAATCCCCCTGAACTAAGGGCCATTTACCATGGCCAATCAACCTAACCCACATTTACTCATAACAATGGTAACCATCTCACCGTTACTTTGACAGTAAAATTCTAGCCCAATTAGTGTCTCCATCTTTGGCTCAGTATCAATTTTTTTGACTGAGTGCATGGCTGTGAAATCCTCTGGGATGTTTTTATTTTGTGAAAGGAGCTATGTAAACGCATATCATCGTTATTTCTCAATGGCCAATTTCTCTACTCTCATCCCACGTTGATAACACAGTTTTCATTCTGTTTAGTTCGTTTAGTTGGTGGCATTCTCATCTAACTTGTGATATAAAACACTATTGCAGTAGCTGAACATCCAATCTTGGTTGATACTTTAATGCAGCACTGATAGAGTGGTGAATTGTCTGCTGTGCCAAGCTTTGGATGAGACGCTGCCTGCCTGTTCAGATGGATGCTAATTACCCCACTAAACTTCAAAGAAGTCCAGGATGTCTTGACAATGCCATCACAATTAGACCAACTACTTCTTCATCTGACTTCTTGCTACATTTGCCATTATGGTTAAATGAAAAGGATTCAAGCAGAAACTTAAAAGTTCCATGCAAACAACAAACTAGTTGTCTCCTTCAAGCCTGCAGGTCATTACAAGGATGGATAGATTGACAGAGAAGCTTTATGTCATGACAGTCTTGGATCATTACTACAGTACGAGCCATGGAGAGAGTGCTGCTAGCTTTATAGTGCTGGCACATTGTTGTTTCAGTCACAGCCATTTCATTTTGAAGACAGGAGGGAAATTGCTTTGTTGTACTAGAAGCTGTTTGTGTCGATGGTTCAGTCGAAAAAGAATCCAATTGTAGACAAAAATGTTCTCTGCCTGAGTCCCATCTGCACTCCCATGCGGACAAAAATAATTCTCTGGTACCATTTCGAAAAAAATTGTGGACCTCTCCCAATCATAGAATCATAAATTCCCTACAGTACAGAAGCACGTCATTCAGCCCATCAAGTCTACACCAACTCTCAGATAGAGAACATAAGAACATAAGAACTAGGAGCAGGAGTAGGCCATCTGGCCTCTTGAACTTGCTGTGCCATTCAATAAGATCATGGCTGATCTTTTTGTGGACTTAGCTCCACTTACCTGCCCGCTCATCATAACCCTTAATTCGCTTACTATTCAAAAATTTATCTATCCTTGCCTTAAAAACATTCAATGAGGTAGCCTCAACTGCTTCACTTAGCAGGGAATTCCACAGATTCACAACCCTTTGTGTGAAGAAGTTCCTTCTCAATTAAGTCCTCAATCTGCTTCCCCTTATTTTCAGGCTCTGCCCCATAGTTCTAGTTTCACCCGCCAATGGAAACAATTTCCTTGCTTTTATCTTATTTATTCCCTTCATAATCTTTTATGTTTCTGTAAGATTTCCTCTCATTCTTCTGAGTTCCAATGAGTCTAGCTCCAGTTTACTCAGCCTTTTGTGATAAGCCAACCCTCTCAACTCCAGGATCAATCTAGTGAATCTCCTCTGCACCCCTTCCAATGCCAGAGCATCCCATCCAGATCCTATCCATGTAACCCCACGGATTTATCCAGCTAATCCCCCTAACCTACACATCTTGGAATACTTAGGGCTAATTTGCATTGGCTAGCCCATCAAACCTGCACATCTTTGGACTGTGGGGGGAAACCGGAGCACCCGGAGGAAACCCACATAGCCACAGAGGGAATGTGTAAACTCCATACAGACAGTTACCCAAGGCCAGAATCGAACCCGGGTCATTGGCACTGTGAGATAGCAGTGCTAACCATTGTGCCACTGTGCTGCCTACCCCAGGAAATAATTACTGCAGCAATGTTTACCATAAAAGTAAATGCGAACGAGTGAGAGGGAAAGATAATGAAATACTTTGAGAGTGATGAGGCATTACTGGGTGGCGCAGATCCTCAGCTTGGCAGTAAGTAATAACTTGCAGAATGAAACTGTTCAAGCATTATCAATGGTGTTACCTTCATAAACTACTTGCAGCTGATTGAAGAAGATATTGATTAATTTTGGGACCAACCAATTGCTAATTATAAACGCTAGTTAACATCATAACTCTTGAACCTCCATTATACTGGATGGGAGTCCAACAAAAAATCTGTCAAAACAACAATACTACCAAGGGTTTAATTTATATGGGGTTCACCATTAGGGGGACTGTGAGCACTGTTCTTTATAGATTAAGTCATGATTATGTTACGATCTCTGTGGAGAATAGAAACATTAAAGAACTGAACTTCCCAAATCACGCCAATGGAAAATCCCAATGGTCATGATTTTACTTCATAAAACTTTTACACTAACAATCAGCTTAGCAAATTTCAATCATAAGACACTGTGTTTTAAATAATGGAAACAACAAAGGTAGGTCTCACAAATTTTGTCAGTTGCCCTTTCACCATATGTGGCATTAATCCATAAAATTCCACAAAACTCTGTCCTTCCCAGTACCTTACCACAGGGATACACATTCAATTCAGGAAATGCTTCAACTTGCAAAGTATCAAGACATGCACAAAGGTTAATGAACAGCTGCCGAGTAAACTCTTGTTCGTGGAAGGCGACACTCTCGTACACATACACTCAGATGCTTGCTGGTCCCTTTGTCCCAGCCTCAGAATTGACCAGACATTAAGACTGAAGAAGATGGAGATCTGGTATCAACTTGCCCTAGTATGTCCTCCAGGAACCCACAGCCACTATCAATAATACATTCTTCTGTCCAGTGCAGTTTTGCTTTCTTGGGGGTATCCTCTCTAGTAACATACACTGGGTGACAAAATCAGCCATCGCCTGGCAAAAGTCAGGTCAGTGTTTAGCAGATTCACCCAAACTTTGGAAGGAGTTTTGTTTCAAAATAGAGATCAAGATCTACCAGGCAGTGGCTCTTACATCACTTCTTTCTAGGTGCAAAGTCAGGACATACTACTGGTATCACAAAAAGCAATTTGAAGCTTTCTGCCACCGTCTGAGAACTATTGGCAACGCCAGGCAGGATAGAATCCCCTAAACTGAGGTTCTTTGAGTGCTGTGTACCTGGTATCCAGAGTGTGCTGATCAGAGCTCAGCTTCACTGGGTAAGCCTTTTGGCTCTCATGGAGGATTCCCGTACACCGAATGCTAGTGCTCCACAGCTATTTGAACCTGGATATGGACTAATATAAATATGAAAGGCAACCCTCAGAACTTGCAGGCTGGATCCCAATATATGGGATGGAACAATGTTGGACAGACCCAAATGAGCACGCCTCTGTCATCAAGCGGTTTGGATATTTGAGGAGAACAGTGTCAACGCCCTCCAGGAGAAGTGAGTGCAGTGCAAAGCCAATATCTCCATCCATCCATCCATCCCTCCAATATTGACTCCATATGCAGAATCTGCAATTGGTTCTGCATATCAAGACTCGGTCTAACGTCAGACATGAGTCAACATCAAGCTAAACTGTGAACCATTTTATTTTGTTGAGCACTCATTCATTAAACTTAGGGGACAATCCATCATCACCAAGGTCCGTTACAACATTGAAGGTGTTACATAAATGCAAACTATTGTCTTATATAAGAGACAGGAATTAATATGTTCGACTAGCTGAGCTATGGAACAATTAAAATATTCAAGTTCAGCTGAAGTTATTCACATATTTATCAGCATTAAATAATGTCTTGGCACATTGGGACTCTGATGAGCTTTGATGTGAAATGATAGCTGTGTTTGCTGATGGTTTTATGTGTATCTAACAGAATATTTTTCAGGAACTCATTCATCTTGTTTCTTATACTCGTCCTTTCTCTGACAAATTCCGTGCATCATCCAAGCCTATTCAGTTAAATAGCAGGGAGCGGTAAAGCAATATTAGCAACTAATTTGATTTCTCCAGAATATGAGTTGGACAACATTCAAATTATAAGATTAGATGCTATTCTTGTTAAACTAAATGAATTACATGGGTGATGAATGAAACAATTAGCATCAAAACTTTGATCAGCTTTTCTGAGCCAATATATATATATTTGCCACTCCAACTATTCCTGTCGATCTATGCTCCTTCGAATGGGCGACAACAGAAGTGAATGAACCTCAAACAATTTGCACACATTACAGAATGAGCAGATAGTCCAAGGTGAAGGAATAGTATTTTAATTCTCTGCCCCAGGTATCTCTTCAATTTGTAAAAAGACTTCCACTTGACGATGACTTGTCTACATCGAGTAAGTTATTTCTCAGTGTTTCTACTGGGTGTTATAGATTGAATAAAGCTGTATTGATGAGTAAAGAATGGCCAATCTCAGCGAAACCCAACTGTAGACTCTTCTCTACATTCTTTCGTTCAGTGTTGGATCTCTTGTCTTGAGAAATGTCATGCTGTGCTGGCAACTCGCAGTCCACCCATTGCCACACACCCTCAGTCAGCCTTTGAACTAAAGAACATAAGAAATAGGAGCAGGAGTAGGCCAACTAGCCCTTCGAGCCTGCCCCGCCATTCAATAAGATCATGGCTGATCTGTCGTGGCTCAGTTCCACATTCCCGCCCTCTCCCCATAACCCTTAATCCCCTCTCTCATCAAAAACCCATCAACTCGCGTCTTAAAAATATTTAGCGAGGCAGCCTCCACCACTTCAACGGGCAGAGAATTCCAGAGATTCACCACCCTTTGAGTGAAGAAGTTCCTCCTCAACAGTGTTCTAAACCGCCCCCCCTTTATCTTGAGGCTATGCCCCCTAGTCCTACTATCTTTTCTGAGCGGGAAGAGTCTCTCCACCTCTATCCTATCCATCCCATTCATCATCTTATACGTCTCAATGAGATCTCCCCTCATTCTTCTAAACTCTAACGAGTACAAGCCTAATCTATTCAGCCTCTCCTCATAGCTCAACCCCCTCAACTCTGGCATCAGCCTAGTAAACCTCCTCTGCACTCCCTCCAAGGCTAAAATATCCTTGCGTAAGTACGGCGCCCAAAACTGCACACAGTACTCCAGCTGCGGCCTCACCAATGCCCTATACAGCCGCAGCAAGACCTCCCTACTTTTATATTCAACCCCCCTCGCGATGAAGGCCAGCATCCCATTCGCCTTCCTGACCACCTGCTGCACCTGCAAGCTGGGTTTTTGCGACTCATGCACAAGGACCCCGAGGTCCCTCTGCACCGTCGCCTGCTGCAGTTTTTCTCCACGTAAGTAATAATCCTTCCTACCATTATTCCTATCAAAGTGGACCACCTCGCACTTGCCAACATTAAATTCCATTTGCCATTTCCTGGCCCATTTGCCCAGCCTATCTAGATCCTTCTGTAGACTCTCCCCACCCTCCGCACAATTTGCCATTCCACCAATTTTGGTGTCATCAGCAAATTTCGACACCCTACACTCGGTTCCCTCCTCCAGATCATCTATATAAATGGTGAATAGCTGAGGCCCCAGCACCGACCCCTGGGGCACTCCACTAGTCACCATCCGCCAATCCGAATAGCACCTATTGACCCCCACTCTCTGCCTCCTATTTGACAACCAGTCCTCTATCCACGCTAACACCCGACCCCCAACTCCATGCCCCCTGACCTTCTGTAATAACCTCTTGTGAGGTACCTTGTCAAAGCCTTTGGCTTTAAGTATGAAGGATGTTCCTTGCCCAAAGTGCCCTTAATAATTAGATATCTAGCCTCATGACAGTTGAGTTGATAAGCTGCTCAAACCTGCCAGCAAATCATGGCTAAAGATTTGGCCATGTGGTGTGGGAAAATGGAAAAGGGGCATCAGTGCTTCGAGCTACATTGTAGCTACACTGGAAACAGGTAATTTTTAAGAGAGATGGTTATGTTAAAGTTAAAGTTTATTTAACAAAGCTGAGGCTATATAAGGCAGACCTTTGGAATATTGTGAGCAGTTTTGGGCCCCATACCTAAGGAAGAATGTGCTGGCCTTGGAGGGGGTCCAGAGGAACTTCACAAAACTGATCCCAGGAATGAAGGGTTTGTTGTATGAGGAGTGGTTGAGGAGACTGCGTTCATACTCGATGGAGTTTAGAAGGATGAGGGGGGGATCTAACTGAAACATACAGAATACTGAGAGGCCTAGATAGAGTGGACTTGGAGAGGATGGTTCCACTAGTGGGATGGGCTAGAACCCAAGGACATAACGTCAGAGTGAAGGGACACTCCTTTAAAACTGAGATAAGGAGGAATTTCTTCAGCCAGAGGGTGGTGAATCTGTGGAACTCATTGCCACAGAAACTGAGGAGGCCAGGTCATTAAGTGTCTTTAAGACAGAGACAAATAGGTTTTTGATTAATAAGGGAATTAGGGTTATGGGGAGAAAGCAGCAGAATGAGGATGAGAATCATATCAGCCACGATTGAATCACAGAGCAGACTTGATGGGCTGAATGGCCTAATTCTGTTCCTACATCTTAAGGTCTCATTGATCAAAGTAGGCTGACATTAACACAGCAATGAAGTTAGTGTGAAAATCCCCTAGTCACCACACTCCGGCATCAGTTCAGGAGCACTGTGGGAGAATTTAGCACGGCCAATGCACCTATCCAGCATGTCTTTTAAACTGAGGGAGGAAACTGGAGAAAACCTATGCGGACCTGCGGGAAACATACAAACTTCGCACAGACAGTGACCCAAGCTGGGAATCAAGCCTGGGGCCTTGTCAGTGAGAGTCAGCAGTGCTAAACACTGTGCCACCATGCTACTGCTGAGTTTTATTTATTCTTTCAAGGGATGTAGGCAGCTGTTCATCATCCCTCATTGCTTTTGAGGTGAGTAGCTTGCTGGGGCATTTCAGGCCGCAGTTAAGAGTCAACCACACTGCTGTGGGTCAGGAGCCAGACAGAAAGGGCAGGCTTCCTTCCCTAAGTGAAGCAGATTTTTTTTTAACAGCAGTTGACGGTAGTTGTTGTTATGGTAGCCATTACAGAGGTTAGTTTTACAATTGCAGAATTTATTAATTGAATTTAAATTCAACCAACTGCCACGCTGGGATATTTGATTCTATGTGCCCATTTGCCTAGACCTTTGGAATGTTCATCCAGTGACATTAACACTAGGCCACATCTCTCCATGTTGGATGTCCAGCTTTGTAAGAGATAGTTATGTTACTTTATTTATGTAGAGGTAAGTCCAAAGATGTGTGGGTTAGGTTGATCAGCCATGCTAAGTTGACCCTAGTGTCAGGAGATTATCAGGGTAACTATGTAGGGTTGCGGGATTAAGGGCTACGTGGGATTGTGGTTGGTTCAGACTCGATGGGCCAAGTGGCCTCCTTCTGCACTGTAGGGATTCTATGATTCGATGATCCTACCTATGTGCGTGTACTGACAGTAAAAAGTCTGACAACACCAGGTTTTAGTCCAACCGATTTATTTGATAATAGACTCACAAGCTTTCGAGGTTTCCCTCATCGTCAGGTGAATGGAGAGTTCTGGCCTCAGACAGAGCATATAAAGCACAGACAGTTTAGAGATTACTGTGACGAAGAGGGAAACCTCGAAAGCTTGTGAGTCTATTATCAAATAAATCGGTTGGACTAAAACCTGGTGTTGTCAGGCTTTTTACTGTGTTTACGCCAGTCCAACGCTGGCATACCCACATCATGTGTACTGACAGATCAGGGGGATTTACGCACTGCCTTCCAGAATTATTGTTCACATGGCTTCATAAATGGACAATTATTAGGATGCTGACACCAGAACAAAACTGTTGCAACCTTGCTTACAAAACTTCAGAGCAAAAAGTAAATCACGTTTTTGCAGCTGAAGAACTCCTTGCATTTTTTATTATAAAAGGTAGGTGAATTTGAACGATTGTGTTCACTCATGTTTGTTCAAACAATGCAGCAGTGGCTCCTTTGAAAAAGCTCTGTTTCGGTGCCCCAGATTTACTGTTCTTTTTCCCCCACTTTTATTCCTGGATTGCCTCAGGCTACCGCTGATTAATTAGATGCCAGATCAAGGGTAGTAATGTGGATTGGAGTTGCACTCACCAGAGTGCTGAGCAGAATGACCAGAAATCAATTCAGCGGTAACTCTTAACCCCTGTGAGTACACTCTCATCTCCTTTCCTCTGCAGAGTGAACTCAAAAGACTCTCTCCAGAAATGCAAGAAAATGTAAACAGTGTCTCCACCAAGTCCCAAACAAGCCCTTCTCATTTGTCACAGGCACCATGAGTCCCTTTCTCTACAAGAGAAAAACCACTTGACTATTTTCACACATATTAGCTTCTGAGCTGCAATTCTTTGTGATTCAAATGGACCCAAGAAAGAACAAATCTGGTTTCCTCCAGTCATAATATTCATTATTAATATGGGAAAGTTGACTTTGTGCTGATAATCTTCGATTCTACAAATGGTGTGGAAAATGAAATGTTTACCATTCTTTTAGAAGGGGATCTTCCAGCAATTGTTGAGGTGGAGGTGTAAAACAGCCCCAGTGCTTCTTTAAGAAATATAATTGATACTTAAACAAACAGAACACTACTCACTCTAAGCCTTGAGATTTACATCAGATAAACATTGGTTCAGCACACATTCGCTTACTTGGCCTCAGCTGTGATAGTAATCAGTAGGCAATGTGTTAATGATCTCACTTATCAAACTGTTCATGTTCACCTCAAGTGTCAGGGAGATTGTTGCCAGTTATTACAGCCCCACTGTTGACTGCTCATTGAAAATGAGCGGACACTGTCACTCAACTCTGGCCATTGAGATCCTCCTGTGTTAGACAGGATGAAAATGGCTCATGATTTGCATCACCTGCAACAGAGACATTGTATCATACCTAATAAAGTGCCAGATGACTGGCAGATAATTAATGTAGTTTTTATCTTTATAAAAAAAAGGCAACAAAATCCAGGCAACCATAGGCCAAGTTAGTTTTATGTCGGCTGTAGAGTGGATGAAGATTGTTTTTCTCAAAAGTTGTTATACAAAAGTGGGGGAGCTGTAGGGGTTCATGAAGTGGAGGGGGGGGAGGTGCGGTTGAAAGGGGGTACATGCAGGGGGTCCCGCTGGAAATATGCCTCCAATGATGGAGGGAATCCAGGTATCCAATCACTTTGAGATTGAGACACCCTTCAAAACAATACCCAATCTCTGTGAAGGAAGGCTTGCAAATGTGTTTAAGTTTTCTTATTTAAAGTTTATTTATTTATTAGTCACAAGTGGGCTTACATTAACACTGCAATGAAGCTACTGTGAAAATCCCCTAGTCGCCATGCTTCGGCACCCGTTCGGTTACACTGAGGGAGAATTTAGCATGAACAATTCACCTAACCAGCTCATCTTTCGGGCTGTGGGAGGAAACTGGAACACCCAGAGGAAAGTCAAGCAGACTCAGGGAGAACATGCAGACTTCGCACAGACAGTGAGCCAAGCCGGGAATCGAACACGGGTCCCTGCCTTTGTGAGGCAGTGCTAACCACTGTGCCATCGTGCCACCCACCACTGTGCCGCTGTTTAGTCCCCTCTCTCAAGAACCAGTACAAAACTCGGCCCTCTCCCAGAAAAGGGCCAAGTGTGGGAAAATTGCAATTTGATTGGCACCAGTAATCACACTGTTTTCTCACCCAAAATGACTCTGAGTCATTTTTAGGCAAATTTTCAACCAATACCTATAGGTCAAACTAAGCATACCCGATCATTACTGAAGTTCTGTCCATTTACTTTACCTTGAATTGAAATAGCTAATGATGCGAACAAAATTGCCCCTCGTCTACTGTTTACATGGCTCTTGAAGAAATACATATGTAAAACACGAGCCCAATACACAAGGAAAAGCAGCTACCGTCTCTCTGGGTTGTGCTGTTTCATGTGTTGGTATGCTGCAACGTGGGTCATTCTCCATAAATTTGAGATACTCAGGTTAGCTAAGGGAGTGGCTGTCAAATCCAAAACAGTCTGTGCAGCAGCTCCACTCTTATTAACCATTGTGACACCTCACACGTGGATTGCTGCACTCACCTGCACCAGCACAGCGACTGCACGTCAAATGTAATTCATTGCCTCTGCCATGTTTTGGGACATCTTGAGGATATAATGAATTGTTATGTGAAAATGAATTACTTCTTTCAATTTCCCATTCATTTAATACTATGCAAAAGCCAACAGCCCTTACTCAATCATTGCATTGAGAAGTACAGCAAGTTAACAAAAAGAAAAATAAAGTACCTTTTGCAATGTCACAAAGTGTTTGCCGGTCAATGCAATACTTTTCAAATGTAGCCACTGTTGTAATGTACGAAACACAAGTTAATCTGCACAAAGCAATGAGTAGATAACCTGCTTTAGCAGTGTTGATTGATAAATAAATATCGAGCCAGACACCAGTGATAACTCCAATGTTCTTCAAAATAATGACATGGAATTTTTTCATGTCCACTTATGGGGAAGGACATGGCTTCAACTTAACATCTTATTCAAAAGACTGCACCTTCAACAATGCAGCATTCTCTCAGTACTGCAGCATTGATGTTTATTCTCCAGTACTGAAGTAGGGCTTGAAAAGTCTGATCTACAGATGAGAGTGCTGCCAACTGAGCCTACCTGACACCTTGAAGTTGAACAATCATGAGCTGACATTGGCTGAGTACACCCCAGTGTTACCAAGGATAACATGGACAGCGTTCCATGTTAGTGGAAGCAAGACAAACTAGAGTCTCTACAGATTATGCAGTTAGAATCTCTAACTGGATAATCTGTAGAGACTCTTGTTTGCCTCGCGAGACAAGAGCATCATAGAGTCAGGCAGCACAGAAATAGGCCCTTCGGCCCACCACGTCTATGCCGACTATCAAATACCAATCTGTACTAATCCCATTTACCAACACTTGGAACATAACCTACTATGCCTTGGCGATTAAGTGCTCGTCCAGGTACTTCTTAAAAGCTGTGAGAGTACCTGCCTCCCACCATCCTCTTAGGCAGTGTGTTTTTTCTCCCACAGCCCAAAGATGTACGGGCTAGGTTGATTGGCCATTCTAAATTGCCCTTAGTGTTTCGGGATGCATAGGTTAGAGGGATTAGTGGGTAAATATTGAGGGATATGGGGATAGGGCCTGAGTGGGATTGTGGTTGGTGCAGACTCGATGGGCCGAATGACCTCTTTCTGCACTGCAAGATTCTATGGTAATTCTATGGTAATTGGACTGGGCAGCAGTTCTGTCTGTCTTGGCACCAAAAGCATTTAAGCTGGACTGCTACAAGGAACAAAACAAATGGGCAATACATCCCCAGAAACAGGCAAGTCTTGGGTCTTGGTCAAGGAGGGTTTGAGTAGGTTAGGAAGGGAGATGGAGATCTGGGGGTGGTTGGAATGTGGGGAGAGAAAAAAGGGAGGGTTCTATCTTAGGAGGGTGCCTCCCAATCAGCAAAGGACAGCCCCTGAAGATGGAACTCCCCCTTTCCTTCCACCCTTTGAAGAATTTATCTCTTTAAAATCAGGATGCTCACTTCTGTCCAACTGCCCATGCCAACTGCTTAATGAAGTGGGCAGCATATTGTCAGGATCAATTGGTTTGCTAACAAGCCTAATTCACCCTTAATTACCTATTTAAAATATGCCAATTTCAGCACCCATCCACTCCCTGTTTTACGAGATGGAACTTGGGATGGGTGGGAAGGTGATGGGGTGGATACCTGTCTGCCCACCACCAAAAAAACACTTGAGTAGGACACAAAAAATGCAGCCCAGCCTTGAGTCATAACCTTCAATTGGTCTACCTTTCATCAGAGACACACCAGCAAAGATGTTCATCTGCAAATGCCTTTGTCAAAGTGAATGAAGGTAGAAAGCATGTGGCAAATTTAAAATTTGCTCTGCCATTTAGCAATTAGCTGGATCTATAGGCAACAGGCACACAAGCCTACCTCCAATAGTGCTTTGCTGTTTTCTAACAGACCCGGCAGCCTGCTTCAGAAAAATGGTAAAAACCTATGGCCACCCTTTCCAAGTGAAACAAAGCAACCTTGATCTAGAAAGTATCCACACAACACTTCATTGGTTGTTAATGATCAAGCTCTACAATTGGTCTTTGAATTTGAACTGGTGCTTCAGTGTGGTGCTACTTTGGATTACTTAGATTAGATTACAATAGAACCCTACAGTGCAGAAGGAAGCCATTCGGCCCGTCGAATCTGCACCGACCACAATACCACTCGTGCCCTATTCCCGTAACCCCATTTATTCACCCTGCTAGTCCCTCTGATGCAAAGAGGCAATTTTACCATGGCCAATCAACCTAACCTGCTCATTTTTGGACTGTGGGAGCACCCAGAGGAAACCCATGGGGAGAACGTGCAAACTCCACACAGTCATCCTAGGCTGAAATTGAACCCAGATCCCTGGCATTGTGAGGCAGCAGTGCTAACCACTGTGCCCCCCTTCTAGTCACTTAACTGTTTTGAACCAGAACGAAGCATAGCTATCTACTCAGTATGAAACGTGAGGAATGTTTACCTGTCCACGATACCGCACATGTCTATCTGAAGGTCGCTGAAGTTTCCCCGTAAGCCTTGCTGCACCTGAATGAGATCTGCCGGCTGATTGTCTATGAAGATGAGTCGCATGCAGCCATGAAAAGCACCGTAGGGATTTGAGCATCCAGCATTTCTGACAGTTCCAGGGCAGCCTTAGGAGCGCAACACATGCATAAAAATTAGTTAGGAATATCATGAGTAAAGACAAAGCTCTGTGTATGACAGCAGTCGTACATCAAAGACCGGGGAATGAGTAATTATTTACATTTGTGGTTGGCAACAAAAACAATCAAGAAACTATCTTCTGTAGGTTCCTTTATTGTCATGGGTCCAATATAAGTAAGAGATAATGATACTCCATTATATTGTTTTGACAATTTCTATTAAGGTTTGTCACTAAGACGTTTAATGGAAGAAGTGAAAGAACAATAAACAGCATACATTATAAAGTTGCTGAATAACCAGTTGCATAATGAAAATCATTATGTGTACTTTCCTAGAACCAATCACAACTGGAGCAATGCATTTGTTTCCCACCACGGATAATCAGGATCCTTACAGCGTAACCACCCAGGACACAGTTTGGAGCCCCAATGCTGGGATCACTTTATTTTAATTTCACACATTACAAGTGTTTTATTTTCAGATTTCACACACCAGTGAAGAAACTACAAGCTCTGAAAAAAAGCAAATTACTGTGGATGCTGGAATCTGAAACCAAAAGGGAAAATGCTGGAAAATCACAGCAGGTCTGGTAGCATCTGTTAAGAAGAGAAAGCAGTCGACGTTTCGAGTCCTGATGACCCTTTGTCAATTCAAAAAAAATTTTAGCAGTGAGGTGAGGTGGGGGGTGGGTGTGGCGGAAATGGGGTGGGTGCCACCTGGCAGCCTATTTACAACGGGTCATGTCAAATAAAATGGGTGGCCACCTCCCTGTCCAACCTCGAGGTGTGCCCCATATCACGGTAGATCGGTAAGGCATCAAACAGCCCAACCCACTCTTCAACTTAATAAGGTCCTTAAATGGCCAAGGAGTGGCCGTTAAGGGCCTTATTCCACTTTGCAATAACATATGTGGCTGGAATGCTGGAAGCTTAGCTCACCAGTTTTTTGCTTGGGCGAAATGCAAAAATTAGGGAAATTTTATGAAAACAAACTTCATTTAGCAATATTGTTTAACTATAATAAATGAATTAACATAACCTTTAACACTTGAATAATACTTAACCATGACAAGATACAATTCTCAACTGCTAACCTTTCAGAATGAATTCCAAGCAACATTTTCCTCTCTTTGTAATTAGTCAGCAAAATACAGGCATTCTTGCTTGAAGCTTAGTTTAACAGTCCTAGAGCTTTTAGAACACCTCTGAAGATAGAAGACAGCCCAGGCAGCAACTGCTAGTATTTTAAAATGAAACTGAAATTGGCTTTCCTGCAAGCTTAGCTCCTCCCAGTAAGCACACCACTCACATCTAATCAAACACGCACATGACTCTGCATACCTTGTCTGAAATCCCAGAGCAACCTAAATAAACAAAAGATCCATAAACTCTACAAGGTAACACATTCCTGGCTGAAATCATTATTACCCTGCAATCTTAATATCTGCTGTGTGTTTACTATACAGACTGACTCTTGTAACAAAACACAGCCCCTTAAAACCTTAAACATAACACATAGCAAAATAGTACAGTGTCACGACAATATTCTGAGGAATGTGAGGATTTTTGTGCTTTGAGGCAAAGGAAGCATCACTACAGCAAAATACTAGCTAGATTTGAATAGTGGAATCATAGACTCATCAAACCTCACAGCACACAAGGGGGCCACTCTGCCCATCGTGTGGGTGCAGGCCTGTGGCAAGCGCTATCTAATTTAGTCACATGCCCCGGCTTTCTCCCTGTAAATTAGTTCTCTTCAAGCACCATGTCCAATTGGCTTTAAAAACATCCTATGAAATCTCATTCAATCACCATTTCAGGCAGTGCTTTTCAGACCATAACCACCCTCTGCGTGGAAAAATATGTCTTCTGGTTTATTGAATACATAAATAATGGAAAATAGGATTTGGATTAGTCTTGGGGTTTAAGAAGAGTCTTTTGAGAACTTTCCCTTAGGTTATTAAGTAAATGGTAAAGATAATCTGTGGAAAGAGAGCCTTCATAAAAGTGAATTTTACAGATTATCTCAGTTGGATGTCACTGATTCACAAAGTTATAAAGCAGTAACATATTAAATAAAATGACTAATGAGCGTAATTGATAGATGTGGAACAAGGGATCTATCTTACCTCCGAAATAGTAACTCTTCCCTGAATTAATCTGTACAGTCGAATGGACGGTCGAGGCAGCATCATTGTCCAGCGTGATGCTGACATGATTCCTTCTTGCATTGAAATGAATGGAATGCCACTGCCCATCATTCAGCCCTGTACCTGCAAAATGTAAATCAGATCCTTAGAAAATCGAAGAGGTTCCTGTTGGAATGTGATAAATGGGAGAGCTGCATCTCGCACTCAACTTATTCAGTTGTGTCATCACCATTCATGACACATGAATTCCCGCTTTGGACATCAGCATCTTTTAACATTTTTAGAGAGACAGATGATCAGCAACATATTTCTGAGAGGTTTATAGTCATGAATTGATGTTGAACTGATGCATGTCGATGCCATCTGTTGTTTCACCTAATGTGCATGTAAAATTGTGTTTTTTTAAAAAAAAGGTGTTTGAGGTATTGGATCTACAGAGCTATATTAGTAACAAAGGCAAGAGGGGGGTAGGCTGTAAATATCTCTGCGTGCTGTTTTACCAAAGGCAATTACCTGTCTAAAATTATCAACATTCTTACTGTGCACATGTCTGTGTATAGCAATAAGAACTCAGTGTATACGAAAGTAAAATTTATTTATTAGTCACATATAAGGCTTACATTAACACTGCAATGAAGTTACTGTGAAATTACCCTAGTTGCCACACTCCAGCCCCTGTTCATCTTTTAGACTGTGGGAGGAAACCGGAGCACCCGGAGGAAACCCACGCAGACACGGGGAGAATATGCAAATTTCACACAGTCACCCAAGCTGGGAGTTGAACCCAGGTTCATGGCACTGTGAGGCCTTTCAAATCAAAACTTTTGTTGTGAGACTTCTTCCTTTGCCCATTCCTGTCCAATGCCAGCATCTCCTCACCAAAATGTGTTCATCTAAGAGGTCAAGTTGCCATAGTCCCAGATGACCATAGGCTGCTCTCCCCTTTGAAGAGGAAGAGTTGACTCGTGGTGATTTAACCTGAGGATCACCACACCTCCGGAGAGGGACAAGATTGAGAAAGAGGTCCTTCATGAATAATTTCAGCTGCTTTGGGAATTGAACCCACGCTGTTGGCATTTCTCCACATCATGAACTAGCCATCCAGCCAACTGAGCTAACTGACCCTCATAGATGAGTTCATTTATATTGTTGTTTCACTTCCCACATCTTGTGGTACACAAGACAGACTTTCATCTCTTCTCATAGTGAGCTTTTGTTTCCCGGACCAGATGGCTGGCCTGTCATCAGAGACTTATACCTTGATGGATGCCACTGCCCATAAAGCATGGTTGACCACGAGAATCTCCCACTCTTATGCCTGCCATTAACATGTTGGAAGGATTTGGATGTTGTTTGGCCAGATTGTGAACACAAGTTTCATGGAGTGGCACGGTGACACAGTGGTTAGCACTGCTGCCTCACAGGCCCAGGGACCCGGGTTCAATTCCAGTGCTGTCTGTGTGGAGTCTGCATGCTCTTCCCATGTCTCCGTAGGTGCCTCGGTTTCCTTCTGTAGTCCAAAGATGTGTAGTTAGGTTTATTAGCCAAGCTAAATTGCCACTTCATGTCAGAAGGATTGAGGTGGTAAATATATGGAAATACGAATATAGAACCTAAGTGGGATTGCTATTGGTGCAGGCTTGATTGGCCACATAGCCTCCTTCTGCACTGTAGATTCCAAGTTCCTTGGCTATCAAGTCCTGTAATGGGATTTGAACGCAGACCTTCTGGCTCAGAGGCTACTCACTGCGCCACAAGATCTCCCATTACATCAATGTACTCCAGTCCAATTAAGCCACTATGCTTTCTGCCTTTTTCCCTACACCCACCACTCCCTGTCCTCACATTTCTCCCCCTCCCTCAACCTGATTCCATTCCATTCTTTAACACTTTCCTGCTTGAACTGACCTTGGTCTGAAACTTCAGTCAAACTTTGGATACATTAATAACACACAAGCGCAAAGAAAATGTTAGGGGTTGTCACTCATTACGACTGTCCAAATCTCAAAGTGACAGCTGATCATCCAAGATGGGAAACCACTGGCCAAAGACAGTTAGCAATTACAAATTTATTTAAAGTTGCTGTGAAAATGGTAGCCCCAGACAGATAACCAGAATGGTTACTGTCAGTAATTCAACTTCACGTTGGTTCCCATCACCGTTTTATTGTGAACCAAAGAAAAATGCTACTCCCATGGCTTACAATCAGGTGGTTCTCACTCTGGGACCTACAACTCCAGTCCAGATAAAGTTTCAGGCTTAAAAACTGCTTCCCTTTGCGCAAGGCTCTGCTCACTCAATGAGGCAGCTCATACTCTCTAAGCCCACGGGTAGATCTATTGAAGATTCCTTGTGGCCTTCCTGGCCATTATAACAGCTACTGATTATTATTCAAGACATATCTCATTATGTCTACTTGCAGATGTAGGTACCTCTAGACCTATTGAAAATGAATGTGGCTGGATCCTCACGTAAGAATACAGTAATAGAAGGAAGCTTTTCAATGCCTTGAGCCAACTCCACTGTGCAGATTAGATGGATTGGCCGTGCTAAATTGCCCCTTTGTGTTCCATTAACCATTGGAAATGAGTGGGGTTACAGGGATAGGGAGGGGGAGTGGGCCAAAGTAAGAGACTCTGTCAGAGGGTCAGTGCAGACTCAATGGGCCAAATGGTCTCTTCTACACTGCAGGGAATGTATGGTTCAAGTATGGCTTTTGAGGGAGAGATTTCTGGATCTCTTTCTATCTTCTGCAAAGAATGCCTCCTGATTCACTCTTGAATTGTCCAGCTCTAATTTGTAGACGCCTCCCCATGTTATTCTCAGTCTGGTGAGAGGACTATCAGAATGAGCACAAACTCAGCTCAGCTGGAATTTGCCACTGCAGAACTGAAGGAGTAGAAACCTAACAGATCAGAGTTCCCTTCAATTTCAGAATCTTCATTGATCTCTAACCCAAATTCTATCCTCAATAGCAAAGGGCCTGAAATCTCCAAAATTTGAACAAAGACCAAAAGAACAAAGAAAAGTATTTTCTATACAGGGTCTGCATATTCTTACTGTGTCTGCATGGGTTTTCTCTGAGTGGTCCAGTTTCCACCCACAGTCCAAAAGACACGCTGGTTAGATGCATTGGTCATGTTAAATTCTCACTCAGTGTATCTGAACAGGTGCCGGAGTGTGGTGACTAGGGGATTTTCACAATAACTATATTGAAGTTTTAATGTAATCCTACTAGTGACACTGATAATAAACTTTAAATCTTGAAACTTCTTTTAATCATTGGTGAAAAATCATTTGTATTGTTATCAGGCAGCAGTGTTCCCTTCCAGTCAGGGAGCACTTCAGTAGTCAAGGGCATTCAGTCATCGATCTTAGGGTAAGTGTTCTCCAAGGCGGCTCAGGGGTTATCATAGAAACCCATAGATAGTTGTCGGCCCATCGAGTCTGCACCAACAACTATCCCACCTAGGCCCTATTCTCATAACCCCACATATTTACCCTGGTTATCCCTCTAATCTACAGATCTTGGGATACAATGGGGCAATTTAGCATGGTCAATGTGCCTAATCCTCACATCTTTGGACTGTCAGAGGAAACCGGAGCATCAGAAGAAACCCACGCAGACACGGGGAGAACATGTAAACTCCAAACAGATAGTCACCCGAGCTGGGAATCGAACCCTGGTCCCTGGAGCTGTGAGGCAGCAGTGCTAACCACTGTGCTACTGTGGAGAAAAGGCAGGAGAATGGAGATGAGAAAAATATCAGCCATAATTGAATGGCGGAGCAGACTCGATGGGCCAGATGGCCTAATTCTGGTCCTATGTCTTATGGTCTTCTGGTCTCACTGCCCTGGCTTGAGACAATTCACACTTCTTTAACCTGTGATTATCCCTCTCTCCACATCCACTGTTTATACCTGTAAAGACTTGATTGCCTGAAAAGACTCACATTCCAATCATTCTTCACATTCCAATCTATAATCATCTTGCAATTATGTTTTTGCCTCTATATGCTGTGTTTGTGAACTAACCTCCACTCACTTGATGAAGGAGCAGCACTCCAAAAGCTTGTGATTCCAAATAAACCTGTTGGACTTTAACCTGGTGTTGTGAGGCTTCTTAATGTGCCCAACCCTGTCCAATACCAGCATCTCCAAGTCATGACTGAGGTTTACATGTGATACTGACAACAACGTGCGACTCTGTGTCGGGGGGGAGGGGGGAGGTGGGTGACTGCATTACACTCTTAGCCCTTGTGCTTGTAGGAGGCTCAGAGTTTCCCCGTGGCTAACATTTTGTCCATGGTCCTGGTTCAGCCACTAAAATTCTGCACAAGGAGACAATGTTACATCTGACAGCACTGTTTGGGAGAAAGTTCTGATGTGGAGATGCTGGTTTTGGACTGGGGTAAACACAGTAAGAAGTCTCACAACACCAGGTTAAAGTCCAACCAATTTATTTGATAATAAACTCACAAGCTTTCGGGGTTTGCCCCTTCGTCAGGTGAATGAAGAGTTCTGGCCTCAGACACAGCATATAACAGCACACACAGTTTTCAGATTACTGATTAGAATGCTGCTATTCAAGTCTTAAAGATGCAGACAATGTGAGTGGAAAGAGCACTAGGCATAGGTTAAAGAGATGTGTATTGTTTCCAGACAGTACAGTAAGTGAGGTTTTTCAAACCCAGGAAAGTCATGGGGGTTACAGATAGTGCGACATGAACCTAAGATCCTGGTTGAGACCGTCCTCATGTGTGCGGAACTTGGCTATCAGTCTCTGCTCAGTGACTCTGTGCTGTCGTGTGTTGTGAAGGCCGCCTTGGAGAACGCTTACCCGAAGGTCAGAGGCCGAATGCCCATGACTGCTGAAGTGTTTGCCAACAGGGAGGGAACAGTCTTGCCTGGTGATTGTCGAGCGATGTTCATTTATCCGTTGTCGTAGCAGACCACATAGATGGAAATCCAGTGTGGATTTCCCCCTTAGGTTACTGTCTGTGCGAAGTTTGCACATTCTCCCTGTGTCTGCAAGGGTTTCCATCGGGCGCTGTGGTTTCCTGGTACAGTTCAAAGATATGCGAGTTAGGTGCATTGGCCATGCTAAATTGACCCTAGTTTTAGGGGGATTAGCAGGGTAAATATGTGGAGTAATGGGGATAGGATGGGATTGTTGTCGGTGCCGTCTTGATGGGCCAAACGGCCTCCTTCTGTACTGTAGGGTTTCTATGATTCTATGAAGTAATAGAACATAGAACATAGAACACTACAGCACAAACAGGCCCTTCGGCCCACGAGTTGCGCCGATCACATCAACACCTACCAATCTATAGACCTATCTATAACCCCCAATCCCATTAAATCCCATATACTCATCCAGAAGTCTTTTAAAAGACCCCAGCGAGTTCGCCTCCACCACCACTGACGGCAGCCGGTTCCATTCACTCACCACCCTCTGAGTGAAAAACTTACCCCTAACATCACTTCTGTACTTTCCTCCCCGCACCTTAAATCTGCGTCCTCTCGTAGCGACCATTTCAACCCGGGGAAATAGCCTCTGAGAATCCACCCTATCTATTCCTCTCAACATTTTATAAACTTCTATCAGGTCGCCTCTCAACCTTCGTCTCTCCAGGGAAAAGAGTCCCAGTTCCCTCAACCTAACTTCATAAGGCATGCCTCCCAGTCCAGGCAACATCCTTGTAAATCTCCTCTGTACCCTTTCAATAGCTTCTACGTCTTTCCTATAGTGAGGCGACCAGAACTGCACACAGTACTCCAAGTGAGGCCTGACAAGGGTCTTATAAAGAATATAGCAGAATGTTCAAGAATTCCAAAATAACAATGGTGATATGAGATTTTACACTTTGCCGATTGAGAATTTCATGATCGAGTTTTACTTAGTAATTCTGGACTTTTGTGAAACTCAATGAGGTATGTGCGCAGCAGGTTGTGGTGACAAGAAAGAGCAAGAACAAGTTCAGGGGCAAAACAAGTGAAATAATCCTATTGGCAATGGTCTGATTAGACAATAACGCTCTGATTGACCTGCCTCCTCGCTTTGACAATGTCCTTGAATATTATTCCACAGTGGTGAGTCACCTGCTGAAAACGCATTGTGGAAATGGAGGAACATGTTTTCCATGAGTTTCTGCACATTATAGTCAGAAATCAGAAATGACTTGCGGCTAAGTTCCAAAAGTGCACCATTGGGTTAAAGAATTATGAGGAGCATAAATTTTGGATACGCACTGTGAATGAGTATGGACTTGCAAAATTTTATTATCAGAAAGCTCAACCAACACATTAAGTGCTGCCATTATGTGACGAGCTAAAAGCCATAAGTGCAGTAGAATATGAAACAAAGGAGCAGGAGTAGGCCCTTAAGAGCCCTCAAGTCTGCTCTGCCATTCAATATGATCGTGGTTGCTCTTCTACCTTAATGGTATTTTCTCAAATGATCCTCGTATTCCTTAACTTTAATATCCTGAAATCTATCGATCTCTGCTTTGAACATAATCAATGACTGAGACTCCACAGCCCTCGGGGGTAGAGAGCTCCAAAGATTCACCACATTCCGAGTGAAAAAAGTCTTTCCTCTTCTTAGTGCTAAGTGGCCTACCCCTTTGTCTCAGCCTGTGTCCCCCGCTTCCAGACTCAGCGGGAAACATGCTTTTGACCCTTGCCTTGTTGAACCATGTAAGATTTTTCTGTGCTTCGGTGAGATCATTCTTCTGAACTCAAGAGAACACAGACTCAGTCTCCTCAATCTCTCCTCACAGGACAATCCTGCCATCCCAAGGATTAGTCTGGTGAACTTTCATTGTACTCCCTCTGTGATAATTGCATCCTTCCTTAGGGAAGGGGACCAAAATACACCAGGTACAGCCTTACCAAATCTCTGACAATTGCAACAAGATTTATTTACTCCTGTACTCAAATCTTCTTGCAACTAAGCCCAACATGCCATTTGCCTTCCTAATTGTTTGCTGCACCTGCATTTTGGCTTTCACTCATGTATGGACATTGACACCCACGTTCCTTTGGTCATCAACACTTCCCAATGTATCACCACCTAAGAAATAAATTGCATTTTTATTTTTTCCTATCAGAGTGGATAACTTCATATCTTTCCACATTATATTCCATCTGCCATGTTCTTGCTCACTCACTTAGTCTGTCAAAATCCCCTTTGCATCATCCTCACAACTCACATTCCCACTTAGTTTTGTGTCATCAACAAACTTGGAAATATATTTTGTCCGTAAATCCAAATTATTGATTCAGGTCGTGAATAGTTGGGATCCGATCCCTGTGGTGCCCCATGGGTCACAGCCTGCTGACCTGAGAATGACCCATTTATTCCTACTCTTTTTCCAACACTTAACCAATTCTCAATCTGTGCAAGGATATGATGTCCAATCCCATGTGCTCCAGATTTGCTTATTAATCTCCTATATGGGACTCTGTCAAAAGCCTTCTGAAAATCCTCATGTACTACATCCATTGGTTCCCCATACCCCTTTTGTTAATTACAATAATTCAGGGCAGCATGGTGGCACAGCAGTTAGCACTGCTGCCTTACAGCACAAGGGGCCTGGGTTCAATTCCTGTGCTTGGGTCACTGTCTGTGCTCAGTCTGCACATTCTCCCCAAGTCTGCATGAGTTTCCTCCGGTGCTCTGGTTTCCTCCCACAGTCTGAAAGATGTGTTGGTTAGGTGCATTGGCCATGTTAAATTCTAACATGTACCTAAACAGGCACTGGATTGTGGCGAACTAGGGAATTTCCACAGTAACTTCATGGCAGTGTTAATGTAAGCCTACTTGTGACACAACTAAATAAACTTTAAAATTTGACAAGGTGCCTCAGAAGACATTATTGCAGAAGGTCGGGGGCATGGAGTTGGGGGTAGGGTGTTAGCGTGGATAGAGGATTGGCTGTCAAATAGGAGGCAGAGAGTGGGGGTCAATGGGTGCTATTCGGATTGGCGGATGGTGACTAGTGGAGTGCACCAGGGGTTGGTGCTGGGGCCTCCGCTATTCACCATTTATATAGATGATCTGGAGGAGGGAACCAAGTGTATGGTGTCGAAATTTGCTGATGACACCAAGATTGGTGGAATGGCAAATTGTGCGGAGGGTATGGAGAGTCTGCAGATAGGCTGGGCGAATGGGCCAGGAACTGGCAAATGGAATTTAATGTTGGCAAATGTGAGGTTGTCCACTTTGGTAGGAATAATGGTAGGAAGGACTATTACTTACGTGGCAAAAAACTGCAGCATGCAACGGTGCAGAGGGACCTCGGGGTCCTGGTACATGAGTCACAAAAACCCAGCCTGCAGGTGCAGCAGGTGGTCAGGAAGGCGAATGGGATGCTGGCCTTCATAGCGAAGGGGATTGAATATAAAAGTAGGGAGGTCTTGCTGCAGCTGTATAGGGCACTGGTGAGGCCGCAGCTGGAGTACTGTGTGCAGTTTTGGTCGCCGCACTTACGCAAGGATATTTTGGCCTTGGAGGGAGTGCAGAGGAGGTTTACTAGGCTGATTCTGGAGTTGAGGGGGTTGAACTATGAGGAGAGGCTCAATAAACTAGGCTTGTACTCGTTAGAGTTTAGAAGAATGAGGGGAGATCTCATTGAGACATATAAGATGATGAATGGGATGGATAGGATAGAGGTGGAGAGACTCTTCCCGCTCAGAAAGGACAGTAGGACTAGAGGGCACAGCCTCAAGATAAAGGGGGGTGCGGTTTAGAACGGAGTTGAGGAGGAACTTCTTCACTCAAAGGGTGGTGAATCTCTGGAATTCTTTGCCCGTTGAAGTGGTGGAGGCTGCCTCGCTCAATATTTTTAAGACGCGGGTTGATAGGTTTTTGATAGGCAAGGGAATTAAGGGTTATGGGGAGAGGGCGGGAATGTAGAACTGAGCCACGACAGATCAGCCATGATCTTATTGAATGGCGGGGCAGGCTCGAGGGGCTAGACGGCCTACTCCTGCTCCTATTTCTTATGTTCTTATGTTAAATTTACACCCACAAAAAACAGGTTTGTCAAACTTGATTTCCCATTCATAAATCCATGTTGACAGCCCAATTCCACCATAATTTTCTAAGGGTCCAGTTACCATGTCCTTTCTAATAGATTTTAGTATTTTCCCGACTACTGATGTCAGGCTAACAGGTCCGGTTTTCTCTCTCCCTCCTTTCTTAAATAGTGAAGTTACATTTGCCACTTTCCAATC